>NW_008751647.1:2303343-2354429 GCF_000230625.1 Exophiala dermatitidis NIH/UT8656 | reverse complement strand
ACTACTACTACTACTACTACTACTACTACTACTACTACTACTACTACTACTACTACTACTACTACTACTACTACTACTACTACTACTACTACTACCACTACCATGTGACTACTTACTACTTTGTTGATTAGTGGCGGAGGATACCTAGTATCTAGGTAGCTACTATCAGATACTCAATATAGAGTAATTTAAAAACACAGAAAAAGTTGTAGCGTGAAAAAGAAAAATCATACAGTGCCCATGTAGATTACCGGTCAGGTATGCCCTGGCCTGGCCTTGCCCTGTATCAAACCACTGGCACATCCAAGATCAACCCTAGTACGTGATTCTCAAAGCTCGTGTGAAGACAGCAGTGAGAGTACCGGTGACGCGCCTCAACTGCTGCAGCCGCAGTAGAGAAGAAGCAGTACTGATATAGGAGAGAGGTTTATTGCCCCCTTACTCGGCCCAATGCAGCATATATTTCTATTTTCTATCAAGGCTTTCTGTTTTCGGCGACACTACTAGAGGAGTGGCGAGCAACTGAAGCAAGCACGCTTGCTGCAGAAGACCGCTGCTGGCCATGACGTTTTCTTTTCTCTTTCTTCGATCAAAAAGCCATACCAAATAATCAAAACCGACTGCATCAAAACCCATACGATTCGCTTTTGGGCAGCTTCATGCCCTTGTCGTACAGCCACTTATAATTGAGCCCCGGCACGAATTGAGGACTTCTAGTCCCCGATGTCGGTGTGGGCGAAGCGGGTGATTCAATGCTCTCCCGTCTTGCATTCGGTCTCTCACGCAAACTCTGCGAGCGACTCAGTCCGGAACCAATGCCTGCGCCCGCGCCAAAGGACGAGCGGGCGCTTACGCCGAATTCGGGATTCTGGTTGCTGACAGCCTTGTGGAAGAGTGGACTTCCCGATGGGGAGAACGTAGTTGTTGCAGCAGCAGCTGCAGCTGCACCAGAAACCGAGCGACGCTGAGACTGTGAGGGCGAAAAGCCGAGCCGAGAAGTCGACAGTGGTGAGGACGAGATACTTTGTCGGTCAGAGCCGATGCTGTTGGGAGTGGGAGTGCCAGTGGCAGACCCGGAGGCCCGTCGATAGCGCGGAGGTGTGATATAACTGCCCCCAGACGCCGGACTCGGCGGGACGGACGGGTCCAAGCCCAAAAGCAAGCGTTGCGACGGTGTCAATGGGATATCGTTGATTTGGTCCTTTTTCGCAATATAAGGAATCGCAGGGCGGAGGAGCAGGATGATGTTTGCGCACAGAACCAGGCGGAGGACTAATAATGCGTTTGAAGGTACTTCCAATGCACTGCTGACACCGGTAGACGCAAGGAGGGGTGGAATACTGCGAGCATATTAGTCCCGTAGGAGTATGGATGGATAGGGGGTTTCCCGTTTCTGTACATACCTGCTGTAATATACATCACTCAGGACAAAAGAAAGGATCAACGCGGCAGCATTGGTCAGTGCTCCCTTGATGTTTGTGTCTGTCAGCGCCGCCGCCGAGCTGCGCTTGATGATTTCCGTGGTGCGAGGGTGTCTGAATCTTCCTGGCGATTCTCTATACACAGGTGCACTGCTAGTGGGTGTGGAGGGCTGGACCTGGGGCTGGTTCGGTCTTGATTGTGTTGTTGTCGTCGTCGTCGACTTGGAGGAAGGCGGCGTCAGTCCGAGATCGTGTGCTTTGTGGGCGAGATAGTGTGTCGTGGCCGAGATTTCGTGCGTCACCAGCTCGCGGGCGGATTGAAGGGCAGAATCGGGCTTCGATCCCGTCGGAACCAAGGACGTGGCGATTGTCGACATGATTAAGGAGGAGCGCTTTGGTAGTCAGTCAGTCTGTTTGAGTTGCATGTGAACGAGACGTTCTGGTCGCCCGACTTGACTTACCCTGTTCATGTGAGCGTAAAGACTTACCTGTGGCCAAGTTGGATATGACTCAGGGAGCCATTTGGTCAGTTGCGGGAAGTTGCTGGTTCGTGTCAGCAACTCATGGTTGCGAGTGAATGTCACAGTAACAAATCGTCAACAGCAGGGCAGGTCTGCGGCAGGGCTGTATCAACATTGACAAGGCAGTTGTTGACATTCACTGTGATTGGCTCTTGGCGTCGGAGCCTTGTAGCCTCGTAGCCTCGTCAGCCTTGAGTTTGCCTATACCTCAGTCTTCTCTCCTGGCGATGCGTTTTCATGCTACGTTAATACATACCACTCGATGAAATCTATGTCATGAACCCGGCGCCATAGCTGTACTGTGTGCGCTGTGATAGGAAGCCAGAAAAGCCTCTGGACATGACTCGAATCACCACTTCCTTTATTTCAATGTATTCATGTCGAAAATATCACCGCCAAACAGACCAGAACTCAACTTGGATGATGGCAAACTCTTCAAATCCCTTGCAAAACCCGCCACTACTAACAAAACAACATCCATGGCGTTGGTTATGACTTCCTACCTCAGGTAATTCCTGCAAACGGTCTACACCATCAAACCACCAGCAGATTATTCCATCACTCAAAGCCAAGCCTAGCTCTGCCGTTTGATCCTACCACTCCTTATAATAGTATTAAGTAAAAGGGATGCTCCTATAAAATCTCCTTTCTCCCCCCGCAGAACGGACAAACCAGCACCAGCACCCCGAACTTGATCATCAGACAGACACTAGAAACAAAAGTCAAAGTGTTATAATTATACTAAAAGGTCAACCCAACCCATCCCGCGACTTGCTCCAATATCATCTGTCAAAACAGACTAATTCTAGCGACCTCAACCAAGATCAAAGCCGTTCGTTTCGTCCATAATGCCAGGATCACCAAGTACACCTCCAAACACACCTGCAGCAAGTCCACCGGGCACTCCACCATACGCGAAGAATTGAGGGATATAAATAAGAATTGAGCGGAAAACTACATCAAGAAGACACGAGAAAGCCTTGCAAGAAGACATGGCATATAAATCCGCAACCGCGACTGCCCTACAATGCCCCAAAGACAAGACTCCAATCAGTCTTCGGCCACCGGAGGATTTGGGTCCCTACTGCAGCAGACGTGGCAGTGATGGATGTTTGAAAACCACCAAGGAAAGTCCAGGTTGAACATCTTGATCGGTAACGCAAAAGGCACTGATAATATTCAACGCTGCCGGGATGGGGAGAATTTTATTAGACTCGGCTGGATGAATGAATTTATGGGATGATAATAAATAGAGCCAACTTGTACCCTTCTAGAACTGCCACTGCACTCCTCTGCAAGCCACCTTGGAAAAGTATCTCTTGATTATTGTCTCCATCTATGCCATTTGTCGAGAGCGGCGGCACAAGTTAGGTAGGTCTATAATGTCTAAGTAGTAATGATCTATCTCCTAAAATGTGACCGGGTATAATCGTGATAGCTTCATATCAGGGGTATTTAGCTTTCTTGCCCCGCTGCTGCAATAATGCACGGCGGAAGGGCTTCTCTCGATATGGTGATGTGCACAACGCGGCACGAGCGCGTCATACCGTGCGCCCTCATGACCGTACCAGACCATACATACAGCGTTCACGGGGCTGCGTGTCGTGCTCCACATCCCCGAGGAAACCCACAGTAGGTAGAGGAACCATGCTGGAGTGGCGCTTCAAACACTGCCAGAGCTGAGCGTTGTGATCCATATCGTACCGGTGTTTAAGCCACAAGAGGATCTTCCTTCTTGTCACCCCTCTCAATGATTGGCGGTGGCTTAGGGATATTTTGTCGGAAGATGTGACGCTTGATGAAGTAGGGAAGCCAGACTTTCAACTCGTATCCGATGAATTCTTTTGTCGGGACCGAAAAGACCTCTGCGAGAGAAACATTAACAAACGTCCCAAACCAGATGATTGCAAGACCAGAGAAAAAGCTTACGGTCCAATTCTTCCAAAGTGAGCTGCTTCGTCTCTCGGACGAAACAGAAGATCATAAACCAGGCGATGAGATTGAGTCCAGCGTAGAAACCAACTAAAATATAAGTTAGCGGGAGCAACCGCAAAATAAATGGCAATTCCACTTACAGGCTCCAGTTGGAGTCATGACGGTCCGCATCCGAGGGAATGTCAAGCTGAGGACACCAGCTAGATAGAAATGTCAGTGTAATCCTGGCAGAAGTGGCTGGCGGCGGTCCACAATACTTACCGAAAGTGTTGTTGATGCAGACGGCCCATGCCATTCCTTGCTCACGTTGGATCGTAGGGAAAACCTCGGCAGAGTACTGGAAGGCGACTGGTCCTTCTCCCAGAGAGTAACAGATAGTGAAGAGATAGATGAACCTGAACCAAAATCAGTTATGCTCGACATGAAAGCATCCCGGTAAACAAAACTTACAAGACAACTGGGCCGATTTGTTCGCCACGGCTTCCGTCGTGTTTGAGAAGAGACAGGCCCGCGGCCAACAAGAAGATGCACATGAGAGGGAATGTCTGCGGAGCACAAATGGTTAGTCAGTCATTTCCATGTATAAACGGCGCAACGTATGTGACTCACGGCTAGGGTCAAGGTTCTGCGGCCCTTGGTGTCGATGAGGAACAACGTAGGGATCGTAGACACCACTTGAATGGCACCATAGCCCAGAGATGCATACAAGGCCTGAGATGGAGTGTAACCGACGTCCTCAAAGATAGTTGAGCTGTAGAATGAGATGACTGCAACGGGTCAGCAACTGAGTGCCGATACCGGCAATGGGGGAGACTTACTGTTGATACCGCACATCTGCTGGGCAATCATGACAGTCGAGGCACCATAGTTTGCTCGGCGGATTCTAGGGATGGCGAAACAGTCCCACAAACGCCTGAAATACCCGGCGCCACGAGCCTCCCGCAATTCCTCCTGGTAGATCACCCACGAGTAGTAGAAGTCCCTTGCGGCGATGATGGGATGAGCTCGCAAGCGCAGCATCGACCGGAAAGCTTGAGCGTGTTTGCCGTGCTTCATAAGCCAGCGTGGGGACTCGGGGCAGAAGAAGATGCCCACACCAAGGATGAAAGATGGAATAAAGGCGGATCCGAGTTGAAGACGCCAGGAGAGGCGACCCGTGTCTTTGACAATGACATTGGCGCAGAACCCCAAGAAAATACCTTTCGACAGCAGTCAGCATTCGACTTGTTCCAGAGTGAAAAACAACAGGCTTCCTACCGGCAACGACCCAAAGTTGCCAGAACATGACCAGCGCACCACGGATACGGGCTGGGGCCATCTCGGCAGAGTAGATTGGAACTGTGGCGTTCTTTGCACCAATGCCGATACCCATGACGAACCGCGCGGCGAAGAGTCCTTGCCACGATTGGGCAAAAGCGGAACCAATCGGGGTGGCAGTAAGACAGCAAGCAGTGATGAAAATCTCGCCTCTTCGACCGAAATAATGGTTGAGTGGATCGACAATGAAAGCACCACTATGCACAGTCAACCATCTGGAATGTTACGCTGAGCGTGGATGGTGCACTCACATGAGCCCGGCTGTCAAGAAGATAATGGCATTGATGATTCCGATGATCCATTCGTCTCTGCCTTCGCTCTTGAGACCGAATTCGTCAGGGAAGGACAGGTTGGCCCCGTTAGATCCGGTCTGATCCCATCCTTGCGTGGCGGCTCCGACTGCACACAGAGCAATCGAATACCAAAGCATGAAAGGGCCGTGCCATTTGTGGTCCCTCTCGTATGTGAGCGCCGCACGCTCTTCCTCATCCAGCTGGGTGACCGCCTCAAAATTGTCTGAGTCTCGGGCGACGAGAGCGGCTCGACCGAACAGAGCGGCATGCTCGGCCATGCCGTGTGACTCGGCAAATGTCTGGGCATCTGCCACTGTCTGCTCCGGCGAACAGCGCTGTTTGATGTAAACGGATCAGTGCCAACGCTCTAGATGCAAGAGGTGCATGACGGCTGAATCTTGCGCAGCTTACCTTGAGCGGATTCTCAACAATGTTGAGAGCGACCGATTTGCGGCGCTCACCCGCATCCACGAGCCCAGGCTCTGAGGTGGGATTTAAGTTCTTCTCATCGTGAGAGTACTGTGCGTACTCCGCTGCATTCTTCTCGGCCATGGTTGTTGATACTGTTCTATGAGCCGCAAAAGAACCAGCATAGGACGGGAGTCTGCTGGAGAGAAACGTGGGATGTGCGCGTGAGTCGACCGGGGCTCCCATACTTTATATGCTCCGCTCTCTCCATGGTTGCGGGTGTCCACGGGGAGGAATTGTCTCCCCATGGCTTCCTGTCAGGTGCTGCCTGGTCACCATCAGATGGTTGAATCGTGATGCGCGATCCACCAACATGTAACGAAGAAGCAAGGATCAGCACGAATCACAACACGCTCGCCTATCCTCATACCCGGTCGGTATGAGATCAGTGGCCACGCCGGGCGGACAACCCAAGCGCTCGCCAATGTTGATCAACACCACCTGGGCCGCGCAGGGTCCCATGGTGCAACCTGTCGAATGCAGGACTGTGCGCGAATGGAACCGGAGTGGTGCAATAAGGCTGCCCCCTGTGGGCGCAAGCAGCGCCAAGCGGGGCGGACGCCTCCCCATATTGGGCCTCCGCTCCTCCACTGAGGTGACATCGCGCCTCCAGACAAACCCCCGCGCTCCTGGCCAATATTCTCTGACACGTCAGTGCTCGGACGACACTCGGCATGTCCAGCACCGAGTACCTAGCTCAGGGGATTACTGCCAAGGTTCCCTTTGCATTGGAAAAGATGCGAATGTTCTTCAGGCCGCCGGCGCCTGGGCGCGACTACTCTGTTACGATACCTAAGGTACCTAGGTACTAGTAGCTAGAAACAATCGGCAATGCCAAGTAATGATCGGAGAGCGAGCGCGTCGTGGCGCGAACTTGTGGGCACCCGGCCTATGGTGGCCTCATACCAATAGTGCATGATGGAGTTTAAATGAATTAAGTTCGGTTTGATGGCAACCGGCGCTCGATATACATTGTCCAACGTTGTAATGATCAATCAGGCTAAAAGCCGTGGGCAAATGGAAGGCGCTGTCCTTTCCACCATGGTAGTATTGCTAGCACTGGTAGCTGACCGCTGGCTGACATAGATATCCCAGCACATACTCCTGCGCAGTGTGTATCACATCAAGGCCGGTTGGGCGTAGGGTATAGTTGTAGTGTCTCGGGCTTGAGAAAGCGAAGGGCATAAAATCGGAACTTGAATCCGGCGGGAAGCGATTTGGGCCAATCGCTGGCACGTCTAGCCCTGAAAGAAGAGGTTGGCACCGCTGCTTTGGCACGCCCTGGTGTCTGGTTGGACGATTGCGCACACTAACCAGACTAGGTGAAAGACCGGTGCTGCCGATCCTAACCGCTTGTCTTGTTTCGCCAAGATCATCAGGGCGGCGTGGCACCACCAGACCCGCCGCGGTGCCCGCAACTCAAACTCGCTTGCTCACATGACCGTAGTTGTACCGTCGCTGAAACCCGGTCAACGCTCATTGGCTGCTCGGTGTGAACGGCGAACTTGAGTTGCCAGCCTGATTGTGTGAGTGTGCCAGTGCTGAGATGTTCCCGTGGCCACTCCACCTCAGCCTTGTCTGCTCCTGAGCCTTCAGGTCTCTCGGGCCACGCGAGACAAACGCCGACGTTCGAGGCTGTCAATGCGACAAAACCATACCGGCTGTCTGGTAAAGATTACATGGAATGCCTCCTCTTCCCGTCGCGCCGGTCACTTCCTGGACTCCGCGCGTGGTCTGTTACTTCCAGACTTACCATCACAACAATGAGTACATTTCACTACTACCCTTGATAACTAATCCTTCGGGTGTTACACATGTTATTCTTGCCGCCATTCATGTGAATTGGGATCCCAACCATTTGACCCTCAACGACGATCCCCCCGACCACGAAAAGTATACGCAGTTATGGGACGAGGTCGTGGTCCTGCAGGATTCCGGGATCAAGGTCTTGGGTATGCTCGGGAGCGCGGCACGTGGAAGCTTTGCCAGGCTTGACTACAGTGAATCGCGGACTGATGTGCCTTTCGCGAGGTTCGAGGCCTACTATATCCCGCTTCGAGATATGATCCGCAGATACGGACTGGATGGCATCGATTTGGACGTCGAGGAGGAAATGTCTTTGCCTGGAATCATCCATCTGATTGACCGTCTGAGGAGCGATTTCGGGCGCGACTTTATCATCACGCTGGCTCCCGTTGCCACAGCGCTTATGGCAGGTATGCCTCACTTGTCAGGCTTCGACTACCGTATGCTTGAAGCTGCTCGTGGAAGCAGTATTGCGTGGTACAATGCGCAATTCTACAATGGCTGGGGTGGCCTACATAACACAGACGCGTATGACGAGATCATGCGCAATGGATGGCCGGCCGACAAAGTCGTTGCAGGCATGCTGACGCACCCGAAGCACGGTGGAAGTGGATACGTACCTCTCGAGCAGACGGCTGCCGTGTTGAGCTTGTTAACAGAGCGGTATCCTACGTTTGGAGGCGTGATGGGCTGGGAATATTGGGACGCTCTTCCACAGGAGAAAGATTGCTGGATGTGGGCATATTGTATGAGATTATGCATGGGCATGAAAAAGTTAAGGGATATTGCTGTCATGATGCGTATGGGCAGGCGTATAGAGGCCTTGAATATGAACCGGTGAAGTATGTCTTCCATGAGCCAGGCGACGTGACTTCTGTAGTAGTTGACTACAACCTACAGCCACCAAAGGGAGACTTGAGGACAAGGCTGAGAAATACTGTACATGTGCTGGTCAGGCTGTCTGACAACCAAGATGCAGTGATTGGTGCGATTGCTGCCTATTAAAAGTGGTGTCTCCGCTGTCAGACAACGAACCTATAACGGCTCAATGCGGTCCAACTGCGTCATGCTCGTGGAGACGAAGAGGAACTTGAACTTGAAACCGGCTATCAACATTTATTTCCTGGTTTCTGGTCGAATATTCTGCTGATTCCCTGTCGACATGTAAAGCGAATATCTCGCCGCCCGCGAGGTAGTAACCTTCTGCTAGTGTGCCAGTGTGGCTCGATATTCACGATGCCATCCACACCCGAGATCATTGCGGCCACCAGTTCAACGGTCGCCAGAGTGTGCGCCTACGTCTTTCTGCGATGGGTATGACTTTAAGCACCATGGGTCTCCGGCAGCACAGACTAATCCTCCTCACAGATTCCTGGGCACCATTTCCCTCCTACCATCCTTTCCGCGGTAGCGGTGTACCTGGCATGTGTGTTTGGCGCATCGGAGGGCTTCGGCCCCAGCAGACCGTCGTTACGCACGACGTTCCCTGAAGCGGTCCCCAAACAGAATAACGCGACGGAACCGCAAAAAGAAGCCGGGGAGGCAGAGCAGACAGAAACGGAACATGATGAGCCAGTCTTGTACGAAGACGAGAAGTCGTTCTTCCGGACGTTCCTTCTAGGAATACCTGACTGGGGAAAGCCGCGCTGGAGTTACACCACCATCGCTACCAATGTGATACTGGCACTATTCACCTTGGACATGGTGTTTCGAGGACCTCTCCTACATCCAGTCAAAGATTTGAGCTTCACGCGGGTAGGATATGTGGGCTCCCACACGGCCAAAGTCCTTATCCGAGAACCAGACCAAGCTCAGCTGCCAATGTATGTCTATCTATCACCAGCCGACAAGACAAACTGGCGGACCACCGACACCATATATTATCTTGGACCGGATACAGATTACACTCATGCCATCACTTTTGAAGACCTTGAACCGTCCAAGAAGTACATATATTCGCTGTCCAACGACAAATCGGGCACCTTTACCACAGCGCCAGCACCCAATTCCGAAGCGGCCAACAGCCTAACTTTCGTCACCTCGTCTTGCATCAAGGCGAACTTCCCCTATAAGCCCTGGTCCCATTCTCTGGCATTCCATGGCTTCGAGCACCTTTCGAAGGTTCTTCGAGGTTTGCCGTCACCAGCCTCTTTCATGCTCTTCCTCGGCGACTTTATCTACATCGATGTCCCCTTGCGTCTGTCCTCGTCCATCCAACACTACAGGTCCGAATATCGACGGGTTTACGCCTCACCCTCATGGTCTTTACCGGCACTCGACACTCTGCCCTGGATCCATACTCTTGACGACCACGAAATTGCCAACGACTGGTCCAGCGGCAACGACACCGATCCCTTCCCAGCTGCGTCGGACCCATTCATACACTATCATGTCTCTGTGAACCCACCACTCCCGCCAGGATCAGCGGTAGGGCCGGAGGCGAACACCACATATTTCCAATTCTCGCATGGTCCTGCATCGTTTTTCATGCTCGACACGCGGCGCTACCGTATCGACCCTGAGCCCACATCATCCTCCTCCACGTCTTACCTCAATAAGCCACTCTACGGATCGTCTTCCGAGCCTGGCAACCCTCCAGACCATAAGTCACATCACACGATGCTCGGCTCAGCCCAACTGGCGTCTTTACTCAAGTTTCTATCGACACCCGAACCACCACATATACACTGGAAGATCATCGCCTCATCCGTCCCGTTCACCAAGAACTGGCGCTTCGGCACCTCCGACACCTGGGGCGGGTTCCTACGCGAACGATCCGAGATCCTGGCGGCAATGCACGCTGCCGAGCGGGAGCTGGGTATTCGGGTTATTATCCTCTCCGGCGACCGCCACGAGTTCGCCGCCATCCGTTACCCGCCTCCAATTATCGACTTGGCCGCTTTGTTGCCTGTGCCGCAGCAGGTCAAGAGCAAGAACACAGCAGCCACCAAGAAGGCATCATCGTCATCGTCAGTTGTAGGACACTCTCCACAGTCCATATCCAGCGTTGTCTACGACCGTACTCCGCAGGCCGGTCCGCACGAGTTTTCCGTCGGTCCACTCAGCATGTTCTATCTCCCCTTCCGGACATTCAAGCAGATTGACGAGGAAGATGTGGCTATCAAATACTTGCCTGACGGGAATAGCAAGGTTGGTGTTCTGGAGATCAAAAACCTCCACGGCGAGCTGCAGCGTAGTTTGCTCAAGTACTCGTTGTACATTGACGGGAAGCTGGCGTGGGAATATGCCCTTACCAGTCCGGCTGTAGGGTCGTCCCCGCAGCCCAGCTACAGCCGAAGTAGGACCAGAGGCACTTCTGAGTGGTTATGGAGTTAGTTGGATTTTGGTGATGAATATAATAATGCCTCATACGCAATATAATGGGTCAAAGCTACCGGCAGACATATCCTAGGTCGGAAGAGGAAGACGCGGGTTTATTTTTCAAAGACTCGTGGCTATCATTAAAAACTCATCTACAGTCACGTTCACTGCATGGCCTCTGTTTCCCGTGCTCACATGTATCTCCGATTCGCATTTTTGTTTTCGTTTTCCCCTAACATAATGACACCGTGATGCGCCGGCCACTTTCATTTTCATAACGCCAGAATACCTACAGTACCTTATCTATATACACTCTTGCGTCCTTACTCCCAAACTCCCTCTCAACTCCGTTCCGTTTTGCTCTTTCAAGATTCCAACCCGATCCCGCCAGACAGAAATAAGAACGCGGGCACATCGCTTTCGTGGCCATTTGGCATCTTTTTCTTCAATGCGACTACCTAGGTAGGTAGCTGCACGACCGTGCTGTGTCGTGCTGTGCTGTCTTGTTCATGTACAGAATATGTATGTACTGAAATTGGAAGCAAGACACCATCAAAATCCTGTCCACTGCCACTGCCACTGCCGCGATCAGAGATAGCCACAGTCACAGTCAAACTGGAACGACAAAAGCGACATTTCCGGCAAGGACAGCAATCTCCATACGGCAGCTATTACAAAAAGCCATTCGTCTTCAGAAGCCTTTTGATCGAAGGCGTTCTTAATTGGCGTTGGGTTGAAGCTCAACCCGGGAACAACGACACAAGACCATTCACGTATCTTTCGAGATACTGCATCGAGATATGTAGATGTCGACGCGTGGCTGGACAGCGAGGACTTGTTCAACAGGCTTGAGGTCAGGCTCGGATGTCCGAGTTTAGGACACTCAACAGGATAGACATTCCGGGATGACAGGACAGTCGACTTAAAAGTCTTCGGCAGCAGCCCTTAGATGAGAACAACCCGAGATGTGACCGTTGCTCCGATAATCGAGCGCGGGTGTTTGGCATGCTTTCCGGATCCGCGTCGCATCTCACACAACAAGGCAGTAGGCTTAGTATGTGTCACTGGCAAGAGTGTTGTAATCGGGATGGTTAGGCGCCTTCTTGCTTCGCCTCTCAATGCGTCGGATGAATTGAAGATAGCCGACAGATGCCGGCAAAAGGCGAGACCAAACCAGTCGACGTCAACACTTCTGTATTGTTGATTGTCCTCCAAGATGCGCGGTAGTTTGCCGCATAGGCTTCGTTTGCAGCCTCACCACGGGCTGTTTTCATTCATCCCATAGCAGCCACGAATTTCTCCAAGGAAATTCGTCACCCGCGTGCTAGGAGTTGCACCTTTGCCTTGAACCAATATGACAGTTGCCCGCTGGTCTGCGAGCAACAGTGCCACCGACCAAGTCAGATTTCCCTCTACAAGTATGTAGCTGGTAATTTGGAAAATGGATAGGGTATTCATCGAAATCAACAGTTCTGTCCGAAGCGGCGGTCAAAGTCCTTCAAAACCGCCATGACATTAGCAGCATCAATCTCCAACGCTGGCCGTCCAGACATTGCCGGGTGAGCATCGCTGGCATGCAGCTTTGGAAGCCAAGTAGCAATATCGGCACTTGCACGCTCATACGCCGGATGACGACTGAGGGTCGTGTAGGCGTCGGCACACGTCAAGGTTACGCCGGCCTTCGGGCCTGGCGGGGGGAGTGCGTTGTGACCCTTGCCTGTGACAGCCGCTGCAGCGCGTGAACGTGTGTTTCGTGGAGGAAGAGGGACCGAGCCATTCGTATTCGGTGCTTGGCTCTGGCAACAAGATCCTCCGGCGGTTCGCCCACCACAGCAACCGCCGGCGACAGCGGGACTGTCGCTTGCCGACTGAGCACGCGAAGCGGCTAGGGACTTGCAGAACAGAGTACTGTTCGGGTCGGCACGGCATTGGGCACATGTTCCCGGACCGGCAGCACCACACCCTCCAGCGGATGCTGCTGGAGCCACGGCGGGGACGGACATTGAGACATCGCCTTCAGATGGAGGCGGAGTGAATTGATCCAGCTGCCTTGGATGGCTGAGAGTCAATCCTCCCGCCGCGGGTCGAGACGTGGCTAACATTCGACTGCTTTGCTCTCGCTGCTGTTCCTGTTGCTGCATTTCCTGCTCCGCGGCCATTTCGGCACAAATACATGGCGTGCCGTCCGAACAGAAGCCACAGGGGTCTGCCACCGTCGTTGTTGGTGACCGATCGTCCACTCGAGTAATACTCGGCAGAGACTTGGAGGCATAAACCGTCGTGAAATCAATTTCGAGACTGTCACTTGGCTCGACCTTGATCCTTTTCTCGCCTTCAAGAGGTTGAGGTGAGCGGGCTCGTTTCTCATGTTGATGAGTGCCGGCGGCGGCGGCTTCCCCGCCCATGGAAGTGAAGGCATCGTCGATACATTGGCAACGCGTCTCAAGCGTGCAATTGCCACAGCCGACCGAATTGTCGCTGACATCTGGTGCAGCTGTTGGAGACTGTTTTTCTTGGCTCGGTGTGTTATCACCGGACTTTCCGAGGGTTGGCCGGAGGGCTTTGAGTGAGGCAAGCTCGCCCTCCAGCTTTCGACAGCGTTCGACCCAGTTGCTAAGGTCCGCTCTATATTGGTCGAGGTCTGTCTCGAGCTTCTGGATCGTGTTCTTTAACGCTTGCTGTTCCTGCTCATTTTCCTCCTCAATCTGCTTAAGTTGCTCCTCCAATTCCCCGACTCTCGCGGCACGGCGCTCTCGAAAGGCCCTTTGTGCAGCGCGATTTTGTGCCTTCCGCTTTGTTGGAGGAGTGTCTGTGGCCGGCTTGCGGCCGGGCTTTGGCCGTGGGGGAATGACCCATTCCTTGCTAGTCAGAGACAGCGGTGGTGAGGCGGAACTGGGCGACGGCGCGGGAGCCTCCTGTACTGGTTTCATGCATAGAGATGGCTTTCGTGAAAGAATAGGCTTCACATCTACTGATGTTGCCGGCGTGGTGGCTGCTGGCGGTGATCCAGCGGTGGAAGCCATTTTTGGTTGAGGACCTGCAACCTCCGAGTTTGGCCGAGGGCGACGGGATGTCTTTGTTGTTGCTGTTGCATCGACCAAGCTTCCCAATCCTGGCAGAGCTGCCGTGCAAGCAAGACACAGGCAGACCCGAAGCTGGCGCCTGTCTTGCTTGCTCGTATGTACAGGTTGGGCGCAAGCGACAAAGTGGGATGTCAACTGGACGTGGTGCTGTATCCGGACAATGGGAGATCAGTTGCAGGTTGAAGGAGATATTGCCGAAGAGATCAATTTTGATCATATCTGATTAGATTTTCTGCCCGATAATCGGCCTTGGCAGGCGGGGTCATGCTGATGTTCGAGCCAGTCACACCACCTCGGAAAACCTGCTCCAGTCCTTCAGGGCATGTTTACAGGACCCTGAAGAGACCTAGGGCCTTTTTAATGACGGCGATGTTACTAGATTGCCTGGGTACAGCACTGGCCGGGCAGACAGCCATTTGCAATTATGCCGCATGTGGGGGGTGGTATTATAATGTACATATCAACAACTCTACTTCCTTTTCATGGCGGAGGAGAGTGTGGGTATCGTAAAAACGCCTTCAACACCTTGCTAACCTCCCGGGATAGCAAACAAACTCCACCGTATGCGTGACCTGTAGGGATTTTGCTCCCGTCCAATCAGAATTTACCGCCGTGTATGTTGGGACTGTCCGCAGCGCCTTCACTTCCATTCTGCAGCCCTCCCAGGAACGAAGTGCCCCAGATCCCGACAAGACCCCAAAACCCGACTCTCCAACCACGGTAGAGACCTTCAATTCCCTGTCCCTTGCGCCTTCTTCGGGGCGCTTTGCCCATCAGAGCCGCTGTCCTGTCCTTTTGGGACTCGGAGTATCCCTCTTCTCGTGCAATGCTCCACATTGTCGGTAGGATGCCTCTGTATGACTGCGGTACAGGAACGATTGTGGTGATCGCTTTGCGCTTTGAAGATGTGGTCGGCGGTGAGTAGGTCGGGGAGGTCCAAGTGGTGATTTGTGCGCGACGTAGAACAGTCTCCAGAGGAAATTTGATGGAGAGATCCAATGCAGAGCTAGCGAAAGTGGCGAGACTCCAGCTCGTGGGGTTCATCGCCGGGTCAAGACCGAGGTAGGATTTTAAGAAAACCGGTGTGCTGGTGGAAATAAGGGCCGGAAGGGTAGATGTGAAAAAGGTGATCGGGATCAAGTGTCGAGGGATCAAATATGGCGTTGGCAACGTCCTGAGAGTGCCAAGCAGAGTGCGTGGCTCCTCACTTGATGGTGTGAGGATAAGTCGAGTTCTCGCTGCGTCAATGGGCGCTAGCACAAGGGCAGACATGGCTGTCGCCGCCGCCGTGATTAAAATCGTCGCGCCAGGACTGCTGGAAACAAGGATGGACGAATCTGGGATCGTTCCTGAAGATATCGGAGAGAGAATATCATGTTCTGCTAGTCCAAGCACTGCTGCTAGGAAACTCTTGAAAAAAGTTTCTAGCGTCCGACTTAAGACAGTGTAGATGAATGTAGAATTCGTGGCACGCCACATCGCCAGCACGCCGCTGCTGGAGGAGAGTGAGGAGAGTGCATCAAGCAGGGAATTGGGGTTCTTCAGGCGAATTCTGCCTGTAGAATCCTGTAGCCGGTCGGGACGCCGTGCTGGCCTTCCATGTCGGCCACGGACAGGGGATTGACTCGAGGAAGCCCGTTCAAAGGGCGGCGTGGATGTAAAATAGTTTGGTTCGTCATCGGAAGAATGGCCATCATAGTAGCCATCACCGTCTTCCTCAAACTCGCCGTATTTTGCTTGCCCTGGAGCAGAATCTTCCTCTTCCTCATCCTGCGCAACACGAGCTTGTAGGATGAGTTTTGCAACCTCAAACGGCTGCGCAATGACCACATTTGTATACTTCCATAACGCCTGATCCAGTATAGACTTGATCGCACCCGGAATTGATGGCGAAGCCTCAGAAATGTAGTCGGAGTAGTCGATGTCTGGGAATGTGAAGGTCGATCCCGGCTGAGACTTCGACGCGGCTGCGCTGGCGTTTGAAACGGCTTCTACTCCAATAGAGGGCGGAACGTAGTAGGGGCGTAGAGGGTTTGGCACATATCTTGGATCTTGCATCTTGGAAGGGGCGCAGAGAACTGGTATTCGTGGTAGATGGTCTACCCTGTTCCTCGTCTGGGAGAAAGATGTTGGCTTCGATGATGCGGCTATCGTGACAATTCACGTTCAGATCATACTACGTGAACACAGACCGCTACACGTGACATTCAGCCTCGTTGCAGCTTTAGCCGAAACTTCCCCCTTTACCCCTGAGCCTTTGCTCAAGTGAAAAGTGGCCGGCCAGAAACGCATTTGATGAGCACCATGAATCATGGCTTCAATAATGGCTCTATTGTTGCCTTTTATCGACAAAATGTGACAGAGGATGAATCCCTCAATTTTCTATACTTGCGGCGCAACGATATCAGGTTTCTTTCGATCCATGGTCTAGGCTGCGAGGTTTTCTCTGCTGGAGTTGACTTGAACCAACCCTATGCGTAACGACATATAGTGTTCAGGGCTGCAGTATTGAGACCCAGCATGACAAAGAGATGTTGTAACTGTTGAATTTCAGCAGTGTGGTGCACTATGAACTTGGGAAGTGTCGCATTGAAACCGGCCACTGATTATTGGCTACCTTGGGTCGTAGCTACCAATGCTGATGGCTTAGATGGAACATAAGGAGGCCCATAGCATAGCCCACGATTAATTCATTGTATTTTACTATCGACATACCTCAACAATTAAAAGTACCTGGTAGAGGTTCGCATGTTTACATTATTGTACACTGGCGGCCTGTACCCAACCGTAGCCGCCAAGATTGCGTCACATCGGACTCGGAGCTCGGCCTGAAGTGTTTTCGGCCGTTGCGGTCGCTGCTTTTTGTGGCTCGCTGCTAGTAGTGTTGCAGATAATATAATCACTACTGGAACAGTTGTGTTCCAACATCCGCGGAGCATCACCACCGGCGCCGCGGTCACTTGTTTCCAAGCCTAGGGACATGTCTGGGTTCAATGGAGCGGGCGCCTTGATCTGGCGGTCCATGGCCAGACATGTGCAGCAGCCAGACCTCGTTCACCAGTGTCGAAATGCCACCCACCGAATTTTCCGGCAAAGCGTCCGCCCGTCGTCGACGATGACCTTATGTCGGCGCCACCAAGCCCAAGTCGAGCTGAAAAAAGATCAGATCCGACAGCAAATACGTATACTAGAACAAGGTCGGAGGCGGTTTTCGGTGACTGCCGCACAAAAGCATGGCCATATCACTCCGCCTAAGCCGGGAGAAGAGTATGAACGAGAGTACCGGACAACAGAGATGTGGCGCTGACGGTATGGCAGACTTCATGTGACATTCATTGATAAAGACGGGGATCGACATACCTTCGAAGTCTCCGCGGGCGACAACCTGTTAGATATAGCGCAGGCCAATGATCTTGAGATGGAAGGTGAGTCTGAGCCTGCTTTCACGGCAGCGATGTTGCCGTCAATTCCTAGGACCTTTTGGATGTCAATCTCCACAGGGGCAATGGCTGACTTTGATCTCCAGGGGCCTGTGGTGGGTCATGCGCCTGTTCTACCTGCCATGTCATTGTCGAAGACGAAGAAATGTACGATAAGATTCCCGAGGCGTCGGACGACGAAAACGACATGTTAGATCTTGCCTTCGGATTGACGGAAACGTCGAGGTTGGGCTGCCAGGTGGTAATGACCCCAGAATTAGACGGGCTGGTTGTAAAATTACCTCAGATGACGCGGAATTTGCAAGCGTCGGATTTCGAGAAAAGGAGCTGATGGAATCGGCTGGGTGCCTTGCGACATGTACATGTACAAATATAATCTGCTCTCATGCTCCTGTAAGGGAAAATCATCACTTTCGCGCCGTGGGAAGCACATTCATGCTGCTGGCTAGGCCGATTGATACGCTATTGCTTGGGGTCGGTCTTTGCCTTTTTCCCTGCAATCAACTCCAAAAACCCCTGTTTACTCATTTCATTGATCTTCTCCTCGCGGTTGGCCATACCGACCGTCCCTTTCTTTCGCTCTTCCCTCGCGGCCTGTTCAGCCTTGACTTGGGCCGCTCGAACGGCGTTGAAGAGCTTGATAACACCGCGCTGGGCAATTTTGCGCAGCCTCTTTTCTTCCTCGGCGATTTCACCGGCCTTTCCGGAATTCAGCCCCAACACGTCCTTGATTCTCCCTCTTTCTAGGTCTTCTTTGCGTTCAAACCGTAATTTGGCTTTGGCCTTCTTTTCCAATCGCTCGTTGGCAAGAGAAGCACTCGTTTCCGCTGCTTCTTTGCTCCGTGAAAGGACTGGGTCTTTTCGAGCCGATTGTGACAGCTTTGTAGATAGAATTTTGGAGATGGATGTCGAAAAGGCATCCGGATCGTTTCTTTTGCTTGTGGGTTTTCTTCTCTTTATATCCGTCGACCCGGCTTCGCCCTCTTCTTCCGATGCACTGTCCTCCTCTGAACCTGTTCCCTGGCCATCTTGCTCGCTGTCTTCTTCTGAGTCGGCCGTGGCGGGTTTCGCGGGTTTCGCACCAGGACTCTTGGTGCTAGTTTTGGTCTTTGGGGGAGGCGCTGTCTTGGGTTCATCATCTGAGTCCGCCAGGTTTACTGCCGCAAATCCTCCGTCCTCCGAGTCCCGATCTGAATCCTCCGACGAACTGTGGTACTCGAGTTGCTTCCTGAATCGCTTTTTGGGCCGTTCTGTCTTTCCTCGCATTCCATCTTGGACTTTACGCTTCTTTTGAGACATGGGAGCCATTTTAGACATGATTGCACGGCAAGTATTTGTTCGCTGATATGTCGTTGTAATCGAGGCTCCTGGTGCCAGAAATTGTTCTGGAATTTCTCGTCGGTAGAACTGCGGCGCCATCATACAATTGGTACATTGTACTGCGGATTATTCGCCCCACTGCACTCCAGGACTCGAACAGGAACCCGCCATCATCAGAACATCTACCAACACTAATCCGCGTACCTTAATCACCACTCACACTTGAGATAGCAAGAGCGAACTCGATCAATACCCGCGGTGTCTTGCAGCACTTCGTGCGCATCCTTCTGCAAGATGGTTCTCTCCGATCTGGGGCGGCGTATCAACGCCGCCGTGTCGAACCTCAACCGAGAACCCAACCTGGACGAGAAAGCGTTCGATGCCATGATCAAAGAGATTTGCTCGGCGCTCCTTGCAGCCGACGTGAACGTTCGACTGGTCAAAAACCTACGTAAATCGATACAGAGTACAGTAAACTTCAAGGACTTACCGCCGCAAACGAGTTCGAACAGCAAAAAACGGCTCATTCAGCAAGCCGTCTTTGACCACCTCGTCCAGCTCGTGGACCCGCATGCCGAGCCTTACAAGCCGAAAAAAGGGAAATCCAATGTTATCATGTTTGTTGGATTACAAGGTGCTGGAAAGACCACCACGTGTACAAAGTTGGCGAGATACTACGCCCAACGAGGATTCAAAGCATGTTTAGTCTGTGCGGACACCTTCCGAGCCGGTGCTTATGACCAGCTGAAACAGAACGCAACCAAGGCCAAGATACCCTATTATGGGTCGTTGACTCAAACAGACCCTGCAGTTGTCGCTGCTGAGGGTGTGGCGCGGTTCAAGAAAGAGAAGTTTGAGATCATTATCGTTGATACCTCTGGTCGGCACAAACAAGAGGCAGATTTGTTCGAGGAAATGATACAAGTGCAGAAGGCCATCAAGCCGGACCAGACCATCATGGTTCTTGATGGGACCATCGGCCAAGCAGCAGAAGCGCAATCGTCCGCCTTCAAGGAGGCCGCGGATTTCGGTGCCATAATCATCACCAAGACTGATGGAGGAGCCGCTGGAGGTGGTGCCATATCAGCTGTGGCAGCCACCCATACACCAATTATTTTCCTGGGTACTGGAGAGCACATGATGGACCTTGAAAGATTTGCACCTAAACCATTCATCTCAAAGCTCCTTGGCTATGGTGACATGTCCGGGTTGATCGAACAGATCCAGTCAATCACACGAGAGTCGGCTGGAATGAAGGAAACGCAGAAGCATCTGGCTGAGGGTATTTTTACCCTGCGAGATATGAAAGAACAAATCACCAACATCATGAAGATGGGACCACTTTCTCGAGTGGCTGGCATGATACCGGGGCTTGGAAGCATGATGCAAGGTAAGTTGATCTCGCTCAGGAATTTGAGCAAAAGCAGATTCTAACCTTGCCAATAGGTATGAGCGATGAAGATGGAACCGAAAAGCTGAAGCGAATGATCTATATCTACGACAGCATGACTGCCAAGGAGCTGGACTCGGATGGCAAAATTCTAATTTCTCAACCGTCCCGAATGGTGCGGATTGCGTGCGGCTCTGGGACCAGTGTACGTGATGTGGAGGAGCTTCTCACCCAACATAAAGTGATGGCTTCGTTGGCCAAGAATATGGGCGCCCAGAAGAAGAACATGCAAAGAGCACAGTCGATGATGCAGGGCGGCAACAAAGCTCAACAAATGGCCGCTATGCAGAAAAGGATGGCCAGTATGGGCCAGGGACGAGGAGGTTTCCCTGGTGGAGGTGATATGGGCAAGATGATGCAGCTCCTGCAGGGCATGGGCGGCGGCGGCGGGGGTGGCATGGGCGGAATGGATTTGAATGCCATGATGCAGCAGTTTGGTATGGGCGGAGGCGGCGCAGGTGGCAGAGGCCGCGGGAGATGAGTTATCGATGGTTTTGCTGAAGCACTGCTGTCATTGAACAGTTGTTCAGTGGGCCCATCCAGCGACAACCCCGTCCGATCATGGTGCCTGTGAATCGGCACCGCCACGCTACTCAGATCGCTTCAACCTTGCCTCTGCAAGTACCACCACAGGCAGCGGTAGCACTTCGCCTTTGCAAGGAGCCATGCTCTCTCCACGTCCGAGTTTCGGAACAACAACGATGGCAAGAAACGGTTGACGAATTCGCAACAGGGTTAACCATTCTACCAGCCGAACTGTGATGGAGAGAACTGGGAGGAGTTCCTCGGCGGAGTAGGCAAGGGATATGATGTGGGTGAGCCAATCCATACTGGCAGTCTCCCGCCGACAGAGCTCAGTCCGACATAGCGCAGATGCGGAGTGAAATAAGAGCCTCGAACACCGATGGCTTACACCGGTCACCATGCACTGGCAGGGTGATTCCGATATTGACCGCGGCGGCGTTGGAAATGCGCTCGCTCGTCCCTCAAAAGAGCCATGATACGCGACGCCGGCCAGGTTCTCAAAGAGTCATTATGAATAATGAAGTCCTGGCAGTCGCACCTTCTTTCCAGTTACACATCCCTTCTTGCTTAGCTACGATACGGTCATTGTACAATGTTATAGTCCTTTGGTGCGCGTCCAACTTTATGAAACCGGGGCACGTGATGCACTGTGGTAGACTCCGCCAATCGGAGACGCGGAATGGAACGACGCCGCCTAAAGTCCGAGTCCCGTCAAACTATGGCAACTCGAAGCTGAATTTCTTTATCGAAGCGCAGCCTTGGATTGAAGTTGCCATCATCTCCCATTACAGCCGGCCCGACATCACCCCAGAAGCCTCTCCTTTCGCATTCTTTTTGTTTTCCAGTTTCAGTTTCAACCAGCAAGATGGGGTCACTTGGGGGCTTCGGCATGCCAGGCATGGGCAACCCTCAGACGGCGGGCATGAGTGAACAAGAACAACAAATGGTCAAGATGGTACGTTACGAGCTGTCGCATCACAACCCCCAATGCCCTGACTCCATGATGACCTGCCGGAGGCCATTTCATCTGTTCTATCTCCGCTTCGCTTAATTCGCGATGAACCATTGCTAACTGCATAATACAAACAGATGCAAAAAGGCATGGAATCCTGCGTCGCAAAGTCGGCTCTAGCAGGCGGCATGGGCTTTGTCCTCGGTGGAGCTTTTGGGTTGTTTATGTCGAGTGTAAGTTTGGACACTCCTCTCTGGTATCAGTAACCCTGGACATATTGTCCTGGCTGTTTGTCTGCACGATGTTGTAGCAACATAGTGTGCGAGGCGAAGGACAAGAAAGAACATGGGCGCTGACACCCATTTTCCTTCGCTAGATGGCCTACGACACCCCCCTCTCGGCACAAGGACAACAAATCACCTCTCTCCCCGTACGCGAACAGCTCCGCCGCGGTCTCAAAGACATGGGCTCGAAATCGTACTCGTCCGCCAAAAACTTTGCCATGATCGGCGCGATATACAGCGGCACCGAGTGCGCGATCGAAGGGTTCCGAGCGAAGTCGGACTTGACCAATTCCGTCCTTGCCGGCTGTATTACCGGTGGTGGTTTGGCGTACAAGGCTGGTCCGCAGGCCGCTGCGCTGGGGTGCGCTGGCTTCGCGGCCTTTTCGACGGCTATTGATGCGTACATGAGGATGCCGGAGAGTGATTAAAGGGTACAATACACGTACATTGGCACAAAGAAAAAAGCGTGAAAAGACGATGCAAGCCCTGAAAAGGAGAGGAAAGGAAAGAGTGCCGGTGTCTATCCTCTACATCCAACCTGGCCAGGTCTCTGCGCGGGGAGAAGAAAACATTGGGCAAGTGTGTCCAGCTGGCCAGCCAGCCAGAACGGTGGAGACAGTCTCGAGTGGAGGATACCGGTATGCCTTGAGAATGGCCAAAAGGAACGATGCGTCAATAGACAACAAACAAGGCATCGTCAACGCGGATCGGACAAGCAGATCAGAACGACAAGGGGCTGGCCGACACTTCACATTGAACCAACATCATGATTGCTCCTAACATCGCGGCCACTACCACTACTACCACTACCACCGTCGAAGACTAGCCACCCTACTCATCACAACCACTACTGTACCGGCTACAGTAGTCAAATAGATAATTACAAATGATACCGCATTATTTACTCGCGGAACCGGATCTGGAACATCCCTCCTCTTTCAGCCAAAGGGAAGCAGCAACGAATCGAATCGAATACACGGATCACCAGACAACAAAATAGATGACGGCCTTCGACCCTTACGCCCTGCTCCGCTCCGTCGTTGTGGTCGGGGTGGTGGTATGGACGACTTACTGTGGCGCTTTGCTGGGCTATGGAACTCTCGTTCAAGGCGCCCGGATTCGTTGGCCGGAGAGGCCCGTTTAAAGGGCAAGAGAGCCAAGAAAAACAAAGCAAAACAATCTTTTTGATACCCATCACTTCACCTCAACTCAAGCTCAACACAGTCCTGGGACAAAGTGGTGCTTACCTTACCTTATTATTCGCTTATCACGCAACGGGCACTGCATTGTCTTTTTCCCGCCCATTTCTCGGCCCAGGCGAACCGAATGAAGCATTTCAAATTCCACAGTACTCACTTACCTGTCTATCATCATTGCTGTCTCTGCCTTTGCCGAGGTTGTTGAAGTGGCAAGTGCACAAAGGGAACCCCATAGTCGATGGGAATGACAATGGGAATGGTACGAGGAGGTCACTTTGTCACACTGCATCATCTCTTTAGAAAGAAGAGAGGAACCGTCCCTTGGATTCTGTATACTAGTGATCGGCGAAACGAGGAGGGTTAAGGTATCAGGGGCTGGAAGTAGGGACAGGATGAGGGAGACAAGAGATCGAGTGCGAGAGCGCAAGCAAGAAGATAGAAATCTCTCCTCTCACGTACTATATCGCTACATTTCCAACTTATCTGAAACAATTCAAAAATTATTCGGAGGGCAAACTGTACACTGACGAGTGAAATCACTGCTACATGAAATAGGTCTAATAATTACTCCTCTCCGGTCGAGAAACAACCCAAACAGTAAAACAGTCTTGTACTCAGTCTCTGTATTGGATAAAGGGAAAGATAAAGTACCAGTATCTAGATAACAAGATGACCTGCACTGGGCAGCAGGGCAGGGACATCCAGGTTCGAGTTCCTCAAGCGTACGGCGCCCGGCCCAAGAGCTTCTCGCTGAACCGCTTCCACACTGTTGGCTTGCATCGGTAGTATCTCACTGCATCCAACGACTGCACGCAGATGCAGACCTCCATTGGAGATGTATCTCCCACTTCACGATGGCACCGAGGACTCTGTCGATCCCCGTTCTACTCTTTGTCCCGTCCAAACACCGATCGACACAGAAACTCCAGCCCATTGAGCGTTCGATCATGGTACGTGGTGCTGAGGGGCGCGGTTCAAATAAAATACCTGACAGGAGCATCAAACAACCCACACCACCGTAGTCCAACGCCTGGCTTTCCATACCGTTGCTGTGAGTAGTTTCTTTCGGACAACCACCTCACGGCCCCCAAACGCGAGCCATGAAGCCAGAAAGGGCGTTTCGGCGGTCTTGCCTTGGCCAAGAACAGAATACTGTTCCGAAGACTGTGCAGTTTCAAATGCGATCCTACTGCACCTCGCTGACGATTTCTTGAGCTTTGCTCAAGCTCTCCACCATCTGTAAGCACTCTTTCCGCCGTCTAACCGTGTAGTCGCTTTCCTTGAGAAGATCGTCGATCTCCTGTGTCCGGTACAGTTGACCGAGCAATTCTCGCTGCATTTCTTCTTTCGTGTGCCTACAACAAAGTCAGTCCTTTTGTCTCAGGGGGTGAAATCATGCTGACACTTACTGTACTAGGTTCAACATGATTGCTTTCGGAACCATGTCAATCATTGTCCTCCGTACGATATTGAAATAGCTGTTGATGAGCAATTTGATAACCTCCACTTCCTGGCTCTCACGTTCGGACAGGGTGCCGCTGGCTTTGAGTGTGGCTGGCGGCGGTTCCATGGCCGCCATCTTCTTCTTGTTCTTACTAGCAAAGAAGGAGCCGAAGAACCCAGAGTTCTGATCGGAGCCATCCGTAGGAAGACCGGGCGAGGCTGCTCGAGGTGGCACCGACGGTGGAAGAGGTTTGCCAGTTTTCGGGTCCACTTGTGTTGGTTTGTTGGCATTGTGTCTGTCGTTGACAATGGCCATTGCACGATGGCCATTCAAAAAGTCTGGATGGCCTGTATTGATGTAACACGCCTCCATCGCCACCAGATCTTTAACCAACTTGTTGGTTGGCTCTATCGACTTGCGGAAGAAGGAGATGACAGTCTGGTGGAATCTCTCCTTCAGTTGAGGATATCTTCGGAAAACCTGCTTTCCAAGAAGTTGACTGAGGATGCGAACAAGTTCATCGTAGACCAATGACACGCACTTCAGGGATGGCTCCTCCAGCCGGCGGATTTGTTGCTTCACGATCAGCTCGAAAGCGGTGGTGCCAACGAATAGTGCGGGCTGGGAACCGGAGGAGTTGTAAAGGATTGTGCGAATATCAATATCTTTGACCTGATCAAAGGGGTCGATGGCTTTGATACCGTTTGCATAGAGTTCATGGTAGACGAACGAAATACGGGCACCTCCGGAAAGCTCGATGTTGGATAGCTGCGTGCTTTTGCCTTCGAGAACACTTCTGTATTCGTTGGCAAACTCGGTGATTATGTTGAGGATTATGTTGGAGCCATTGTTTCCCAGGAGGTCGCCGGCACCCAGCTGTTCCAACTCTTGCGAGTACTTCTGCAAGGATGTGGCAATTCGCGTCTTGATGTCCGGTAGCGTTTGTTTGATGTGCATCATGAGGATGGTGTTGAGCTTTCGGGCCAGGTAAGGCGTACCGCAGTATGAGGCCTTGTTTCGGTAAGATGGGTGGTTTTCGAAAAATTCCTTCTCTGCTTTCAAAGCCAAATCTATTCGCTTCTTGTTCTCAATATCCCGCTGCCCGCGATTGACAACGGGGACGTAGCCCAGTCTGAGCGGAATAATCCGGCCAGCGAGGATGTCCACAACGTCGGTGCCAGCGTCCATCAGATCGATTTTGGTCAGAACACCAATAGTCCTCTGGCCCTCGGGATCCACTTCACGAGCCAGTTTCAAACCGTCTGAGTTGGCCAGATCAACATTGGCAGCTGTCACCGCCAGGATGATGGCATTGGGCTTCGAGATTTGTTTGAGCACCATTTCTCGAATCTGTCGTTCAATGTCTCGTGGCTGGTCTCCCACAGGGACTTTGGTCAAACCCGGCAAGTCGACCAGCGTCAGGGTGAGAACATTAGGAGAGTATATCCGCAGGTTGATGGGTGCCGGCGAGATGCCCACATTGCGGCCTGCTTTTGCCTCTGTCTCCTTGACAATCTCGTCACGGATTTTGTTGAAATCATAGAACTTCTGGCCGGGGAGATGCAGGAATTCACCCCACTCGTCGACATTTGCTTGACTGTCGGTCGTCTCTTTCATTTCCTTTTCGCTGACGCCATTTGTTTGGAGTTTCTCCGGAGCAGGTCTATTGATAAGTTGCAGAACGAGAGGACGACGGGTGACGATTCCGGAGCCTCGAGGAAGACTAGAAAGGAGATTAATTTCGATGCGTAACAAGGGGAGTCCGGAAGGATTGGCCAAACTTACAAGTCTCTGCCGACAATGTTTTCTAAGACTGAACTCTTCCCGCTTGACTGTGAACCGACGACCACGATCTGTGGCAAGTCTATGGGATTTTGGACCTGCGCGGAGTCGGGTTAGACTCGATCGGATAGGAACGAGGCGACACTAGCGGCCTCTATCATAAGGGGAGACTTACTCCCACCGCAGTGAAGACATCTTGTAACTTGTTGACGAGCGCAATCAAGGCCGGGTCGTTGACGTTAACTCTATCAAGACAGTCAGGTCAGGAGTATTGTGTTGACGATTCGCAGGCACTCACGAATAGGCCCCCGGTTGTGCCGCCATGGCTGGGGCAAAGATTAGCGGGAGGTTATTTGAGAACAACGCGGAGTGCGAGGATCCAGGAGTGCTTTGATCAGGTGTGGAACAGATGAAGTTCAAAGGTTCGTGTGCTGTGGGAAAAGAGAGTTGGTGTTGAGCGGTGGGAGCGATATGCGCAATGCTGGCCAAATCTTGGGACGCGAGCGGCAGCGACAGTGATGCAGCACAAGCACAGGCTCCTGCGCTCAGGCTTGTTTTCGAGGCTCGCGCTGTGGCGCTGCTTGTGGCGTCCCAGACGCTGACCGCACGTGAATCAGCAGAGTCAAAGCCACTAGTACCGCTAGCTTCAGTGCTAACTCTTCCGCTTTGCAGGACAGCCGCCAGCTGGCCGGACTTAGTAGCGCGGCTAGTCGTTTTAGAAGTGTCTGGTGCATGGCGGCCAAAGAGATAGCGCAAGTGTGGCTTGCGTGCCTTCGACATCGACGCTGTGGTTGCTGCCAGTGGTCTGGCTCAAGCCTAAATCTTGGGAGCAGAGACACTGTCTGGTCATGTGTTGTTGAGATATGGTATCATGCGGCGTTTCCCGTTCTGGACGTCCACATGAGTTGGGATGGGCGACAGGCGGGTGGTCAGCGGCGGGAGATGGATGTTGTGGTTGTTACCTGTATTCGGCGAAATACAACTGTACGATATATTCGTCAATAGCTCCACAGACAAGTGAAGTACCGTAGGTAGAATGTGCACGGTGGTCTCTACAGATCAAGACGGATGTTGGAATACTAGTAGTTGAGTGTCATTCAGCAGTCATTGCCAGTACAAAAGTATCTCTAGTCCAGACACCCAGAGTTGCTGCTGCCTCGAACTGCGCATAGTCACCTTCCTCCAGAAAGGATACCATGTTCCCTATAGATAGATAATCATATGCTGATTTCCCCATTCTACTCCTGTCAGGCTTCCCCATTCAATCATGCTGCGCGTGGGAGGACGAACAAAGAACACCTTCAATGCAATGATATACCCAATCGTCTATGCTTGCGCAGTTCGTAATCGCCGTAAGTGTAATGCCCCTTACTCATATCAACTCCCCGGGCGCCACTGGGTCGGGTAAGCCACCACAGATTCTTCCAAGCCTACAAAGTTGACCTTATGGCACTTGTTCGGCTTGGATTCGTCTTGTGGAGCGCGCTTTGGAAACCGTCAACGGGCGACGGGGCGTTCGTCCATCTGCTCGGGTCAGTCTGGATAATCACAACGGAGATCTTGTCCTTACATTCGCACTCTTCGGTCATCGCCGCCTGAAGCAAACATCCCGGAATCTCTCGGATTCCAATCCACAGTTGTCACACATTCTTTGCCGCTTTGACCGGGCCCATGACCAGACAATTTTTCTATCAGAGCTTCGTTCTCCTTATGCCATACGTATATCATGCCATCTAAAGAAGTCAGTCAGTCATGTCTGGATACGGAGGTGCAACCACTAACCTTCAGAACCGCTGACCACGAAGTTCTCGGCAGCTCCCCCAAAGCAGCTTCGGATCACGAATTCGCCCTGTTTCTGGCCGCGGAACTTGTGAACAACCTCTCGTGTCATCAGGTCGATCATGTGAACTTCTCCAATAGCTAAATTCACGAGCACTGTTGTGCCATCGCGACTTAAAGTGATGCTCGTCATCTTGCCCGACATCTTGATGGGCATCTCCTCGCGGTAGGTACGCATGTCAAACACGCGGATGATGTTCTGAGGATCCAGTGTGATCAGCCGGTGTCCGTCGGCCGTCATAGCAACATCCTGCACGCGAAATCCTCGCGGCCACACGTGGACGGGCCGTTCAGGCTCCGGCGCAAGCAAGTTCCAATGACATAGCTGGGAATTACGGTCATGGCTTGCCGTCACGAAACTCATCGAGTCGGGACCCCAAGCGGCAGCAGTGATGCCATAGTTCGAGTCCACGGTTTGATGTTCCAAAGTCACTCTTAACCTGCCTGACTCGACATCAAACACCCGGGCCTTGCAATCTTGTGAACAAGTAATGATCTTCGTGTCGTCGGGGCTCCACGCCACGTACGTGACTTCTCCTCCATGTTGCTTCAGCGTGTGTAGGCATTTGAAGGTCACTGTTTCATAGATATTGACAGTCCGATCTTGACTTGCAGTGGCCAATTTGGATCCATCATGAGAGAATTGGACATGCCAAACCTCGCCTGTATGATCCTCAAGCACAAATGAAGTTCGGGAAGGGAAGTCCTCTCTATCACAAAGATGGTCCGAGTAGAGTGACGGAGGTATGGAGGTGTTATGATACAGACACTGATTGATCTGTGTCTGCTTCACCTGGTCAAACAACTCGGCTAATCTGTGATCGCGAAGCATGACAGATGGCGCAATCGATCGAGACAGGTCTTGCAGAAGCAACCGTCGTGACTCTTCCACAGTACCAGGCCAATGTGCCTTGGCCCGGAGATCCTCGGGAGGACACATGAGTAAAGTCGACAGAGCATGTAGTTGCTGTATGTCATGCCCTAAAGGGGTCAATTCTTGCCTCAACACCATAAGCGCCAAACCCAGATCTCTTCGATCGAGGAGTTCTAGGAACTTCTGTTGCCGGATCCAAAAGAGCATCTGGCCTCTATCCGCCCCTTCTGCCAACACAAGGCCTTCCCCATATTGATCAGCAACGTCATCCGACCCGGTCCTGGACTGATTATGGTGAGATCCCAACAGGATAGCTTCGGCCTCAGACCAGTCCCCTTCCAAGACTGCACTCCTAAACGCAGCTACCGATGGGCTTTCCAATTCATAGCCACTCTCGTCGCCCAAGACGCTCGCAGCGTTGGGGTAGCCCATATCCAGCAGACCCTGCATCAGAATCCTGACTACCTCTTCTCTGTTATGGCCACGGTAGGTTGAGGGCCGAACCGGTGACAGTCTCTTAACCGTCCCATTTCTGATGGTCGGACTGGATCCATTGACATTGCTCGTCGTGTGGCCATTGAGGCCGGTATATAGAGGCTTTCTGGGAGTTGAGCCGTTGGAGCTTGTGGTCTGACCATTGGAGAATGCCTGTCCTGCGTCCTCATTGACTCGCATATTGTGATAATCGATCCGCCTGCGTTTGGTCCTGCGGGTTCCTGCTTGTGACCGAGTCTCACCTGAGGGGCCCGCCGCAATTGGTGTGTTACTTCCTGAACCAGGAGCGTTGTCGGTTGCACTAACAGGAGAGGAAGAGGAACTCCTTCTCCTTCGTCTTCCTCGCCTTTCAGAAGCCTGCACCTGCTCTATAGGTAGGAGGCTTGGGAAGAGATGCTCTGGGGAAACTGGCGGTTGTTCCGTATGCTCGAAAGATGTTGTATTGGGATTCGAATTACTGGGGGTTTGGGAAGAGGAGTCTGTGTAGGAAGGAAGGGATGGGTCTGTCGAAGTGGATGGGTCGTCGGTAGTGATTAGGTCGTGGTTCGTGGGAGGGAGGTTTGCCAGCTCGTTGTGGCGGCAGAGCCGCCCGTGTCAACTTCAAGGCCGAGGAGGAGGATGTCTGAGACCGCTGCTCGTTGTCGCTAGAACAAGATTCTGGTCAATGACAGGGCCGGGTTATGGAGTCGATAACAAGAGCAGACGTGCACACATCCAGTTCTGTCCTTGCACGGGTTGGTAGTCGGGCGAGAGGCAAATGACCGTCACCAGCACGGAGCGAGACAGGCTACGAAATGGTGTGGATTGGCGAGTGAAGGAGGGGCGAATTGGTCAGGTGGGAGGCATATCAACTCTGGTGAAAGCAAGATATTGCAACAATGTATGCTTATGCACAAGGGATTCGGACTTGGAGGTTGTGTCGTGGGAACGATTAGACAATGGTGGTCGTCGTTGGGAGCCAGCCAGAACAAGACCGTCGTTGAGCGTAGGAGGATGATGCCAGCGTCGGAGAACCAAGGTTGACGTCTCCTGCCCGCGGGTTGCAATAGTCCTACTAGCACTCCCTAGCCCCTACCGTTAATAATACTGCTACCACTATGCGGTGTCCGACAGCCTGCTGTACCATGCCAGTGTCCCGTTTATAGCAAGGGTCCCTCGAAAAAGGTCATCTGTCGCTCATGTTATTATATTGGTGACCAGATACCTGGCACAAAGCACTGCTATCATTTGGGTACCTACAGGTGCAGGTATACAGTCATCTGCACCGGGACATGATGGTGCTAGAGGGTCTGCTGACCGGCGAGAAGGACTAAACTCAGCTGCTGCATTCGAGGACAACGTGCTATCTACTAGTTCGCCAACAGCAGCGAAACGATAGGAAACTACGACCTCAAAAGTTCGTACAGTACATAATATCATCAACACTCCCCTATCCCAGTAGGTTAGATAACTGCGCTGGCTTTCGGGTACCTTTCGACCTCGTCGTGGCATCGCACACTGCTCGTATCCCTCACTGTCATTTGGTCTCTACGCCGAGTCTTGAGTTCCTGAACCAATCCGGGGACCAAGGTCCCAAGGCTGGCGAGTCCATACCTAGGTAGCCGTGGAAAGCTATTGGCCGGAGGTGAGCGGCGGCCTGAAGAGCACATGGTACAATCTGTGGACTCTGAGTGCCTGGGTCTAGGTACAATGTTGTACAGCGGAAGAGGACGCTGGGATGGATCAACCGCTAAAGTGCAAGCAGATGCATCGTAGCTATCGCATCGAACACTATTACAGTAGTGGATGGTGGGCTGTTAGAGGAAGCTTGAGCCACCCTGCGCTGGAGCTGCAGTGCAGAGAGTACGGGCAGCGTGGTAGGGCAGCGCAGGCAGACAGATACCTAAGCCAGCGCAGCCTGAGGTGCCACTCTGCTTCTGCCACTTACGTCGTCAAGTTGTCCCGAACCCACCGTGACCTGTGCACTGCCAGTCGCAGCACTGGCAACCGCAACCGCAATCCAGCGCCCAGATTAAACTTCACCCGTGCTTCAAACTCCTGATGATTTCATATGCTTGGATTTGGTCGTCCTCGTCTTAAACACCAAAAGTCCATTGTCGAATTCATCACTGGCAAGAGCATCGAGGACCTCTCCGACCTCAAGTACCTTCACCAACAGCTTGGTCTCCCTAATCTTATCGAGGACGATCTCGAGGGGGAGCTTTCTGGTCCCAGCTTCTCTGACACCTCCGTCTTTGCCTTCCCGCAACCCCTACAGGCTCTCCATTCGACTGCACACACATACAGAAGGATGCCAGCCGCCAAAGAGAGTGGTATCGGCCATGACCACCAGAATGGGACCATTTTCTCCGTTTCTGGCCCGGTCGTGGTCGCGGAGAACATGATCGGTGTAGCTATGTATGAGCTGTGCAAGGTTGGCCATGACGAGCTGGTCGGCGAAGTCATCCGCATCGAGGGCGATAAAGCCACAATTCAAGTGTACGAAGAGACGGGTATGTCATGGTCATCATTCTTCTTGATCTCTGATATACTGACCCTCCTTCAGCCGGTGTTACCGTTGGAGATCCCGTCCTGAGGACTGGCAAACCGCTCTCTGTTGAACTTGGCCCTGGGCTTATGGAAACAATCTACGACGGTATCCAGCGTCCATTGAAGAACATTGCCGATACGACCAAGAGCATCTACATTCCCCGCGGCATTGCTGTCCCTGCCCTCGACCGAGAAAGAAAGTGGCCGTTCACTCCAACCATGAAGGTCGGCGACCATATTAGTGGTGGAGATGTTTGGGGAAAGGTCGTCGAAAATAGTCTTCTGCATGAACATCGAATTCTCATGCCTCCGCGGGCCAGAGGGACCATCAAGAAGATTGCACCCAAAGGAGAATATACAGTCGCTGAGCCATTGCTGACCGTGGAGTTCAATGGCGAGACCAAGGAATATCCCATGATGCAGTCATGGCCAGTTCGAGTACCAAGGCCTGTCAATGAGCGTCTTCAAGCAGATTCTCCCTTCATTGTCGGTCAACGTGTGCTTGACGCCCTCTTCCCTTCTGTCCAAGGAGGCACTGTCTGTATCCCTGGTGCCTTCGGTTGTGGCAAAACTGTGATCTCGCAGTCTGTCTCGAAGTTCTCCAATAGCGACATCATTGTTTATGTTGGGTAGGTCTGAAGTCCTCCCCATCCTCAAGTGATCCATGCTGACTTCAGAAACCGATGTGGGGAGAGGGGGAACGAAATGGCAGAGGTGTTGATGGACTTTCCGGAGCTCTCCATCACTGTCGAAGGCCGAAAAGAGCCAATTATGAAGCGGACTTGCTTGATAGCCAATACTTCGAATATGCCGGTTGCAGCACGGGAGGCCTCCATTTATACCGGAATTACTGTAGCGGAATATTTCCGGGATCAGGGAAAAGCTGTTGCCATGATGGCGGATTCATCTTCTCGATGGGCGGAAGCTCTTCGAGAGATTTCTGGGCGTTTGGGTGAAATGCCTGCAGACCAAGGTTTCCCCGCTTACCTGTCTGCCAAACTGGCGTCCTTTTACGAACGAGCAGGCGCAGCGACTACTCTGGGATCTCCGGAACGCAAGGGTAGCATTTCGATTGTTGGAGCCGTCTCGCCTCCCGGAGGAGATTTCTCGGATCCAGTCACATCAGCCACTCTGGGTATCGTGCAGGTCTTTTGGGGGCTTGACAAGAAATTGGCACAGCGGAAGCACTTCCCCAGCATCAACACGTCGCTGTCGTACAGCAAATACACCAACATTCTGGACAAGTTTTACGCCAAAGACCATCCGGAATTCCCCAAGCTGCGTGACCGCATCAAAGAGCTCCTCTCCAACTCTGAAGACCTTGACCAGGTTGTGCAACTTGTGGGCAAATCTGCATTGGGCGACCCTGACAAGATTGTGCTTGATGTGGCAGCAATGTTGAAGGACGACTTCTTACAACAGAACGGATACAGTGACTATGACCAGTTCTGCCCATTGTGGAAGACCGAATACATGATGAAGGCGTTTATGCAATTTCATGACGAGGCGCAAAAGGCGGTGGCAAGCGGTCTGAACTGGGCCAAGGTGCGAGAAGCCACATCCGACATCCAGCATGGCCTGCGCAGCATGAAGTTCGAACTACCCGACAACCAAGAAGAAGTCTCCGCCAAATATGACAGATTGCTGCAGAGCATGTCGGAGAAGTTTGCGAGTGTGAGCGATGAATAAAGGCGAGCCGTGACAGAATGCAGACAGCATTCCTTCCAGGTGCACAAGCTGCAGATCAGATGAAGGCTATGCAATTGCCATAGCTACTAGTATCAGTATTATTATTATTGAGGATAGGCTTAGTTTCGCCACCTTTGTCGATAGTACTCTTCACGTTCACGCTGTACAATGCATACATGTATGCAGTTGAAACCATGCAGGTTGTCAGCAAAACGGAACATAATTAAGATATGAGACTGGTTGAGTCCCAGCTTACTACTATTAGGCAATCGAGCAATGTTTCTCCCCTCAGTTTTATTCTTGATCACACTCGAAGCCCCTGCCCTGAACACACCATTCCTCAAGCTTGCCCGCGCTAGCCAGCAAGATACTCTTAGGCCCGTCTCTCAGACGCACGATCTCGGCACAAGTGACGGGCTCCTTGAAGACACGATTATTCAACGGACAACGGTCGAGCAATTGACCCGAAGCAGCGGACCAGAGACCGACACGATGATTGTGCAGATTATCAGTCGAGGCACTGAGGACGATATCGAGTTCGGGGTCGTAAGCGAATGCTAAGCCGTACCTGTTTTGTCGTCTTGTTTGGTCGACGTTGAATGTGATTAGAGCATTCGAGGGGGTGTAGATACGTTGGTTGTATTTTGAAGGTTGATAATGGTGATGTTTGTTGTTGTGACGGTGGGTGTGGGTAGTAGGAGGGTTTCTGGTGGGAGCCGAGATGAAACGTAAATCGTAGATTTTCATATCTGTCAATCCGTTGACGAGGACGCGGTTTCCGTCGGGGAGGGGGGCGATGCCACTGATTGCGCTGGAGTGTTGGATTCGTAGAGCTGATGAGGAGGATGACGACGAGGTGGAGGTTGAGGAGGATGTTTGTTGGGTGTTTGTTCGACTATCGCACAAAACTAACCTCCCTGCTCTCGACCCAGCCATTAAAACATTGGGATCTTTGAACGCGACTTTCATCTGTTCGCCGCGCACGGGTGTTTGGGTGACGTGTTGTGCGTATTCGAGATCGGTCATTACGGAGACGCCGGAGCTGGTTGCTATGGCGAGACAGTTGGGTGAGATGTTGGGAGAGGCGGTGGGAGGAGTAGCGAGATCCAATATCCGCGCTTGGAAACGTAGTTTTACTACCATGTCGAGACCGATGGCGCGAGAGCCGGGGTCGGAAGAGGAGGCGGATGAGTAGTGCGATAGGATTAGGTCGGATTGAGGGAACCGGTAAGAATTCGCATAGTAGTTTTCTTCTGATTCAAGTTCTGGATCCAATTGGGTCATGTCCGGATCGAGAATGGCAGTGGGATCCTGGGCAAGTTGTGGTGGACTCTGTGGTGTCTCGTGTGTCCAGCATACGAGTCGTGGACCGATCCATTTCAAACAGTCGATTTTGGGGGCGCTCTGTAAGATCCGTCGGTTGTGGGGGGAATATAAGTGGCCTTGAGTACTGGGTTGTTCGGGGCCGAATGTCATGGGCCAGCTTTGTGGGTGTTGTTGAGCTTCATTGTCATCGTCATCATCATCATCAGAGTCGTTATTGTGGTTGTCGTTGGTATCGTAAAAATGGTAATCTCGCACGACAGAAGAAGTACTGTTCTGTTGGTGTTGCTGTGGTGGTCGATCGAATGCAAGCAAAAGAGATAAGGTCCGCTCACCAGCCGCTCGATACGTCTGGGCCGTGAGCAACGACCCAGAATATTCGGCAACGGCAAACTGTTCCGCCAGTCCTGAGGGAGCGTATTCATGTCCCAAAATCCGGGGCATGGTGACGGGCCGGCTGAAGGCGTCTGCTCCGGACAGACTGGCGGCGTAGTACTCTCGTACATAGGTCCTGGCGCTGGTGCGTAAGTTGCCTAGTCGCCGATCGAATGACAGTAATGGTGTCTGCGAGACTTTGGACCGCGTCACCGTCGAGGCATGTTTGCTGCGGCGAGCGGCTTCTTTTTGGTGCTGGGTCCGCTTGATCACTTTGGCGGCGTTGACTGCTTGGCGACTGTAGTTGGATCCGGAGGGTGCGATGTGGTTCGCTTGGATCTTGTAGTATCGGTTTGTAGCGGGATCAAAGTGGTATCCTGGTAGGTCGGCGGGCATGATTGAAAATTGGATATCGGCCCGGACTGGCTGGGGCCCGGACAACTAAACACAGTTCGTCCAAAGAGAAAAATTGGTAACTGAGATTCTGGACAATCAAGGCCCCGCCCTGGGTAGTGGTCAAAGTGCAGAAAAAGCCAGTCGGTTGGTCGAAGTGTGAGTTCTCGAAAGGATTTGATATCGACCTCTGCTCTCGCACGGAAGTGGTGGTATTGACGCCAAAAAGTTCCAATCAAACATAATGAGACATGACATTCATTCAGACAAGTCTGTGGTGTGAAATGTGACTGATGTTACCAGAGTCAACTCGTCCTTCTCGAGGAGTCGTAGATCTACAGTTGAAACGAGTTTATAGTGGCAACTTGAAGTCGAGGGCTTCGGACTTTGAATTGAAGTCACTGGCACGGCTATACCCAAAAAGGAACAGCGCAGCCTGATCGACTACTTTCGAGTTCGGTATACAATGTTGTACACTATTGCGGAGGGAGAAAATGGAGTACGAGAATGCTCTCAAGCTTCTGATAAATAATACCAATACATTTGGTACAGTTCCAAAATCGTTGCATGTCATAATTCATGATCAACCTCATATTCACAGATGCTCATCCCCCAAACCTTACCCATATCAACCACCCAGTCCCTACTGACGTTTATCCGCCATCTCTCTTCACTGGGATCGTCAGCACCTCCAGTTGATGTACCAGCACCACCCAGGGCGTCCGCAGCTCCTCCAAAACCCGCCCCGGAGGCACGGACCACAAGCCTCAATCTCTCCAGCTCCCCCAGTTCCCGGTAGACACGATCACAAACACCCTTGCCAGGACGGTTAGGGATGCCATGCGGATGGACCGCTCGTAGAATGGCGACGAGGCGTTCGAGTGTGAACGGTCGGGAAACACCAAGACCCGCGCTGGCCGCCAACAGCGATTTCGTTCGAGACCTGCGGGGCGACTTGGTCTCGGCGGCATCCTTTTTCGACGGCGTGCCGGTCGGGGTCGACGCCGACGCACTTTTCCTTCTCGTTGGCGTTCCCTTCAGTCTTCGTATCTTTCTGCTCACTGTCACCGAGCTAGAGCTTAGACGAGAAAACAGAAGAATGTCGTGCTTGGGAGGCGTATAACTGGCAAGATAGGAAGATATCAAGACTAGTGTCGAGAAATGTTTCAGTAGAGGTGGCCGCATTGATACTGTCGTCATGTCTCGGCCATCATTAGAAAGCAAGGTCTTCTTCGATGGAGTGCTCGGTGCATCCTGGTGTGATAGTAGTGACTTTGTATCCGACAGTGTCTCCCGCCGCAGAGCAGACAGAGGGAGAGTGTGATGCAACGCCTTCTCGCCCTCGGATTGAAACAATGCACGATTTTGCACGATCAACTTTGCAAAGTCCCATGAACCCCCGCGACCAGCGGCAGGAGGCTCTTGACCTGAGGTCAAAGGCAAGATAAACCTCGGCCAGAGCTTGTGGCAAGTCGTGCGAAACCTTTGAATTGAGGTGGATGATGTTGGGGAGATGAGCGAGTCGTACACCGTCACGGCGAATTGGGCATATATTGTGGTGAGGGCGTCTTTGTCTATTTCGACTGTGTCATTGGGCAGAGGAGGCAGACCCTCAGACGTGACGATATTGACCGCCTCATTGCGCGTGTAGGGAGGAAAATGGACATATGGAATTCCCGTTCTGTGTAATATCAGAGGTCGCGGAGAACTGGATGTCATTATGACCGAAAACCCAGGAATCTGTCAACCAAGTCAACCATGTCATCCCATTCAGTAGTATGGATATGCCACGTACCTGGTCTCCCAAACGCGCAAGAGCGGGCAGTAACATGGTGCCAGCCTGTTTCAGCCGGTCGATGTCTTCTATCACCACCACGAACCTCCTGCCGCAGGTGTCCCGGGAGATTTTTCTCATATTCTCAAGCAAGGCATTGAGACTGTCCACCCTTACATACCGCCCGAGTTGTGACTCAAGTCCAAAAGCTTCGATCACTTCTGCAAAGATCTTGGAAAGGAGGTGTCTCGGCGACAGACATTCTCGACTTCGTATGACGGCATATTGGTATTCCCTCTTTTCCAAGACACTGGTTATAACGTTTGTCTTGTTGCTGTTTTCGAGGCCATAGGCCACCAAGACCGCGGGGCTAGGAAAAACGCCCTGTTCGACGTCAGGTGAATGATCGCATTGCATTGGGAAGATCGGATCGGCTCACATTGAAGTACGTCGCCAATTGTAGGATTTGCGCCTCCCGACATGGACAATGCTGCGAGATTGACTGCACCAGCTCGCGGGGAAGCAATACCGGCATTATGTACGTCGGCGATCCCAGCGTTGCTGAAGGATATCAATCATGGAAGTTGTTGCGCTGAATCTGCCGGCTTTTGCTGGTATGTAATGTCAAGATGCGGCGCAGGAGTCGATAGTCAATTAACGCGTCGTGGTCCGAATCGCGTCTCCTCACGACTTCAATAAATAACAATTAATCCGCATCGACATTGGACAGCACTGCCAGTGTGTTGTACTTGGTTGTTCCCAGTTCATCTACGTCGTTATCAGCACGACTACAAGTCTGGACTCCGATGTAGCTCTACGACAGACCAAGAATTTTCTAAAATACAATTTTCTACCTCTGGCGTTCTATCTCTCGTGAGTGCTGGTACAGGCACCGTCACCCTGGATGCAGTGAGCCTAGCCAAGACGGTGACCTCAATTGCTAAGTACATAACCAAGGCTTTGCAGTAACAATAGCCAGTCGGATCTCATATGAGTGACCTCATTCTTGTCGTGGAAAGACTCGCCAGCTCACATACGAAAAAAGACTTGAAAAAAGGGAAATTGTCGCGCAAGTCGTCAGCATGCTAGTTCTCGATGTTTTGCAAAGCCCCCGAGCTTTGGTACAATGTCCAATGTCCTGCCAGACTGGTGCTGGGCCAATGGTATCCAGAGAGCATAATACATGGTCGGGCCGTGAATTTGCGGGGTCGTCATGTTTTTGGTGTCGCTTTTGATTTGATTGATACAGTCGTGAAAAACGCAGGAGTCATGGGTGCAGTGAGCATCTCGCTCTGCTCTACGGATGCATGGGTGGAAAGAAAAAGAAAGTCGAGGATTCATCATGTCATGACTCATAATCGTATCGTGAGCCGCATCCCAGGTATCATGCCAGTGTCTCAGAGGACATTGTTGGAACCACCAACTGCCCCGTTCATGAAGCTAGGATAGCCGGCCTGTCCGATTTCGTTGGCGTAATTGCGAGCATTGTACATGTTGGTGTTCGAGTCGTGACCTGGCATCATGTTGTAGGCGTTGCCATTAGAAGTCATGTTCTCGTTGGTCATGTCGTTTGCTCCGTAGGCATTGGCAGTTCGCATGGTATTGAAGCCACCACCAACAATCTGGACATTGCGACGATTGTTGGCGCGACCAGCATTGAAACTGGCCAGGATATTGTCGTTGGCGGCAGGTGCGGAACGCGGGGCTTCGTTACCAAGAATCTTGCCGGCAATGCGACGTCCATGGGGAGTCTGCTTGATCATTGGCAGGATAGGACGAACAGCATCGACCAGACGCATCTTGGTTTGGGGATCCGCAAACTCCAAAGCAGTCTGGACAACGTAGTTTGCAAACGCGTCGCGAAGCATCTTTTCGAGCTCGTTGCCAATGAGCATCTCCTCAATCATGCGACGCTTGGTGTCGCTGTCAGCGGTACGCAGGCATTTCTCAATGACATTGGAGCTGAACTTCTGCTTCGACAACTGCGGAATCCTACCCAGGAAACTCTCGCACAGTGGTTTGGTGAAGGAGATTTCGTCCAGATCGAGAATGTACTGAACGACGTAATTACCAAATGGGTCCTGAACCAAGTCAAAGGCACAGTGAGTGATTCTCGCAATGAGCTGAGCACGCTGGAATCCCTGAGCATGGTCGATGCAGCGTTGAAGAACACAACAGCCATGGCGATGGGTACCGACCACCACACAGTACTTGCCAACTGCGTCATAGATGAACTGCGAGCGCTCAGCACCAAGGCGGGTAAGACACTTCTGGACAACGTGGTTGCCGTTGAGATCTTGAACGAGATCGACGACACGATCAGACAAGGCGCGAATGATGGTCTCAACTTGTTCCTCGGTACGAACAAATTCGATCATCTTCTGCAGAGCACGGGTACCATGTTGATTCAAGGCAATGGTGGTCAACGCCGGAGCTGCAGTGTTGATGAGTGCAGTGCGCTGTTCTTCGGTGCAGAATTCGAAGAGCTTCTGGCAGAGATAGTTGCCGAAGGGGTCGGTCATCAGCTCAATGATGTGGGGGCATGTCTCGGCAAAGATCGCTTGAATGTGTTCCTCGTTGCCGTCCTCGAGCTTGCGCTGAAGGTAGCGACAGCCGTGCTGATCCTTGCAAAGCTCATACAACGAGCCGCGATAATTCTCAAGTGGCATATTGGCGAAGCGAGCTTCGTCGCCATGGTTGCGACGACCGCCGATCGGTGCACGTGTACCTGGGGCAGTGATACCGTTGCCAATTCCCAGGATCACTGCTCCCTGGCCATAGCCTGGAGTCGCGTTGCCCATACCCGGCTGTGGGTTCATCTGGCTGACATTGAAGGTCTGCATGTTGTATTGGTACTGCTGGGGTGGTGGGTAGTTGGCAGTTGGGCCGGAAGGACCGGTCATGTTGGACTCGGTTGTGACGACAGCTGTGTTGAAGGGTGCAACGCTGGCATGCAGACCCGGGAGAGTGGCAGCAGACATGTTAGACATGTTAGACTTGTCGTCGATCTTGGCAGATCCGTTGGTCAGCTCGCGGCTTTGACGGTTGTTCATTGCGCCGGCAGGGACACGGCCGAGACTGACGTTGTGGTTATGAAATTGTTGATCAGTTTGCATTTTGGATGGTGTCGCAGCCGACTCCAGATTGAGTGACTTTCTGACAGTGGGAACGTCGTTAGTCGAGTACGAGGTTTGCAGGGACGCTGGGCGAGAGACAGGAAGAGACGATGGCAAAGGCGCGTTCTCCTCGAAAGTGACTCCCATAGAATGACGCTGCGACTTGCGACGAGACAGATCAGCAGGGCGATCGGCTGCTGGACTGTTGACACTGAGGTTGCTCAGAACAGGTCGGTACATAGACGAATCGGTGTGTGGCATGCTCTGGTGAGCTGGCTTGTAGCGCGATCCGAGAGTCCAGTCCACGTCTGGAGTCTTTGAATTGGCGAGGTCCAGGGCAGCCGAGTTGGCAGAAAGCTGAGAAAGTCCAGTTAGCGAGTGTTCGAGACACTGCTAGAGGAGTGAGTTAAAGTACATACCTTGAGGCCGTCACTCGTCAGAGTAGGAAAGGTATCGTCACCCTCGAGTTGCGCAAATGCCTTGGCAACTGGAGACTTCAAGTCGATAGCGTTGAGAGACAAGTGTTTGTCCTCGTCTTCATCAAAGAGGAAGCTGGTGGTGTTTGCTAGGCCAAATGCATTACCTGAGGTTGCTCCGCTTACACTGAGACGTTGAGGATGACGAGAACTATTGACTGGCATAGAAAAGCGATTGAAACTGAGGATAAGAGAGTCAGAAGTGCGCCAAGGAAGAATAAGGTGGTAGCAGATGAATGAGGTGCGTTGAGAACAGGGTGATAGCAGATAACTGAGGTGCGTTGAGGCGTGCACAAGAATACGAAGCGTGCGTGGAGCACAACAAGCAGTGACTAGCCCCTGAGGTGAAGGTCACGTGAAAAGAGACTCATCACGTGATGATACGAAAGTGAAATTCATCACGTGACTTGGGCCAGTTTTAAAGACAATGTACAGGGAAAGAATCAATCAATGACAACCTAGAAAGGGACTTACGATGCAGCACCCCGTGTGGGAGGCATATCCTCCGGATAGTACTCGTCCTCGTCAGATCCACGACGAGAGCCTGGGACTGACTTGGCCGAAGGCTTCTCGGACTGACTGTAGAGTCCGTTTCCGGAAAGACGGTTGGCAGGTGGAGAGGTGATCTGAGAACTGGACTGGGAAAAGCGTTTGCTTAGACCGGGCGGTGACATGATGCTGTTCATGGACAGACGACTGGAGCGGGAAAACCGATTACTGAGTCCACTATCGGCATATTCAGGAGGAGTCGTGGGTTCGCTGACCGGCCCATTCAAGCTGATTCGATTCAGGCGGGTCGAAATACGCTCGAGGTCTTGAGAACTTGCCCCCATCTGTAGGGTTCGTTCTTGCAACTCGAGAAGACGCAATTGCTCCTCAGCCTTGCGTTTCGCACTTTGGATGTCTTCGTAGATCTGCTTGTTCTTCGCCTGGGGCAGACGAGTGTTAGCCTCTATGTTGGCTCCGGGAGTTTGTGAAACGCGAGGGCTGGGTCTCCTGTGGAAAGATGCGAAACAAATGTGGTAGAGATATGGAGAGGACAGGGGCATTGGGCTGGGCGATATTTGCAGTGACCAAGGTCTGGATTCCATTCCTCGCTGCTCCGACTCGACAATGGGCCGAAGTATCACCAATAACTGTCCACTTCTTGTCGCGAGCAATTGTCACCTACCACGTTCGGGGTTATAGCAGCATATTGTTGTCCATATGGCCGCCCCACAGGCATCTTACTCGAATCGGTCGTAAAGCGACGCTGGAGGCTCGCACGCGCATCACCGGACGAGGTATGTATGTTCGAGAAAAAGGGTTTTTGCTCTCTTATTGAGGACCCGTTTGGACTCAGCGGTCCTTCTATGTCCGGGGACCTCAAGCTGGGGAAGCGTAGCTCTTCCAGGCGGCCACTGAGGGTATTCGAGTAAGCCATATCGACGGTCTGCACTGAGAGCCCAGCGTCAGCAGGTTTCCGGTCCAGAGCTAGAAGCATTGCATTGGAAAGCATCTGAATGGGACAGGCTGAGACTGGCAGTCATCCCAGGGGAGACGGTCCTCCAATCCGACACCAGAGGCCTCGTTGGGCAGATGCGAGGGGGAATGCTCGGTTTGCTGGTCCTGAAGGGACATACCGGTAGCGGTTGCAGTGATGTAGTTATTTCCTCATATGATGTCCACCTTCGTCCACTGCGACGCCGTCCACGAGGACTATGTACTTGGAAGGAACGCTGTAAGCAGTCGCGGAGAATGGGGGGGTTGTGGTCAGGCGGCCACGACGAGCGACAGAGAACAGCAGCAAATCGCTGCGTGCGTGCTGGAAAGCAGCACGACAGCCGAAATATGCTATAACGACCGTGATCCGAAACAACAAAATGGCACGAAAAGGAACAGAAAGAAATAATGTTACAAGGAGTTGTTGAGATACTGCAGGAGGAGAGTGGACGGCTCGACCCTGGAGACGAGGTGTAGCATTTGGAGGCTAGACAACACTCGACAGGTCGAGCAAGCCGGCCGGAGCAACACTGCAGTGGAGGCTGCCTCCCTGTACAGCACAGCGCACTGCAGGGCAGGACAGGGCAGGGCAGTCTGCCACTGCAGTGTCTCTGCCCTCCGAGTCTGAGGGGGGATTTTCAGGGCGGTCGCTTTGAGGCAAGCGCCAGAAGCCAGCGTGGATCTCAGGCCCAGAGCCCAGACGAGGTGGTTTACGAGTTGAACCATGCAGGAGGCCAGCGTGGGTGCACTATGGCTGGGGGCTCTACCCGTGTGCCACTCACAGCCCGCCAGCTGAAAGACTGGGGGCGCTTCGGGCCCCATTCAGGCACTAGGCCCCTCCCTTTGCCTAGCCAGTTGGGCTAACCATCCAACTAAACCACCTGCAGGCAGGACTCGCCAGTCGAGGGGCATACTATCCCTCGACAGACGAACAGGGGTAGGGTGTCGAGGGCCAGCCTCGAGCGGCAGACGGTGACAACCACGAGCACGAAGATCGGGTTCGAAGCGGGACGTCCACCGCTGCATGAAATGAGCATCTGCTGCAGCGACTGCACCACTTCACGCGCGCCTGTCGTTGAATAGATATACTGTATAGATTGTAGATATAGGTACAGAGACACAATGGAGACAATATCCCAGCAATATGGGCACTTGAACACAGCTGCAACCTGAGGAAGCTTCACGCGGACACGATACAAGCCTTTAGCGTAACGAAGAGTTGAACTTGCCAGCGATTTTTAAGTAGTGGCTGGAGAAAGCAGCTGTAGTGGGCTGGCATTGACACCCCTCCTGTGGACTGATGGTCATGACAACCAGCAAGTCAACCCCTTGACCATAAAGGCCCAATGTGACAACAGAGCGAAGGCGAAGTAAATATGAAGAGGTCGCCTCCTCGGAGTCCCTGAAGACTTTTGACATGTCGACGTTTCGGAGCCGCCTATCAACGTCTGCAGCACAAGAACGAGTGTGGAAGCGGCGGCCACATCGTCATTCAGGCTGATGGCACCGATAGATATACTAGTACAGTGCAGTACAGCTGTAGAACGAACATTGCAGTGCGCATCGCGACCGTCAGTCTGTCGATGCCGATGGGTTTGATCTCGACCCATCGAACCAGCGCCTGGTGAGACGAATGTCTCTTCAATCTTGCAGGATGTGGGGAATAGTGAAGTTGGCTTCGATGGCGTCTCTCAAGTCCCCAATCCCAGCCAAAGCCGCAGCCACTGGACGAAAAGGCGGTCAGGATGGCTGAGGAGCAGGGAAATAAGGGGCCCGCTCTGGGAGTTTTCAAACGAGTGAGGACCGTATACTGTATATCACGTATATCACTCCAGGGCTATTATTTTATTGATTATTATGTGAAGCGTGGGTGACAGGAGAGCAGTTCCGACCATGGTTATCGCGAAAGCGAATGTCCCGATCCTCAGCATGATGGATATGCGCATTTTCAGCGACTCCTGCACCTTGAGAAACGGCGTTTGTGGCGTGAACGATGGACGAGGACTCCCTGGCCTTTGACTCCATTATTGTGCTCGCGCATCTGCATGGCGCAATCCAATCCGGAGTCCCCTCTACCGGAAGGAATGCTCGCCACTGTCCTGCTGGGGTCCGCGAGACATGAACCACGGGTCCTGTCATCCATTATCAACTCCCACGCTACCATTGACAATAATGGCACCCGAGACGGACAGACACATGAGCACATGGTGGACAGGCGGTGCGCCTCTGCTGGAGAGATACCATCATTATTATTATCCCGATACGAGTGCAAGAACTCGTGATCTCGTACTAGTAGTCTACAGACGATCATTAATGAGCTGACATCAAAGAGCCTTCAATTGTGTGTGGTGCCATCCTGGTCATCCTTGTCCATTCACGGCTGTTCGAAGCATACCAGGTTTCTTTATTACTGGTGCCGAGGAGCGGCATCAGGCACCGACTTGCTGCGCGATGATGTCGCTCTTTTCGATCCTGCATTTCAGCCCTTGCGTCTTGTCTGTCGTCTCTCGACGGTTCACAGCCGGCGCCACGTTCAGAAGAACAGCACCTCCCCCGTCGCCACCGGGACCAAGATATGGGAAAGCCTTTTATGCTCCCTGTACATTGTAGACTGCGCCCCGCAACCCAAAGATACCTAGCACCTTCGCTGTAAGGATATACGGCACCTACGATGTTCGCCCGAGAAACAAGGCTCTTCTAGCTGAGGCTTGAGGTTGTAAGTCTGGGGTCCCAAGCTGCTCTCGGGATAGACGGGAGGTTACACTCTGCGCCGGCGGCAGTGTTGCAGCCCCCTGCATGGGGATCTGTCGAGCCCACGCCCACCGGACAGAACTTGCCGTCACCGAGCTGCAAGGAGTCCGATGGCAAGCTTTCTGACCTCAACCTCGCTCGGTAAATGCACTTGGTCAGCGCTGTTGTGCGACGTATCCCCCTCGCTGTAAGGCCGCTTCGGGCAAAGATGTTTCAGCATCTCCGGGACTGCCTATTCGTCTTGTGTGCCATGGACATTATTACATGCCAGTGTTACCCGTTACCCGACGAGACGGGAGACACCGACCATGCGTCGCCTGCTACATGCCACTTCAGCTTCGAGCGAAGGCCGTTACAATACTAGTACTGTAGGCCTCACGGTTGCATACCGATGTTTGGTTATTGCCTGCCACCAGGCACCACTGCACTGAATTTGACGGCCGAGGCCACCGTAGGTGAAGGCCACTTAGAGCAAATGACTAATCAAGGTTCGCTTATTCGCTTAACCTCCCTTGCCAGTTTCTTGCGGCAAGGCTGGCCTCACCGCCTGCCCAAACAATCCCGCAGCAGGCGGCGACAGAAGCGGCAGAATTTTTCTGGCCCGCAGCCTGGCTGTACGATTGTAGATTTGCGTTGCCCACCGCGCTGTGGCTACGAGTTTGGCCTCAAATGCGCAAATACTTTCTTCGTCCTTTGTATGGCACTGTGGCAACGAACTCTGCTCAGCAAGTGAGCAGTCTAGTTCTTTGACACAAGCTGCTCTCTATATCCCGCGAATCCCAAATGCCGCCGAAAAGAAAGGCCGACGGCGCCGCCGCCGCATCGCAACAGACATCTCGCAACCCGGTACCAAAGGTACGTTGAAAAGCCCGGTCACAGAATCAAGGCATGTAGGGCGTTTTGACTGATGTTTTGAAGGCTGTTCCTCGCAGGGCTGCTCCGCCTGCTGTCACATCCACCACGGGAGAAATACATTCACACGGTCGGAGCGGGAAGGACGAGTCGAAATCCGAAAAACATAGCTGCAAGCCATACCACCATGCTGACAGCTTTGATGCTGCGTTGGAACCCTTTTATTACGACAAATCCTTGACGGACCCTATCGATACCGCTCGGGACAAATGGAATCTACTGCCTGCTTTTCTGAAGGTGAAAGGATTGGTCAAGCAACATATCGACTCCTTCAACCACTTTGTCGAAGTTGAACTGAAGAAAATCATCGACGCGGAGCCCGTCATTACCAGCGATATTGATCCGGACTTTTACATCAAGTATGAAAATATCTATGTTGGAAAGCCGCGCAGATATGACGAGCATATGGGCGACCTCAGAGATTCGAAGGACGAATCTACAGTCACACCAAACGAGTGTCGATTGCGGGACATGACATATGCGGCTCCGATTCTCGTCGATATTCGGTATACAAAGTCCAAGGTCGCCTACCGGCGTAAAGGCATGCCAATCGGGCGCCTGCCAATCATGCTCAGGAGTTCGCGATGTGTTCTTGCAAATAAATCAGAAGCCGAAATGTGTGCAATGGACGAGTGCCCTCTTGACCCCGGTGGTTATTTTATCGTCAACGGAACCGAGAAGGTTATTCTCGTACAGGAACAACTCAGCAAGAATCGAATCATTGTCGAAGCCGATCCAAAAAAGGAACTCATTACCGCCTCAGTTACCAGCTCCACCCATGCAAGAAAGTCGAAGAGTTACATCGTCCTCAAGAAAGACATGTTATACATGCGCCATAACATCTTGAACGAAGACGTGCCCATCTGTGTCCTGTTGAAAGCAATGGGCGTCACTTCGGACATGGACATGATGGCTATCGTGGCTGGGACAGACAGTACTCTTCAAGATGATTTTGCAATCAATTTTGAAGAAACCATCAAACTTGGCATCCACACACAACAACAGGCGCTCGACTACCTTGGAGCGCGTATCAAGATTACACGGAAACCAACGCCATTCGGGCAATCGCGACGAAACTACGTCCAGGAGGCCCTGGAGGCTGTCAGCAACGTTTTCATTGCCCATGTCCCCATTGAAAATCTCAACTTCAGACCGAAAGCCATCTATGTTGCGCACATGGCTCGTCGAGTCTTGATGGCGAAGCAAAACCCTGCACTCGTGGATGACAGAGATTACGTCGGTAACAAACGTTTGGAACTGGCTGGCCAGCTGTTGTCTTTACTTTTTGAAGATCTGTTCAAGAAATACAATTACGACATTAAAATGAATATGGACAAGGTTTTGCGAAAACCAAACAGGACCGAAATGGCCGATCCATGTACCGTGATGATGGGCCACGCAAACCACATCACCCAGGGGATGAACAGGGCGATAGCCACAGGCAACTGGAACCTGAAGCGGTTCAGGATGGACAGAGCCGGTGTCACCCATCTGCTCAGCAGGTTGAGCTTTATCGCTTCCCTTGGTATGATGACCCGAATATCGAGTCAATTCGAAAAGACTCGAAAGGTGAGCGGTCCTAGAGCGCTGCAACCATCGTCCTTTGGAATGCTCTGTCCTGCCGATACCCCTGAGGGTGAAGCTTGTGGTCTTGTCAAGAATCTTGCACTCATGACTCATATTACAACCGATGACGAAGAAGCTCCAATTAAGCGTCTCATCTTCATGCTTGGTGCTGAAGATATCGTGACTGTGGGCGGTACCGAGCTCTATGCTCCTGGCTCCTATCTTGTTCTTTTAAACGGTACTCCAGTCGCAACCACCCGGCAACCCTCACACTTTCTCACATCATTCCGACGTTTACGCAGATCCGGCCGCGTTTCCGAATTCGTATCTACCTTCATTAATCACCACCACCGTACAATCAATGTGGCAACCGATGAAGGACGCATTTGTCGGCCACTTATCATTGTGGAAGACAAGAAGTCGAAGGTCACTAAGCGATACCTCAAATCACTTCGACAGGGATCGATGGATTTTGACGACTTTTTGGCGCGTGGCCTGGTCGAATACCTGGACGTCAATGAAGAAAACGACAGCAATATTGCCCTGTATGAATCTGATATCAACGCATCCACGACACACTTGGAGATCGAGCCCTTCACTGTCCTCGGCGCCGTAGCCGGGCTAATCCCATATCCGCACCACAACCAGTCTCCGCGAAATACATACCAGTGTGCAATGGGTAAGCAAGCCATTGGATTCATCGCCAACAACCAATTCTTGCGGATTGATACGCTGCTTTACCTCATGGTATACCCTCAAAAACCCCTTTGCAAGACAAGAACCATCGAACTAGTCAAATACGACAAGCTTCCTGCCGGACAAAACGCCACAGTGGCCGTGATGTCTTACAGTGGGTACGATATCGAAGATGCCCTGGTGCTCAACAAGGCGTCAGTGGACCGTGGATTTGGTCGCTGTCAGGTTCTGAGAAAGTATCCCGTGAGTCTCAAACTGTATGCAAACGGCACCAAAGATACCGTGGAAGGACCGACCATGGAAAATGGAGTCCCGGTCAAAGCGCACGCGTTGCTCGATGAAGACGGCATTGCATCAGTAGGCGCCAAAGTCAGCCAAGGCGAGGTGTACGTCAACAAATATGTACCGGAAAATGCCAACTCTTCTGGTCTATCAGATACGGCGTCCAACAGTCTGGGAACGTCTTTAATGCCACAGGCGCAGAAATATCGGCTTCCGGACCCGAGCTATATCGACAAAGTGATGGTGTCCGAGGTCGAATCCGGCAACCAGCTCATCAAGATTCAGACACGACAGACTCGAGTTCCCGAGGTGGGGGACAAATTCTCGTCTCGTCACGGACAGAAAGGTGTGGTTGGAATCATTGCGGAGCAAGTGGACATGCCGTTCTCGGACCGCGGCATCACCCCGGACATTATCATGAATCCGCATGGTTTCCCCTCGCGAATGACGGTTGGCAAGATGCTGGAGCTTGTTGCTGGCAAAGCCGGTATCTTGAAGGGCAAGTTCGAATATGGCACCGCATTCGGCGGCAGCAAGCTCGCAGATTTGTCCAAGGCCCTCATCGAGGCAGGTTATAGCTATGATGGCAAGGACTATCTCACTTCCGGTATCACCGGCGAGCCGCTCCCGGCATACGTCTTTATGGGTCCCATCTACTACCAGAAACTCAAGCACATGGTGCAAGATAAAATGCACAGCCGGTCCCGAGGTCCACGAGCCATCCTCACCCGCCAGCCCACAGAAGGTCGATCCAGGGATGGTGGTCTGCGTCTCGGAGAAATGGAACGTGATTGTCTCATTGCATATGGCGCGTCACAATTACTCAGGGAGCGTCTCATGCTGTCCAGTGACAAGCATGAGGTCGATGTCTGCGAATCTTGTGGCTTTATGGCCTTTGGTCGCTGGTGCCAACGCTGCGCCACTGCTGGCGAATCTGGTTCCAATGTTGTCAGGATGACTCTCCCTTATGCTTTCAAGCTCCTGCTTAATGAGTTGGGGTCCATGAATGTCAACACGAGGTTGATCGTGTCGGATGAGTTCCCTGCCGATGGCTCTAGAAGAGCTTGATCGTGGTGAATCACGGGATGCATTTGCAATCAAGAAGTTCAATAATCCCATGGGATGGCATATGTTAAGCTCTTGCTTGCAGCGTTGATCTAAGCAGAGAGCATCAGTTGCTTGATTTTTTTTTTTTTTTCCCTTTCCCTTCCTTTTCGTGCCAGACCGAGGAGGCAAGGAGACAAAATGAGAGATGTGCTACATATTGAGACGGAAGGGATGGAGACGGTGTGACTATTCGAGAGCATGACATGGAGAATGAACTGGATGACTTTGATCAGCATAGCATAGCATAGCATGGAATGGGGATTATGGCATAAGCAAGAATAGCAATGGATAGCGACACTATTCAATGGAAAAATGAATCTGAATCCTGAAATGATGCCTAGGTTCTTCAAACGGAGCCAAGTCACGTATTTTTATCCTATCGATCTGGTCGCTCCGTAGAGAAGTAGAAATTTACAACTCTTTAATGTCTATCTCAAACTCGGCTCGAGCGCGCAATCATTTTACAGGAAAGAGTAAATTTAAGGTGTACAACATACATTCGAATAACAAGACAAACGGACAACTAAATAGACAGACAGGCAAAAATGTGTTCCTTTTCCCTCTGTTTTCTTGCTTTCTTTCTTCTCCCTAGCAAGCGTGCAGCAGGTCGTGCGACGATCCGTCAACCGACTCACGCTGCCTAAACAGCCGGCAAGAACGCAAGGAGGCATGCAGGCGGGCGCGCAGAGTGGTTTGCATTTTACTTTTCCTCTGCTGCTCGAGGAAACTCCCCATCAGCATCACCACCACCACCACCAGCCCCGGCATCTCCCACCCAAGGTATTCCATGGCATCCATCCCAAATGCATCGAACAACGTCCCAAAGATAGCCCAGAAGACATTCCA
>NW_008751647.1:1952514-2303323 GCF_000230625.1 Exophiala dermatitidis NIH/UT8656 | reverse complement strand
ACCACCAGCCCCGGCATCTCCCACCCAAGGTATTCCATGGCATCCATCCCAAATGCATCGAACAACGTCCCAAAGATAGCCCAGAAGACATTCCAGACACACCTCCCCCCACCCCTCCCCCGCCGCCCCCCTCCGGTAGGCTGATACCGGCGACACGACAATCTAATTCACAGGCTTGAACCACAAATTGCCATCATTCGCATCAGGATACAGCGTCCGCCAAGTCAACTGCATTTCATTCATAGCAGGGGGGAACTTGGTATTATATTTGGCGGGGGGCAGCTTGAGACGCGGAATGTCCGGATTGACGAACTGGTCGAAAACCAAATTACGGTAGTCGCCTTTCTTGGGGCGGAACCCCGCATTGCCGAGCGGCATGTCGTTGATTTCGTGGTCATGGTAGTAGATTTTCTCGGACGGCAAGGGCGGCGGTGGTCCGGGAGGTAGGTTGTTCGGGTCACCTCCAGCGGCGGCGAGGGCGGCGTCTCGTCGTGCTCGTTTGACTCGTCGGATGGCGAGCTGGAGACCTCTGTGGGTCTCGTCCATCAATTCGACTTGGCTGGGTCGGTTGGCTGGGTCTGGGTCGAGACATCGGTGGATCAAGCGCCGGAGTCGGCTGCTGTATGTCCCGGGGACTTTTGTGCGTACTTTGGAGATCTGGTGGTTTCCGTTCTGTCGGTATTTGGCGTAGTGTTTTGCCCGGGTGTCCATTAGTTTGCAGGTCCGACAGAGTGTGGCGACGGAGTACATTGTTGCGCCGACGCCGTAGACCTGGTGATAAGATGTTGGTTAGTTGGTTGGACTTGGAAATGCAACTTGTGCTAGACAGAAGGGGACTTTGGGTAAGAGATCAAGTGGTTGTGACTCTGCGAGTTCAGACCACAAGAAAGATGACGAGCATAGACAATGGGCAAATTCGGCTGAAACTTACATTCAACGAGTGGTCGAAACATATGTCGTCCAGGACAGTGTGGGTCGCGTTGTCTTCGCGCTGGGCCTGTTTGGCACGCTTGAAGTCGACCCGCTTGCCACGCCGATCGTGCGTCCTGAGAACAGCGCCGTTAGGTGGAATCCTCCACTCTGCGCCATAGAAGAGTTGCTCCTATATTCCGCTTGTTAGCTCGGTTTCTTTCCGACGAGGTTGAAAGGGGGAAGAAATGTCTTCTGTGCTTACCGTTGGCTTGTATGCCGTGGTCCCTCGCCACCAAAAATTGTCCGGATTCCTTAAGTCACTGCGACCAGTGTATTCTGACATGCCGAAGTCGGAGATTTTGGGATTGGGAAAGTCGAGTCCTTCCTCTCCAAGACCCATAGCGAGGAGAGTGTTTTGTGGTTTCAAGTCCATATGAAGACAGTAGAGCCCTTCAGCGTCGTCTGCGACAAATTGCTGAAAGGCATCTTCCTCTAAACCCAAGGTGTCAACCGGAGGGGGTTGACGAAGTGCTTCGCATCCCACCGCAAGGCTGTGGAATATGTGCCACACGAAAACTTCGGGAAAGTATTGGTCCCAGGCACGGTACAGACGTCGGAGATGCTCCAGAGACCCATGGGGGCAGAACTCGAGATACATGCGAATGCGACCTCTTTTGTCGGTTCTGGTGTCTGATATGTACTTGTACCGGCGCAAGTGTGGGGCAGCACGTTCGTCTTTTTGGTTGAGATCCCGCTGAATCACCGCCTCTCTGAGCAGTCGAGGTTTGTTGTGGCCGGCGTTAATTTCGTCGGATATTCGAGACCTCTTGCTCTTTGTCCAATTCACTTGTTTGACTGCCACTTCGTCAAGCATCATGTTGTTGGCGTCTCGACGCTCCCAAAGCCCGACCAGGCCATATGTCCCGGAACCCAGCAGTCTGACTGGTCCCCACTCATCATCTTTGTCAAAATCCTCGTCGAACCATGGTCGTTGCATCATGAAAGCTCTACCATCGGCTTCATACCCAAAGGCTCCTCTCTCTTGCCTGGCGTCAAACCATTGCAGGTTGACGTCCCTTCCAGGCACTCTGAGATCAGCGTTTGCAGGGTCATAGTCGATGCGGTAATTTTCAAAGTCAGGACTCTCCGCGGGGTCGACATCGTCTGGAAGGGCGTTCAGGTCCATGCTGACAACTTGGGTAGACTGATGCGGATCAATGCAAAAGTTGCGAGAACAAGAATGATGACCAACAAAATAGTCTAGAAACTCAATACCGCTGGTATGCTTGGATAATGAGGCGACATCTGGAAGACTGATGGGCTGAGAAATGAAGAGAGATTTCCGCCCTTAAGGACTTCCGCACGCGTCGACGAAGATTTGGAGACAAAGAGGTATTGTTCAAAAAGTCGCTGTAGCTTTCATGGGTAGGAAACAGAGCCAAGATGAAAGATGGCTGCCGCCGACGGATATCACAGTGTGATCTTACCTTGTTCGAATTGCCTGGTGGCTGCAGGTGGCCAGCCTGAGACGACTCACGATCTCCTTATTACCTTTTGCATAGTAGCAGATTCGCTCCAGGGACTTACTCTGCGCGTCCTTATTGTCCTTACCGGCCGGCTCTGCATCTTTACAGCTGTTGAATAACAGGATTTTCATGGTTGTGTGCATCCGCCTAAGAACAAAGGGATTTATTGCATTGTCGTCGGATCAAAGAACAGGCCCAACCGCATCGGGATTAGTGCTCGTTCAAAGCCCAGCACGTGACTTTTGATCAAGGAAGGTTTAGCGAATGGGTTTCCTGACCGTCCCGGCATGTTGCCGGTGACTTCAAGTCATGAAATCCTCGGTGGCATTCATAGGGTCGTGATAATACCTTTCAGTGCCTCGAGTATACGGCAGGGACACTGCGAAGCCGGCTGAAGTTTACCTGAATAACCCTGGCATCATTACGACGATACCCTGGCTGCGTTGCATCGTGAATACCGACCACGGCTGCATCACAGCAAGCCTGAACCTGGTAGGTCCATACATGCCCGATTGATGGAATGCGGAGAACTGCCAGTATCAGTTATCATGGGCGGGAAGTTTAAGAGTGACGGAGGTCAATCAACCTTAAGTCCACTTGCTTGTGCTCAGATGTCTTGCGTTGTTCCTTCAGTTCAATTCAACGTTTGTATCCAGGCCGATCAGTTTCTTGCATTTCTAGACGAGCCTACTGAAGGGTTATCATCCCCGTCATAGCGCCTAACTGCCTAACCTCATCCCCTACAGCAGATCACAGCAGATTGGTTCAATATGGCTATCGAAGGAGTCCCCGAGCAGATGCTCGCAGTACAAATCGTCGAGGTAAGAACATCAGTTGGGAGCGCCTGCCATGGCGGCCATAAGTGGGATATCTACTGAAGGATGGGCAATGCAGTTCAACAAACCATACAAGATCCACAAGATACCAACCCCGACAGAACTCAAGGAACATGAAATGCTGCTCAAAACCGTTGTCGCGTCTCTCTGCCACACCGACTCCATGGTAATGGAAGGCAAATTCCCCACCAAACTGCCCTGCATTGCCTCTCACGAAGGTACAGGCATCGTCAAGGCAGTAGGATCTAAAGTGGCCAATTTCAAGATTGGCGACCGAGTCATGTCCGGCGTGCCCAAGAACCAATGCGGCACGTGCTACAATTGCAAGGGCCCCAACGACTGGCATCAATATTGCGAGAACGCGGAAGGGCACATCGGCGTGTTCATCGATGGTGCCTTTGCCGAGTATCATGTCGTCGACAGCAGAACCAGTTGCCACATTCCCGATAAAGTCAGCTTTGCCAGTGCTGCTCCTCTTGCCTGCGCGGGATGTACCATCTATCGAGCCCTTATAGTCAGCGAGGTGAAGCAAGAAGATTGGCTTGCGATTGTGGGTGCCGGTGGCGGGTTAGGCCACCTCGGGATACAATTTGCAATTGCGAAGGGGATCAATGTCGTAGCCATCGACGCTCGCGACGAGGCGCTTGAGCTTTGCCAAAAGGCTGGCGCAAAGCACATTTTGGATGCGAGGGAGGGGAAGGACAAAATCGTTCAAAAGGGTCAATCCCTCACAGATGGCTTGGGCGTGCACGCCGCGATCAATGTAAGCGAACACGCGACAGCGGCTGACACGGCATGTTCGGTGACACGCATGCATGGCACCATGGTGCAGGTGGCTCAGCCGGAGAGGGTGTGCGTGGCTTTCCAGCACCTTATTTTCCGCGACATTCGTATCAAAGGGACATTGATTGCGGGACAGGACTACAGCCAGCAAATGCTGGACGACGTGGCGAGGTATGGTATCAAGGTCGAGACCAACTTGTTCTACGGGTTGGAGGAGGTGCCGAAGATGGTGGAGCTGGCGCATTCGGGTAAGATGAAGGGCAAGGCCGTGTGCGTGGTTGACCAGGCCGAGTTTGAGAAGGAGAAGGGGACAATTTAGCAGTTATCAGACTGCGTTATGTGCTCTTTGAATAGCCTAGTCCTAGCTAGGATCAGTGTCTTTTGATACCGGGTAGAAGACATAGCTCGAGTTGGATACCTACATACAACAACAATGTACCTGGCAACTCTCATCGAACGGACCAGACTTCTCAGTAGAAATGGAAGGAAGGTCTGGCGAGGCGGGCGCGTCGTTCTGTCTCCGCAGTTTCGCGGGGTAAATTCGAGTTCGAGTTCAGGATCAAAAGTGGCATTCGATCTGGATCTGGATCTGATCTGCAACTGGACGTTGATTCTGCTCACAGACCGAAAGAGACATTTCTTAAGTGCCAGTGAGCTGCTTTTGCGCACCCGCCGACTAGATTCGACAGTCTGTATCAGCTTACACAATAAAGTCGAACGACAAACATGTCGTCCTCGAGCACCGCCGGCCCACCGGCGACAGAGCTACCACTACCCACCGACGCAAGTCTATCCCACGGCAGCCTCGCCGACCTCCTCCCATCCCACTTCACGACCGAAATCACAGCCTGGCTAGCCGAAGACACACCATCATTCGACTACGGTGGGTTCGTCGTTGGCTCCGAACCACGGACAGCGCAACTCCTTTGCAAATCGGCCGGGGTGCTCGCAGGAATCCAATTCTTTGACGAAGTATTTCGCCAGCTCGACTGCACAGTGGAATGGCACTACTCAGAGGGAAGCTATTTGGACCCAGCCGGAAGTAACGGCAAGATCAAAGTGGCTACCGTCCGGGGCCCGACGCGCAAACTTCTTCTCGGTGAGCGAGTGGCGCTGAACACGTTGGCGAGATGTAGCGGCGTGGCCACCAAGAGCCGGAAAATGTTGGATCTAGTCCGCAAGGCAGGGTACACGGGCGTTCTAGCCGGGACGCGCAAGACGACACCCGGGTTCAGACTGGTGGAGAAATACGGCATGTTGGTTGGTGGTATTGATGGCCATCGTCACGACTTGAGTAGCATGATCATGCTCAAGGACAACCATATCTGGGCCAAGGGCAGTATCACGAATGCCGTCAAGGCTGCGCGTGCGGTCGGCGGGTTCGCTCTCAAGATCGAAGTCGAGGTTCAGTCTGAGAAGGATGCCGACGAGGCCATCGAGGCTGGTGCCGATGTGGTCATGCTCGACAACTTTGATGGCGAGGGACTCAAAATTGCTGCGAGAAGTTTGAAGGATCGATGGCGTGGAAAGAGGTCTGTTCTGCTGGAGAGCAGTGGTGGGCTGACGGAGGACAATGTCACGCAGTATATCAACAACGGTATGTCTAAGTGTGGACTTGTCGCTGAAGAGGAGAGGATTCTATTTACTGACTTAACTTCACAGATATCGACATTATATCCACCAGTGCGGTCCATCAGGGCGTGCCGCACGTAGACTTTTCTCTCAAAATTGATCATTGATTCATGCTCTCCTGTCTCTGTCCCACTAGCCGAAACCTGATTGTGATGCTTTAGTCATGGTTTCACTCTCTGTGTGCCCGCGCCTCAGAACGGGATCGGGTTCTCATGACCTTGGATTAGGTAGGTTATTCAAACGAGACCCGTGATCCCCTTGATGATAGTCGGAAGCGCAATCAACGTCACTCCATTGGCCTCAATGCAGTAAGAATACACTCCCTTTTTCCCCCTTTTTTCCCATCTTTGTCCTGCTCTATCTACCCTTTTTGTCAGGGGCAGCACCAGCCACTATTCTCCCACCACCACCACCTCTTCCTTCTCCTTCAACTTCTTCTTTTTCCAGACGGCTCAATTTCCTCATCTCCAACCACCAACCCACCCAGACCAAAACCAAATGCCCCAAAAACACCCCCCTCTGCGGTGCCCCCGTCCCAAACTCCGGATCAACCCATTTGGTGCCAGGGTACATGATTGCCGAAATCCCTGTTATCCAGTATAGACTTCCGACTAGGGCGGCGGAGGTGATGGAATCTTTTGCCAACGCCACAGAAAAACCGTCTTTGTTGGCGTCAATGTTACTGCCTGGGCCTGACGGCGAAGACGTCGCCTGCGGCTTAGGCGGCTTCCTCCAAGTGAAATATAGTGTCAACAACCCCAACACCAACCCCATCGACATGGTCTGTCCATTGTGGAACCGCGCGTGAGGTGGCCATTTGGGGTTTTTGACGTGTGTCTCGTTCCAGTCGGCGATGTAGCATGAGATGCTCGTGCTGAGTGAGACGAGGGTTAGGAGGAGTCGGCCTGGTGAAATGGTGAGGGTGGATGGAGATGAGGAAGACATTTTGTGAACTGTAGTTCAAGTTCAAGTTCAGAGTGTGGAATCGGATAGAGGACTGAGTTTGAAACGGAGAAGAGAAGCGGAAGGCTACCGGCCGGCTGAAATGGGGTAGGGTGATTGGTGATTGGTGATGGGTACTCGGTGGTCGGAGTGACACTTTGATATAGGTTGATGGCTGATCTTTCAATGGCGAACGATGTTGTTTTTTGTAATGTAGACAAGGATTGTATGTAGATTGTGGATTGTAGATTTGGTTCAGTACAAACGTGAGGTGCCTGGTACGTTGGCGTCTTCGTCGTTGTTGAATCGACGCATTGTCTGTGACCAGCCTACCTGAGTGAATGGGTAATGTATATACCTAGGTAGGTAGCTGAACCTGGCACCGGTGTACGGAGGCTCACCTCTGTCTCAGATCTGATGTATTCTTCTGCTCAGGCGCTCGGTTGATGAGGCTAGTAGTTCAACTTCCTGGACAGAGTCCTGGTTAGGCTGATGTTGGTGCCGGGTTCGATGTTGATGTTTCCATGATTAGTGACAGTTGCTTTTGTCAAAACAACCATCGGTGTCTCTGATGGAGGTGGTTAACAGAAGCGTTGATGGAAATGGGTTTAATATATTTTGTGGGGAGCTGAGCCGGAGTTGGAGCGAACTCCACACCGCAAGGAAGCAACCTTTTGGAAGGCAGAGCGCACACAATCCGGTTTGTACAACTTGAAGCCGAAACTCATGCATCAGCGCTGCGTCACAAGACCCCCGGAGTAATGTACCACAGAAACCTACCAAATGCTTGTTGTTCCACTGCACGCTACACAAGGACACATTGGAGTTCTCGCTCTTTTGGAACCGGAGCAGCTCCGTCATCAGTTTGAGGTCGTGCTAGAGTACGCGAGCCCCAATACTACAGGACTAGCTAGGAGCAGACTGTCTTGTCGATCGGTACATATCACAGTGTGACTCACTTATGTGCACTGATGTGGATTGCTGACGGAGGACATGATTCTTGGGGATACTGGTAGGCACTTACCTGGGTAGGTATATATATCTGTCCATCTGGAATCAAACAGCAAGGAGAACAAATGCCCAGGCCCCGTTGCAGATTGGACAATACCTAGGTAGGTATATTGGATCAGCTACCCACCCACTGCCTGCCACTTTCTGCCGCGCCCGGCCTCAGGCTGTCTAATTCGTGCTACTAGTAGACAAGGAAAAGCCAGAATTGGCATTATCTATCCTCCCTCTCAAGTGCACGACCAGCATCTGCTTCTTCCTCTTTCCAGCTTAGAACATGAAATAAACAATTCTCATGGGCCAACTGGCATTCCTCCTCCTCTCCTGTTCAGCATGATGAGCCTCCCAGTCAATATGTCTACGGCCGGCATCCAAATCAATCTGGTCCAATCTCAGCCAACCCTGCCTCTTCCAGAGATACCCACAAAGCCAGAAGAACATGACCACAGGCAACGCGAGGTAAGACTTGAAGAAGCCATCGGCGCTATTGACGCCACCACCAGGAGGCCAGATGGCCACATAGAACTGGGCGATCATGACGAGGACAATCAGAATCAGGCCGAGCCAGGAGCCGTAGACGCCGCCGACGGCCTTGAAGGGGATTTCGTCCAGAGTGCGACCCTGATGTTTCCACGCGGCCCGAAACCGGATGTGGGCCAGACAGATCGAGCCCCAAGTAAACAGAGCAGCCAGTCCAGACAAAGCCTGGAGCCAGTCGAAGATTTCAATACCGGATTTGGCCACGCCCAGGTACGCCAGGGCACCAAAAGCAATAATAGTAACAGTAGACACGGTCGGTCGGCCGGCTCGATCGACATAGGCAAAGATCTTGGGCGCATAGCCTTGTTCGGCCAGCGCCGTCAGCGTGCGGCTGCCCCCGTACACGCCGCTGTTGCCGATGGAGATGACAGAAACCAAAATGACCACGTTCATGAACGAATCAAATCCTTTGAGGCCGGCATCCCGTGCAGCCAGGACGAACGGTGAGGCTTGCGCGTCAATGTATGGGTTGGCGCCGAGAAGCCGGTCGTCGTCGGACCGCACAAGCAATCCGACAAACAGGAGAGACAGAATGTAGAAGAGTGTGATACGCCAAAACACCTGCTTGACCGCCGATGGGAGCGATTTCAACGGGGTCCGAGACTCGGCTGCGGCGAGGCCGACCAATTCAGTACCCGAGAAGGCAAAGGCCGCCGTCACAAAGACCGAGCAGAACCCCTTGAATCCGTTGCGGAAAGCACCCGGATCGTGCCAAAGTCGAGCGCCCCAGTATTCATGATACAAGCCGTTGCTAGGTCCGCCTCCACAGACACAGACCAGAGCGATGATCATAAAGATGACAATGGCACTGAGTTTCAGAGCGCTCGCCCAAAACTCTTCTTCGCCATAGCCTAGGACTCCAAAGACATTGATGACGATGATGATGGCCAGGAACATGGAGATCCACACTGCCACATGAACGTCGGACGTCCAGAAAAATATCGTAAACGAAGCCACCGTGATTTCCAGCGGCAGCACAACCGCCCATTGGAAGCAATAGTTCCATCCCATAGCAAAGCCCCAGGACGGGTCGATGAATCGCGTCGAGTAGGTGTAGAACCCACCGGAAATGGGATACATGATGCCGAGTTCACCAAGAGCAAAGACAACGTTGAAGATCATGACGCCGATGATGGCGTAGTCGATCAGAAGTGAGGCTGGACCTCCTCGTCGAAGAGCGGATCCCGTGCCAACAAAGAGACCAGCTCCAATCGAACCACCTGTATGACGATATGCGTAAGCTTTCCCCAGCCGTCACTGCTTGGCTCAAGAATATTCTCTTGGCTTACCAATGGCAATCATATGCATGTGACGTGAACGTAGAGTCTGGTTGAGTTGGTTGTTTTTGTCGGTAGCGTTCCTCCGCTTGAAGGATTCTGGGGTACACCCCATACGGGTCCAGAACCCCAGGTTGTAGTATTGCTGCATGACATCTCCTTGGAAATAGGAGTCTGCATCATTGGTACTCTCAAGGGGAACACCAGCAGGGGTGCTCTTTTCTGGGTCGATACCCGCCTCGCTGAAGACTGGTTTATTAGCAGCCATGGCGGGCAATTAAGGCAGTAATGGGCGGAAAAGGGAGTAGGAAGGACTGCTAAAATCACAGACGCCTTGGTAACATTGTTATATACTTCGGCTGAGCGCTGCCAGTAAGGCCATGAATGGCGTTGTTCGCATAGCGGGGGCGATCCTTATCTCTTGGTCGCTGCCATGGTACTTGACGGCGTACCCCTAGAAGCGATCCACACGAGCTAGAAGTGTTGATACCGTGTTAGCCAGTGATGGGCCCGTCAGATGACTTTGAAGGCGTGCAATAGTGAGTCCGTGTACTAGCACTGGTGGCGGCAGCAGGGGCCTGCAACGGTAACAGAACCAAGAAGTCAATACTTCATCAGCCATCACCTACCAATAGGACCAGCCCAGGAGCTGGTTGAGCAGTGGAATGATCCGGCCACATTGATACGGTAGCATACTGTAGCATTCGTGGGGAGATGAAGGCGGTCTCCGGGCGTATGGAAGATTGAACAACGAAAGGACATTCGACCGAGGAGTCTCGAGCGTGTGAAGGTACGTTCTCCATGACCGTGAGGTAGAACTGTCGTCTTCGATAGCAGTGGAGGCAAGATGATGGAGCAACCATGGCTGAACGTGTGTCCAATGGATGAAGTGATCGCCGGGCTGCCCAGCAGCCAAGGCTCGGCGGAGACCCGACCAAGGCTCCGCTCCGGGGTCTTGATGGTACCTTTTCGGCTAAGACGGCGGGCCAATGCCACTGACAAGCGTTTGGCGGACCTCCTCACTGTGTCTCATTCGGCGGCAATCCTGTCCATCCTCCTCCGATCTGGCTTTGGAAACTGGCGTGGCGCAACTCGATGTAACGCTCCCATCGAGATTGGACCTGGAATCGACAATGATGGGATAAATGATATTTGCAATGATGAGCGAAAGCCCATCTCACTAATTGGCTGGTCTCGCTCTCGCTTCAGGCCACGGTCATAAACCCAGGTTGTCTGATTGACGAGCGATTAGCGATGCCGTAAGGAGTGAACTCGTGGAAGACTTCCAACATGGATACCCTGAAAGAACCGAGCTATTTGAGCCGACTCTTGCGGGGTTCCCGACAGTGTTCAGAAGTTCAACTGTTGATCAGGCAACTTTAATCGTTCTGCTTATACATGGCGTGCTTGTTGTTTCCAGCTCGGCTGGAGGAGCGCAGATAATCTCCCTTCGGGGTTGTTGTTGAACGTGCCAGACGTTTGGCGTCTGTAACCACTCGGCTAACGTGATGCCCTAGCCGAGATCCTGCTTTGGACTATATTCCCTGCGGTGCCGTGCTGCTGACGCTCGTTGGCCATTAATATACGGTTGCAGATCGAACATGGCTGAAGCTGCATTTTTTAAGGTAAATTCGAGGTGCTTTGAAAGCTTGGTGGCAGCTGGTGCCCTGTTACTTTTTTGATATGGCCTAGTACCTAACGTGCAAGAGGTACAGGAAGGTTCGCGGGGAAGCCGTTGGCATCAATGATAATGGAGTAGTGGGTAGAGGGATGCCCGTGAGAGCTCGTCTAATGGAAGCTTTGAAGCACCAGTCAAGTGGATAACATATCTGGTCAGCCGAGGCGAGAGGATCAGCTTACGTTTGGAAACCTATTTGTGACATAGTCACCCATGGCTGAAATGGAAGTCAGTAGTAGGTCAAAGCACTGTCGTATTTCGATGTTTAGGTCAGAATCAAGTTGAGGTGTCCATCGTGGGAGAGCCGTACCAACATTTAGAACTGACTGCTGTGGTTCGAGCTTGGGGCAGATGTGTGCGGTGAGGGGCCTGGAGTGTGTTTGCGTGGTTTGTGTGGTTTACCGAGGTCGAATCGCCATGAATGCCAATGTTCTGCGAATTTGGCTGCGATCCGCAACCTGCAACACTGGCAGTCCGACAAATGCTTCTTGAGTAGCTCAAGCCTGTAACGCTGTCAAACCTATTCGATGCAGGAGAGGGAAGATAAAGGTGCAATTCCGCAACAATGGATTCTAGCTCGGCTGCAGAACACGATCCTTCCACCGCGGTAGAGATGCCTCCTGCAACCAGCGATGCCATCTACCGGCACCTGCGGTCCTACCCTTTCGACACGGACGAAGAGTATCAGGCCGGGTTGTCCGCTATCCTTGGTCATCCCGAGACACCGGCGACCCCAGAGGAACTTGAAGAGAAGGCGGAGTTGGTTTTACAAACGCGGTGTTTCTACTTCGCAAGGTAAGAAAATAAATTAGCTGGAACATAATTCTGCCTCGCCCGAGAAACACGAGACGGCTCTGACACGATTTGCCGTCGTCTATGAACTTAGGAAATTCAACATTGGCCCAATAGACCCCGTAGCCTACTCGGCATGGGTGCATGCTCATGGCGAGCCTCACCATCTGCCTGTCGCAGAACCGCCCCACGCCCATACCGCAGAGGAGACGAGCTCATCAACAGCTCAGACATCCTCAGCTCAACCACCTACGGAAACCTCGTCCTCCGAACCTGAACCCGAACCACCATATCCCACCTCTTTTGCCGCGATAGTGGACCTGATCACACGCAATATTCCGATCCCGGGAATCGAACAGATCCCGGATACCGTCTTAGAACCTGGATCGAGCAAAGTCGACAAAACTCCTCGCAGGAAAAAGCCGTGGGAAAAGGATGCAGCAGAAAATGTTGATCAACCGGCAAATGCTTCAGAAGGTCCGTCAGCACAAGGAGAGCAGCCAGAGTCCACGACCAAACCAGTGGATGTCAATGGAATCAAAGAGACTGGACAGGGCGTCGTTAATATTCTGAAGCCGAATGCTGTATCTGAGAGCAACCTCTTGAGCAAGGAATGAGATTAAACCTCTCTGGACCACAGGACCAGATGCCCAAGAGTTTCCAAGTGGACTATTGCTCGCACACTCCGCCATGCTGTTCAACGTTATCTGAATGCCGGCGAGGACCTACTCAGAACATTGAGGGCCTCAACAATCGCACCTGGCCATACCCGAGCAGTCGACATGGCGTTTGGGCGGCATTGGGAAGCCTAATTTCTGCTGCTGTCCCGAGCAGCGACGCCCATCTCAATCCGCTGCCAAGGGTCGACACACTCGCTGGTATGTTGAACAACCCAACTCATGTGCAAGGCCATGCCTACCTAGGGGGTTTCTCTGCGTGGGATAGGTTGGAGCGGATCACGCAACGAGGACATTTTGTTATGTCTGGACATCAACCTGGCGCCTTATGGGCTACTATCGCTCCTCCTGGTGGGCAGGTGGGCAGGTGGCCAGGCCACACTCACGTGCTGGAGTCGTGATAGCATGGAGCTTTACCCCTGAGATGTTGGGCTCAAGATACCTTCACTGCAGGACATTCTGCGAACAAGGTGTCGGTCTGGTTTTCCTTTGAGGATGTCCCGCTTCCATGGCCAATCAGGACCGTCCGTGAGCGAGTACACGTCGCCTCGCGGGGCCCGATGCCTGACGAACAGTACGTACCTGGGACTGGGTCTTTGGAGCAAAGGCAAGGTTGGGAGCCGAATCCTGATCGACTGAGAGATCACAGCAGGATGGAAGAACGATGCTGCTTGAGGCTTAGAACAAGTCATGCTCTTACCGCCCTTGCTTTTACCATGCCTGGGGAAGCACTCTCTAGCTGTGGAGGTCCAAGCTGTGGGTGACTTAGCCAGAGCTGGCGTTAGGGAGTCGTAAGCACTGCGGTACAATGAGGAACGGCCCTTCCAAAACACCGGCAGGCGGTCTGTCGGGCAATTTGTAGGTCACGATCTATGTTAGATGACAGAGGTACCATCGCGATCCAGAGATTATGACTGTAGGGATGATCCTTGAAGAAGGTTTCTGGAAATGGAGTCCGTGGAGGAGCCGACCAAACAAACACTGGCGAAATCGCGATGTCGGTCGCGCGAACGTTGTTGATGTATGTGGGACCCGTGCAAGCCGACGCAAGCAGGCCTACGAACAATTGCACGGCGAGTGACGCGGCTGGCTGATTCGGCGGCCAGGAGCTCGTTTGAACTCGTTTGTGCCGACGGAGCCTGCCCCAAAGCAGTAGTATCTCCACGAAAGCAACGATATCCCTGCAGAAGAACAATACCTGTCAGCAGCTTCGTTATCCTTGTGGGAACTTGCCTTGTGGCCGTCAGTCTTGGGACCTCATCCCCGCTTGGGCCCATGATTCTCACGTCGACTAGCTTTGTCAACGGTTGTCATTCGAAGAACAGACATCTGTCAAACCGAGACTCAATAATCAGGTGTGCGTGCACCTAAGTACTGGTACCAGTATCTAGGGTGTAGGAAGGTGCTGCGCCTTGGACAACCTGGGAAAGGGGGTGATACCAACTCCAATCGCTGAGAGGGTGTGCATCCGCGGACGATCTGGCAATCCGCTTGCACTATTCGGAATCGGGATCATTGGGTTCCATTCATGCACACGTACACGTTGTATGTTTGCAATTGAACCCCACCATGTCTCCAACGGTATGCTTCAAACGCGTGGGTCACTTCTTAGGTTGAGCTGAGGCCCACGTTCCAGCGCAGGACGATTCGTAAGTGACATATCCGTAAGTTTGCGTCGGAAATCCAGGCCTCCGGGACAGATCTTAACGGAGAGAGGGCAGTAAAGCTGTCATGCTGGAAGAGATAGGACGTGTAATGCGCTCCAGAAACTGCGCTCCAGAAACTGCGCAATCTGCCGTTTCAGGCGACGTACCCTGTATAGGACGGGGGACTGAGGTCGGACGATGGGCGTCGCAAGGACTTGGAGTTTGCTGAGGCCAGCTCGGTCTCCATTACCTTGGATGGGAATTCGGACAGTTGTACAGTAGTACAATAGTACATCAGGGCTTTGGTTGGATTGAAACCCCTGCACTGCCACGATGGCTGACAAGAGCCTGAGAACAGACTCGATGGCCAGGAGCAGGGTTCTTCCCGGCCAGGGTACAGTACTGTTATGCGATCGCCATTGGACTTCCCAAGCCATCAACGGTTCACATCTCCACGCTTGATCCTTAAGCTGCAGTGCGTGACTAGTAAAACTGTCAATTGACGTGTACCCGGCAGCGACCCCCGAGCTTTACGTGAACATGCTGCGTTGGAGGTGAGTTGGGGACACGACGCCAATCATCGTGGAGAGAAGTGTCTGCCGACCGACGACCATGTTTGTGTAGAGCGGCAGAAGCGAGATGCGGTCAGAACATACGGTGCGGCACCCGCCCACAGGACTCTTGATAGTAAACTGCTACTGCAGTCGTAGACTTTCTCCTAATTTTTATCTTCTATACATGCAGGTGGGCACATGCGTACTTGAAGCAGCTCATTCCGGTGTAGTGTGGGCACTACATTATGGTGCCACGTACTTTAAAGGCAAGGCTGGTGGATGAGCCGCCAGTTCAAGAACCTGGTGTTGCTACTGGCACCACTGGCACTGGCAGGTATTTCGGTGCAATTCGGCTCATTGTACTTTTGTGGGCAACCCTGCAGGTGAGCATCATTGTTATTTGCTTGTCTCGGCTTAGCGGTGGGTGCATAATAATGCGGTGGGTACAGTGCCTCTGTAGAGTTGGTGCTACGGGTGCCACAGGCTCTCTAGGCGGTCTCGGGCTACTCGGGGCCACGTCGCCCGCCCAAAAGAACCAAACAAGTGCCCCTGCAGTGCTTCCTGTCTAGGCTACCTTGGGCGCTGTATAGCCAGCCTCCAATTATGAAGCATCGATTGCGTCCCGCTGACGGGGCCATTTATTAAAATTCCCGGCCGACGGATTGATTGCCTGCATCTCTGCCTGAGAACTTGAACTTGCCTTGCACTGCAACATCATCCGTTCCATTGCGGCGGTGCAGGTATCACCCACACATTGTTACGACGACATCCATCCAGATGACCACTGTTGATGCACATTTGCCGCCTTTTTCCTTCTAGAAGTCCCGCAAAAGAACCAACTCTTCCCTCCTTCAGCTGATCCTTTGCCTGCCCTCCGATCTCAGTCTATAGCAAGACTACTGCATCTCGCGCCCAGTCAATTGCCGCTCCGCAGCCTCCACGCTCCCGGCGAGATTGCGATCACCGTCATCCTCACACTTCTACTCCAGATCAGCTCTCACAGTCCTCAGACCAGGCTATCTTTCTTTCCAACCATTTGGCATCGTATTTTGCCTCTTGAACCATCCTCAAACTGCGGCTTTGTTACGGTCGTGGTTGGGTTCCTGTTGCGTTGCGGATTACAGAGGCCGAAAATCGCCGAATCAGGCACCTCTGCTCACCGTCAGGCCCTCCAAGAACCCAAACTATCCCGCAACTGTGCCACTCAGCAGGATGTCTTCTTGATATCATGCTTTTCGGCACGTCACTGCAATGGGTATGATGAGGATGCCTCAGTAACAGCAGTCAGCAAAGCCTGGGTGTCGTCTCAGCTCGAGTCGCTATGGCTTCGGCCGAGCAATCGCCTGTGGACTCTAAAGGCAAGGTCTCCAAGCGTTCTTCTCACTCCTACACCAGTGAGGAATGGCGGAGGCATCGGCCGCTTATTACTCGATTATATTTTGAAGAAGGCCGGACGCTTAAGGATGTGGCAGAGTATTTGAAAAGGGAATTTGAGTTCGCTCCGACGTAGGTACTTTTCCTATTCGACCTGTCCTGCCTAATCTCACTAACCACCCTCAAGAGAGCGTATGTATAAGAGCCGACTCCACTCATGGGGTCTTGACAAGAAGAAGAAAGAGCATGAGATGTTGGAATTGGTCCGTCAGGGGCTACAACAGAAAGGGGACGATAAGGAAAAGGTGTTTCTAGTTCGGGGAAGGCAGGTCACCCTCGCGGATGCCCTCCATTACTTCAACCGCAAAGGCATCAAGGATCCCTCTAGCCTGCTGGACGCCCAGCCTGATGCTTCTGGAGATTTTTCTTCGCCAGAGGAGGCAGGCGCCAGGACCCCAATCTCATCTCACGACGACATGCTCGATGCTGCTCAAGATATATCCGACTACGAATTCACCCGGAGTCCTCTGCAAATGGATGACCTGGACAAGTTGAACATTCCCCTGTCGCTCCCGTTGTGCAACATCGCCGAACAGCGTCTCGAAATTTTACAGAAAGCCCTTCACATACCCGACCTCCCTCCTATGCCACCTTTCCGGACGCTGGCGGTGGAATCGTTTGTAGCTCACACCCCGGTCACCGCGGATGACCAGCGATATCTGGACCTGATTTTCCAAAATATGCAGAAACATTACATAGGCCTCTTTTCTAGGAGGAATCTTACCATTCAATACACGACCGGGACCTGGACAGCAACCTCGGATGATGCTCTAGCTGATCGATTTTACTACTCAATGTACCACGGCTATTCATTTTTGTGGAACGGCCAGAAAAAGCGAGCATTCGACAACTTTTACAAAGCCTTTGCGTTGATCGAGAGTCTCTTGAAAGAGGACCAGGTTGGCTTCATGATCTACGTTTTTGACCTCATCATCCGACACGACGGCACGGGATATGAACAGCCATTGTTGATGCTCTTACAGCAATTGGGGGACATGGCCAAGACTGTCTTCGGATCCGAGGACCATCCAGTCACGCTCATCGCCAACTACCTGCAACATGCACGAATGTCTCGAGCGTGGTTAGCCGAATCCACGTTACGAAGACTGCTCGACTTCTTCCAGGACAGCATAGGATACTTTCACCCTGAGACGATTGCGTTGCTGCAGACGTTTGCTACGGGCCTAATGAACCGCAATCGTTTCCCTGAAGCTGCTGTGCGCTTCCAACAGTTGGTGGATGCCTTTGAAACGACGCTGAGCAAGGGATGCTATGAAGTCTGTTACGCCTTACGGGCCACTTCTGAAGCCTATTTCCATATGGAACAATATCCACAGTCCCTCCAAGCGCTGAAAGAAGCGCTCAAGAGGGCTGAAGGCCTGCCTCGGGCAGAAGAGCGGGAGATCTACGTTCGATGTCTGAGAGGGATCGCCGAGATCTCCAACAAGCTCGGGCGGAAAGAGGAAGCCAATGAGACGATGCAATATGTGGTCAGCATCTGTCGGGAGGCCTTTGGGCCCGAGCATCCTTTTACGAACCGGGCGAAAATGCATATGAAATCGATTCTCAAAGGTGATGCAGCCTCTGTGTCGTCTATCCCGCCTATGGTCTACAGGTTGGGCCGTGGAGGCAATGCAGCCAAATATATTTGGATTTCGAGATGTAGCCCGACGCGGTTACAAGCTTGAACGCCTGTTTAAAATATTTCACACTATGATGACGACTGTAACGACTCTGCACGACGGAAGGCCTCGGTGATACTTGTTTTCATTTTTTTCTCGGCAATGGGCAACACTTGTTATGCGCACCATACTCTCTCCGATACCATCCAGCGAGATTAAGTGGTGCGAAGAAAACCGGACTTTTGACCCTCATTCCACCATTCCTGGTTCGCAGGTGATGGCGTCCGAATGACGGAACTGGTGTGACCTCTTTACCTTTCTATGACAGAATGCGGCCGTGAGGAGCTTTATTTTGTGGTTGGCAGTCGGCGGCAGTCGGTGATTCATCGGTCTGCGGAGTGATTCAATGCCGCGTCTGATGATGAATGTATGGGGAAAGCCTGTCTTGGAAGAAGGATGTTTCTCATCTCGTACAAGCTTTCGACAAGGCCGGACGCAAACAGAGTTGTCCAAAGCTTCGGAAGGGGGATACAAGGTGATGTTGAGACTGGGAGAGCAGTCATGTATGCAATGATGATACAACTATTACATTTTCCTGCCCTTGAGTGGCTGACGGGAGGGTTTTCGGCCTACCTAGTAGTAGTACCTTAGCAGTGCCACTACTGGTACTGATGAAACTGGTTTTGATACGCCTTCGATTCCGAGTCAGCCTTAGTAGTGAGGGGGACTGATGAACAGGAGGAGCCTGAGTTTGCTTGACTGCAGTGCCAGTGTCAGTGCTTGAACTCCGAGACTAGACAGACGAGGCATGACAGCCCAATCCGCAATGGCCCAAGGCTGAAGATATTCCGCAGCTAGTTGCTTGCAGGTGGTCAGCGCCAATTATAGAAGCAGCATCATCAGCATCATCATCGTCGTCGTAGTAGGTAGCCACCCATGGATAAACAGACATTCCAATGCCGAACTTGAACCATGGCTCTGCAATGAACTCACCCCTAAATTGCCTCTAGCTTTACCCGGCTTAGGCGGCAACTTTAGTGCCCGGGAAGCGACAATGGCCCCGCGAGCTTGGGAGATTCATCACTGTCCGGGTCTCACATGGCTCCCCAAATTGCCCACTTTTAGGCCCTTGGTAGACCGACCACCTTGCTGACCGCGGGCATAGTACCTATGGTAGACACCTCTATCGATGGTTGACTGCGTTTATGTACTAAATTCAATCTTGTGGCCCCTATCCACGAGATGGCCTTCAAGTCCTCCCCACCAGCCGGCACCGTCTTTTGCATAGCCACTATCAAAGTCCCCTTCCATTGAAAACAAACCCCCTGTCCCGGACCTTTATCCGCCCTTCGGCCTCGGCACCATTTGGAACCGCTTATTGATCTGCTTCACGATATTAAAATCTCCCTGCTGGACGTTGTCTCTACTGCAGCAGTTATACGAATACCTCTGTTCTGAAAGATAAAACCCCTTGGCTCAAAAGACCTCATCATGGCGACGGAAAAGTACTACATTAGAGACGCAATCACCAAACCTGCGGTCCATCACGAATCATACCAGAAACTATGGGAAACAAAATGGAAGAAGCCGGTAGGTGGATATGAGCAAGGAAGCCCGGCTTGAAGATGCTCATCAACTGCGCAGTGCGAGATGGGTGTCTACCCGTTCATGTTCGGCAGCATCAAGGACTTTGAACCCGTGGCGCAGGAGATTATTAAGGTGCGGCATTCCTGTCGTTGTGTTTGTTTCCGTACTGACACGCGATCAGAAAGGCTTAAAAGAACCTTACGACTGGGACGAATATGCGCAGATGTACTTCCCCAAAGCCGAGGAACTCGCGAAGATCGCCGAAGAGGCGGAGGCTGCAGGCGAGAAAGAGAAGGCTTCGGAATACTACCTCCGCAGCAGTGCCGTCTACCGCATCTCTCGATTCCCTACCCCTCGCTCAGAGAAGCAGAAATATGCATGGCGTAAGGGCTGCGAAGTGTTCTACAAGGGGGCAGCGTTAGTGGCACCCAGGGAAATCCCCCCGCGAAGAATGCAACATTGACAAGAAGGTGTTAACAGGTTGATGGAGTATCCCATCAAAGAAGTTCGAATTCCTCACAAGCATGGCATCGAGGGCGAGGGCGACGTCGTCCCGGTCAATTTCCTCCTCCCGCCGAATGCTTCCGAAACGAGCCCCGTCCCATGTGTCCTGATCATCACCGGCTTGGACGGATACCGCACCGAGCTTGCTGTCTGGCAACAAGGTTGGCGCAGCAAAGGTGTAGCGACGGTAATTGCAGAGATTCCCGGCACCGGTGATTCTCCGGCTCTGAGACAAGATCCCACGAGTCCCGACCGACAATGGTCTAGTGTGTTGGATTGGATTGAGTCCCAGAAAGCGGTCGACAGCAAGAAAATCGTGGCCTGGGGCTTCTCGACGGGCGGTTACTACGCACTCCGAATGGCTCACACGCACAAGGACAGATTGCTGGCAACCATCAGCTTAGGCGGTGGTGCCCATCACATGTTTGACCGCGAGTGGCTGGAACATGCGAACAAGCTGGAATATCCTTTCGATCTGTCCAACACATTGGCCTACAAGTTTGGATATCCGGATCTCGAATCGTTCATTGAAGAGAGTAGTAAGTTCTCGCTGCTGAACGACGGTACGCTGCAGAAGCCGTGTACCAAAGTCCTCCTGGTCAATGGGAATGACGACGAGATCTTTCCCATTGACGACATGTTCGTGTCGCTGGAGAACGGGCAGCCGAAACTGGCCAGAATGGTCAAGGGCAAGAAACATATGGGCGAGCCTGAAAGCTTCAGCATCATTCTGGAGTGGATCCATAAACTGCTGGGACTCGATGGCAAGATTAAGGAGCAACTGGCCATGATTCCCAGCCGGACTAAATACTAGAGGCTACAAGAGACCGGTAGTACAGATAAGGTACAGAGCATGCATTGCAGTGTACAGCTGAGCGTCGAGTGCATAGCAGGCCTGGGGGTTGATTTAGCATCCAACACAGCGTCTCAGTAGGTTATGTATAATATGGGTCAATGCTGTGCTACATTCCAACTCTGACTACCGTGAATCTGTTTGCAGAAAGGACCTCTCCGTCTCCGATCCCGAGTGATTGTGGTTAAGTTGCCGCTGATAGTAAGTCGATGGACTCCGGGTGTTGACCAAGACAGACATCGGCCCGACTTGTACTTTTGCCCCTGCGCCGAATCCTGGACCTTGCCATCCCGCGAACCAACCTTTGCACCATCCGACCGTCCGACCCGTCACGATCGTGAGACGACGCGCCGCGCTGTGACCCTCGTCCGGCCCCTGCCATGGACAGCGAGGCAGTTTGGCAATGCTTATCTTCTGGCCCTGTGATGAAACCAGTCCCAATCAAGGAGCCGCGCCGCAACCGAGAGCCTGCCGTTTTTGCCCGCCCGTCGATCTCGGAATCGACCTTGGAGTCAAACTTGAAGCGTGTTGCATATATCAGGACGTTGTCACCACCTCTTTCGTCGCCTCTCAGCGTGACTCGAGTTGCCGTTTGACTGTCGTGGTCGTGACTTTGAGTTTGCGTCGTTATTCGTGGCCGGCTTGATTGTCTTGCTGCTGTGTCTATTGTTCTTGAGCCTTGACCCTTTCTCGATTGCTGCGGCTGCCGCGCGGAACCAGCAGCAATCTTTTTTGATGCATTCCATCCTCTCGCAGCCTGCTGCGGACTGCTAACACATCCACTCTTGCAACCCTGTCCTCGCAGCCAGCATGGTCATGGTGACGAGTATCCTCCGTCGGTCGAGCGCCGCGAACCATGTCGAAAGTGGCTCCTCGAGCGGAGAATCGTCGCGTCGAACGTCGCACGCAGAAAGCCAACAACCTCCCCGACGGCCGAGTTTGGGAGGGCTTTCTCTCCGTCTCTCGCGATCCAAAAGACGGGAGTCGTCGAAGGAGACGGAGACATGTTCGGATCCAGCGGCGTCAGTATACCAGTCGGAATGAGGTCGCGGGATGAACAGCCCGATACTGACAGCCTCATTAGCCAAAGGTTAGGAGAGATGTTCTTCTCACTGCCAGACGAGATCATTGTCCAGATCCTGTGCCACCTCTCTCAAGCAGATATATTTGCCCTTCGACGGACCTGCCGTTCTGTCTACGGCTTCTTGAACGTCCATGCCGCTCCGATAACGCGATCTCTTCTCATCCAAAGCGCCCACGAGCACTGTTGGCACCCATTCGAGGACAATGTCAATGACAGCAAAGCATGGGATACTTACAGTTATATCCAGACCCTCTATCCCCAACCACTTCCCTGCCGGTCGATGGACTATCTTTTGCAGATGGTGAAAAGACAAAGTCAAATCAATAGGATGTTGTCTATCATCGGAGGCTATGTCCACATGAAGATCTACATGATTGCCAGCTGTCCACGGTTCAATGACTTTTCCCCTTATAAAGCCAAGCTGATTCGGCGCTTGCATCTGGCTGCCTGGACGCTATACCACTTCTTGGACAAGTACAGGCTGATGCTCATATTTGAGCATCCAGGCCATCCGCAGCCCCAGCCGAACCTGACGGGCAGCAGCACAGACAAGTCTGCGTCTTCCTGTCCTTCATGCAAGCGTTTTGTAAGAAGACTTCTGCTTTCCTATCCAGGTACCGAGATCATCCCGGCATACCATTTCTACGCACTCTGTCAACAACATCTTCGGTCATTGAGCCGCGCGCCCACGTATGCAGGGTCCATCGAGCGAAAGCTTAGAGGATGGAGTCGCAAGCCTCCCACTGATGCGGACTTGGCCACACTATTCGTGATGGGCGGAATCCCCGAATTGTGCAAGTTGAACATGCTGAAAGGAACGTATAACCAGCGCATCGAGGTGATTGGATCCTTTGTGGACATGCTCGATCGAAAGGCGGCCGAGCGGTCCAGAACTGGACGTGTTGAGACCCATCCACCATCACTATCACCACTCAAACTTGATGGTAACGAAACTGCGATCTCACCTGCTTCCTTCACTCGAATCACACGCCCTCTGACTTCGACACTTGACTACGCCTCGTATGCCACCCTGGCTGCAGTCCCCGATCTGGACGACTTCATCATCGGCACGGACGAGTGGGTGACGCGGATGTTTCAGCTGGTAAATCCTGAAGATGAGATCGTCAGTGCATTTGGATTTGTCCAGAATGTTTTAGCCGGCAAGGGTGAGAAGAATAGAGGTGGCTCTGGAGGTGACGAGGGCGGTGCAGAGCTGGACTTTCTGGCTCCAGTGATAGATTTCGACTGATGAAGTTTGTCTCAAGCTTCAATCCAAAACCAGAATGCAAGCGTTGCAGGATTGGTGGTGGGTTCCTGGATTCAAGGTGAGAAGCGTGTGTGGTTCATATTTACTCACGGATTCGTCATTCAGTGACTACGAGACTGAGTGGGCGTCAGTTTGAAGCGGGTATTTACATGCTGTTACGAACTGTATCTACGACACGCATCAACATGAAACAATAGACATGCATACAATGACTGATGTGCTTGAAAACTTGACTTCTTTGAAACGCCAGCATGGATGTGACTCTGTGGATGACTGGGAAGGATTCACGATCATTCGAGTCATCGCAGACATGCCAGAGGTATAAGTACCCTGCTTTTCCTCCCGTTTTCCCCTCTGATCTTTTCTTTTGTCCTCTCATCCTACATTGCATCCTTCAGTCTTGAGCAACTTCAGCTGTACGTTTGCTTTCCTTCGAGACTTGGGGGTCTTGCTTCCTTCGAGACTTGAAGGTCTTGCTTTCCTTTGAGACCTGAGGGTCTTACTTTGCTTCAAGAATTGAGGGTCTTGCTTGGCACAAAAGTTATATATACATACATACACACCTCATTGAAACGCCACGCATTTGCACAACAGCCACTTATCCGCATATTCGAAAAACAAATCTCTGTGACCCCAGCGAAGAAAGCAAGACACATTTACATCTTCCGATAAGAACCGCGGCACGAGGAAGCTTACTCGACCACTCTTCTTCTTCGACATACATACATATGTACATACACCCACATGTCGAAATCCATGCAGCACCAATCGAATGATCACCATAGTCTTCAGTACAGCTGCAAAGAAAGAACCTACTGGCCCAGTGAAGACTGGCACTGGCGGTGTCAAATACGAGTTTCCAGTTCAGGTGCCATCAACTAGAGTACTTCCTCGAGAGCTTGGCAAGTTCAAGACTGCTGAAGTGATCATTGGCAATTTGGCACAATCTTCGAACGCAGGCGGCAGTGCCTTGTTTCCGCAGGATGCTCTGCTTCTATTGCGTCGGAAAATCACGAATGACATGTACTCGGACATACCGGCATTGTCCCTGACTACCCGAGATCAAGTTGCACGATCGTGTCGCTCGTCGCATTGTCGACATGTCAACTCGCCAGGATGCTTTGGAGATGGTCCTGGATGACTTGGCCGATCGCATCGAAGCTGTTGAGGACGAGTTTGTTTCCGAGAGCGACCATCGAAATAGGGAGGCGGCACACGAGCTGGTAGGGTCTCTACTCTTCCGGAATCGAGATACCCTGGTACAACCGGTGTTTCGCGATTGACCTGCTACCTTATCCGCGGCATCTTAACCAGTCAAATTCGGCAAGAACGCATACGACTGTGGCATATTCGCCGTCGAGAATGCAAGATTCATGACGGCTAGAGCGAACGGAGGAAAAGAATATATCATATTCGCGGCGCTCAATTGTATGGCGACTGTTCGGAGAGGATAATGTTATCTTTCGGAGTTCCTCTGGATGGACATGGGCACCGTTGGAAATGGAAGGCTTGAGCTGCTGAACTGGCTCGAGGTGTGGCGATTGCCCATGCTTAATAACAGAAGCATCCCATCTCTCTCGTGGAGTCTATGGTGTCAAGCTCACGGATGACGAGGACCTTGACATCAAGGATTCAAGCTTGGTCTCCTGGCAAGGTCCCTCTGGGAAGCGTGATCTCAAAAGCAGAACATTGGATCCGCCTGGTCGATTTACACTTCTGTCTGCGAGATCTGCGAGGAAACTGCCACGCAGTGACAAAGGCCGCCATTGTATGAGCTGTTCCCATCTCCCAAAACCCTATGGGATTGGCGGCTCGGCTGGGCAGCAGTCTGGGCTTTCCTGTTTCTCAGGTATACCACTCGACGCCCCTGATGATACAATGATGCACCGTCCGTTCGGAGTTCGCTGAGGCACTCGAATCCTTCCCGATCTCAGCAAAGCACCATGTTGTTGCCATTACCATGTTTGTTATTGTCGAATGCATCTTTGGTTCAATGTTCGGACTTCACGACAACAGGCGTCACTATATGAGTACATTCTTGCAGAGAAGAAAATCTTCCTCGGAAAGGTGTTTTCCATCCTACGATGTATCGTTTCGAACGCTCACTCGAGAAACGCATGAAACACCATGACGATACACGTCTGCAAGCGAGCATGGGCCAGCAGAAAGTGCGTCCGTTATCGAACCTGACGGAAAAGACACAGTCTTTGTGAACTTGATGCAATCTACCGTATCCCTCTCATCCTCTACTTCATCCTTGGCTCTGGGTGTGGTGCTGCCCTTTTGTCCAGTGTATATACAGCAAGCACAAGTTCTGTCCTGATTCGGATTGCGGATGGGCCCCAATATTGAGAAACATTTGAACATGGTTGCGTATCAGGGAAGACTGGCATGACAGATCACGAGTCAGTCACCAAGAAGAACCGACCTCAGCTCACCAACGTCGAGAACTACAACAAGAAGAAATTAAATATTCTCTATTGTACGACGTACAAGGGACGCAGAGAAAGGTGGTTCCAGGCACGAATTCGAAGTACAACGTTACACGGATGACTTTCAAGCCCTGGTGGGGAAGTTCAACATGAACGTCTTTGACGCGTTATTGCGTTGATCAAAACGCAGTAAGGAAAGCATCAATCCGCTCAAGAATGCATATTTGGCCAGCGCATAACACGCTTGGGCAAGTAGTCACGACGAACAATTTCAATCAACCGACGCCCAAGCTATTATGGACTATGGTCAGTGTCGTATGGTGTGGGGCTGTCTTAATGGGCGGTCATGCATATGTCTGGTGATCTGAAGGTCTCGAGTTCATTGGTGATCGAAACCAGTTTGCTATGTCGGACGTGGACGGAACGGGACGGGATTGGACACATGGAGCATCAAAAATCCGGAATTTGCTGTAAAATCTGCGCACTGAAGATTGTGTATCGCCCGCTCTGCCAGCTGGTTATGCGCTGCGAGTTTACGGCCACCGAAATACCCTGAGAAATCGTCGGGGGCGTTTCGAAACGCCGCAGGCCGACCGAGGTCGAACCTGAGTGACGTGCTGAGACACATGGTATACTGGGCAGACCCGTGCTACTGCTACAAGTTAGCCTTGCTATCAAATCAAACGCCGATTCTTCGCGAAAAGAAACGGATGTTGTCCAGTCGGGTATCCAGAAGTACATGCCATGCCAGTTCTGAACTCCATCTTGCTCTGGCGGGGCCGGCTGTGGCGGATTTCATTTACCATAGCATTCCTGAGTTTCGGGGGACGAAGCACAAGCCCAAACTGCCGGAAGATGTTTGGCTTGGATGGTGGCCGACAAGTTGCGAACCCACTCACGTCGTTACTTCTGCAGTCCCCCTTACTGTATCGCCCAGGCTCTCGCGGCCTTGTGGACAAGAGGCTAAAGCCAGCGGAGCTTGCCTCGTCCCCGCTGGTCATGACTTGGCTAGGTCCAAGATATCAACAAGTGATCTCATCGGTGGGCGGGTTGCGGTCTCGCACCCGCATCCAGGTACAAATACTCTGTCGTGGTGCCCCGTTATCATGTGTGCGACATCAATGGTCGGCTACTTGGAGCCTCATACGGTCTTGCGCCCGTGTCGAACTACAAATAGCCAAGCGAACTACAAATAGCCAAGCACGGAATGGGCTGTGTTCACATATTGAGCGCGATGAAGATGGTCTGTAGCGGTGCGGCGCCTCCACCATATTGAGCAGGTCCTCAAGAAGGTCTGTGGCCGCGCGTCCTTCGCATGCTGCATGCTACACCACGACGAAGCTGAATGAGCAATTCAAGCACTATTGGAATGGGAGAACATTTTGGGGGTTGACATATGTGCTGTTGCTGGAAGGATCCGAAAACAATACATTGAAAGCTGGAACTCCAAACTGACTCATTGGGGTCTTACAAACAACACCAATGGAAGTTTCCCACTGTCTCTTCGACTCTTGAACTTCTCTGTCGTCGTTATCGGCGCCTGAAAATAGAGAAAAGAGGCAGCCTCGAAAGGAGCGACGGACTCGTCAGAAAGACAAGAAACAGATTGACGAGTATGTTCGCTAACGCTTCCATGGAATCAGGTAAGCCAGAGCCCAACCGATCATAAGAGCCTGAGACCCAGACCAAACGCGACAAGAAGGGCTCGGATAAGTCAAGAGAGACTACTTGGAAGCCACAGATCTTATAAGCTCTGCTGTACGAGCACCACTTTACGAACACCACTTTACGAACACCACTATACGAGCCTCTTGGAAGACAACAACGTTCTTGTTGGCTCGGCATGCCACATTGGAAACGAGAAATTCTCTGGAGGTCCGATCTCAAGTGGAATGATGGCATGGATTGATATACCATCCTTTGGTTGTATCTTCTCCGAGAGAACTATAATACCATCCACCATTTCCGAACTCATGCGCTCTGATACTCTGGCCTTCTACAAGTGGTTCCGGGCAGTCTTTTACTCATCCAAACTCTGACCAGACGGCCTGAGCGGCGAGGTACCACTAGCGAGCGGCCTGGGCATGCCTCCGGCTTGGCGAAAGAATCCCAGCCGCTATCAGTCGTTATCGGCATGATATATACATATACTTGCAACTAACGCAGGTGTTTAAACTGGCCCATGTTGCGGTCGTTTTGTGAAGATCAAAAGATGGTGGTTCTTGTGTCCATGGCCAAAGGAGAAGGGCAGGCGCAGCAAGGGAATGCGAACTATGGCAATAAATGACCCATAATCTAGATCGTGTCGGTGTGAGTACTGGCTCAAGCTGTTCGATATATGTCCTATGAAGGACGCCCAACGAAGGGTTTGGTCATGAAATTCGTGAAAATAGACAATGATTTAGGAAGATGGAGACAGATTGCTGTTGTGTCGCTGTGCGCCCTTCGCTTACCGCGATCAACGATAAGGAACGACCACTAGCGAGCGAAGGATGGGAAACACGACTTTGTTGTTGAAATCGTCCATCGGCGAAGCGACTTGAGACGGTGGGCACAAAGAATCAAAGGTGACTTGAAACCTCCTGGTCGGTGGCAGCCAAAGGGTCCAGAAGGCGAATGTGGTTCCAACCGCCAGAATGCTATAACGCCCGTCCCTGCATTTTGGTTGTCGGTTTTGTCTTGTGCATCTTTGGTTCGCCAAACACGAGTTCAGAATTCAATCAAGATAATGGTCTACGGACCCATTCGACCCCTGAAATATCTACCCGGAATCAGAAACGTTCCTAGGAATGATGGTGGGGGAAGGGGATGCTCCATGATTACAAGTTGAAAGGAGCAGGCGAGCAGCACAGTTTGTCTTCTGTTGCGAAGGACCTTTCAGGGGTATCGTTCTACGTGACATGATGGGCCAATGGAAGAAGTTGACCTCCCTTGGTTCGAATCGTGGTGGCCCACGAGGCATTCGGAATTCCAAGCTTTTTCCATGTTCTCAGCCGAGTCGCATCTTCTGGACCAGATGGCAAATGCTGGCAAGAACAGGAATTCCTTTTCAGGTCGCGCTCACTCTTCACACCATGTCTAATGGCTGGCATTGCATAGCCCAGACAACAGCGTCCGCAGCTCTCAACGGAAACATCAGGAAACAGAGGCTGTTCCATCAATGCTCCGCAGCACACCCGTCTGTCCATGGCCAAAGGCACTGCCCCGGGGTCGGGGCTAACAGCCTTGATTGCTCTACTCACATTGCCATTATTCTACTGTCAGAGACTCGGAAATCGAGGAGAAGTGGAGGAAGCATGGAGTTGTGCTTGGCGGATGGGACAGCAAGTGTGCAGCTATCGCTATCAACAACGCTCGGCACGCAAGCAAAAGTACCTGGGTATTTGGATCAATCTCGTCACGCAGGTTTCTTGGAATACGCGCAGTTCGCAAGCTGTGGACTGTGGAGTCCTATATATCGGCATCCCACCAGAACTTGTCGACAACACATGCTAAGATATCCTAGACAAGCCTTACCCAGGCCTACAGTTGCGCTCCATGGAAGGCCGCAAAGCTTACGGATGAGGCAAAAGCTGCTGAAAAAGAGCGACGCATCAAAGAGGCAATCGAGAACAGCGATCTGACAGCCGACAAAAGCCTAGGCGAGGATGACAAATACAATACCGTCATCGAAGATCAGTACAAATCTACCTCGTTTCCATCGGATATTACCTATCCAGCACAGCTGATCAGCGAGGATGGTTCCAAGATCTACCATGGCAGCTTTGCCCGAATCCAATTCCATGTTTCGGAACATATCAGTTCGCTTCAAATCATACTGGGCAACCTGGACAAACGACACAAAGATGTCTCCCAGTTCAAAGCTACCATTCGTTTCCCTGCTACCGCGATCCGGATGATGCAAATTGTCGAAAACGACAAGCATGGGGAATATCTGAGCAAGGATCTCGACAACAAGTGCTGGTACATGGGTATCAATTACAATGCTTGCTACCGACTTATTACAAGCTACATAACGGACGAAGATTTCCGGGATCTGGTGTAGGCTTGTCGTGGGCCTCACAATCCTAATACTACGGTTACAGTTAAGGAGAGGTTTGCCAGCTACGGTTGGCTGGTGGGAAAAGCCTACGGTCAATCTCCATACAGTATATCGTCAGTACCCTCACTAACAAAGAACAACTGGAAGTGCTCAGGACTGTTGACGCGTATCAGGTGGATACCCCTGAATAGAGCGTGTAGATACGCTCAAGATTCGCAAGCCCACACGCCAGAGCACGAGGACCGTCGCCACACTTTTTGGGAACGGCTACTTTAACGACGACTCGGAGGCCACTCCTCATGCCGAGCTGGAACGCCTAAAGGAAGGGCCAAAGGTAAGAGAATAGCCTATCGCTTAGGGATTGGTTGCTGTACTAACTTGTTAGGAAGGTCGATTTTCCTGACCTTATGCAACCGGATCCCCATGGCGTCGTCGAGTTCATCGCGGACACAACTAAAAGGTGCGCGAAATGCGCGCGCAAGAGGCGCACCGTTGGTCGATGTGTTTTTGTGAGTTACGGTTGAGTCGTATACGAGGTCTATGCTAATCATGTTAGGGTGCCGAGCTCAGACGTGGCCCGAAGCAGATGGAACTTCAATCTCGCCGGGCTTAAGTTCATGGGCTGTCTAGGGGAACGTGCAAGAAACCCGGTCATGTACCTGGAGAGTAGGTAGGGACATGAAGGCACACAACCCTGAAAAATCCAAAAAGATCGGAAAGACCAAGGCTTCCATCACCAGGTCCACAAGCCATGAAGAGGCAAGGCTGATATGGTGGGGAATATCTTGTATGCATCAAATGACCGAGGTTGTGCAGCATCATGTGCATGCAAGACTATGGTTCTGGCCGACCTCAAAGCAGAAGCAGTGTTTTCTGTAAGTGCCGTCAGTGACGGATGCAACTGAGGTTTGACCCCAGTTCTCCTGATACACAATGGCTGCTGGCCCGGGGACTGTAGTAGTCTATGCGTTGGCTGGTCAAACCTCGCATAATGCCTGGACAAACTCAATATGTCCCTTTCTTCCTCCTCGGCGATCGGGACCCGGAATTTTCATCCCAGGTTGCACAGCTCTTTTCAAACGTGCGCATGTTAACCTATCCATGACGGCAGTTTACCACCCAGCCACCAATGTGCTAATGAACGCACGCAGCAACCACTGGAAACGCATTGCGGTGCCTGCTTGCCCATAATACCAATGACCGAGGCATCAGCGGACGGCCGTTGGAACTTTGAGCAACCCTTGGTGGCCATGTTCATGAACAAGCTGGAGCCAACACAGCTAACATGTGGCTGCAAACGAGCATCACTGATCGTATCGAGGCAGTGCGCAGCGCAATTTCAATGACCCCTCATGCCCAAGCTGGACTCTTGTCTCGGTCGTTGTTTTGGGAAGTACGTTCGCCAGCAACCTCTTCTCTTCTCTGCAAGCCGCATCGACGTCTTCTCGGAACAAGTCAAGTCGTGTAACAACCGCAAGAATGAAGAAGACAACTTCTCTATTCAGCATCTTCCTGATGATACTTCTCCTCGGGAATCTGAGGACGGGTCTCAACAACCTCCGAAACAGCGTGGGTACAGTTGCCATTGTCAGCATTCCCATGCTGGAACTTGGTGAGACGTCGCCATCGTGAAAAAGCATGGTCCCGGAACCGATCGTTGCCTCGTCCAGTTTGTCGTCTGTCACATGTTCGGTATCGTCGTCTTCATAGCACTGCACTCCATGTCGACTTCGAAAAATGTTTTTTCAACACTGGCCCTATTCGGAGAGCTGAAAGGAGGAATTGGAAATTTTTTTGGAACGGTAGTTTTCAACCGGACAAGAAGGGACATTCGGACTGTGGCCAGATGACAGAGAGTTTCTAGGGAACAACACCGGAGAACAAATGGGCAACAGACGCTGTTGGCCAGTATCAAGATTCGAGCCAAGGTAAGGTATGCTTGTCCACTATGGATGACAGACTCGGAAAGGCAAAGCACGCCGCTCTCGCAAGGAATGGATCGGGTGCATTTCTAGTTTGAAAGTGACCGCAGCACGTCCGTGGGCCGTTCTCGCTAACATACGCAGTGTCTGTCCTCCAGCTACTGGTTCCAGTCAAATGCGACTTGTGCAAAAATTTACACTGGTAACATGAAGAAAAAGGGACACCTGAACTGGTTCTGCGAGATTTGTCCAAGGGAACATCCCAAAGGGGAGCTCCGGGATGCTACAGGGATGCTTTATATAAACATATCATCTGGAAACCCGCGCCATCATCGCCCTGGCAGACACTACTGGACTGTGTGTGATCAGCGCGGCGCCGCGGCCCGTCTCTCCTCCTCCGGTGCGACGACCACAAAAGCGCAAACCGTTTGATAAACACCCTTCTCTGATCGTGAGTGCCCTCATATTGTGTGGGTTTGCCGCTGTGGTCGTACTAATCCTGCGGTTTAGGGGCAGACCGCGGCGGTGACGCCGATCAAAATGGCCGCCTTATCCTTCTATGACACCCATGCTCATGCTCGGATGGGGTGGCATGTATCTTAGGGTTTAGGGTTTAGCAGCCACACCCGAGCAGAAACGCAAGCTTTGTCGATCTGACCGAAGATGATGAAGAGACATTGCCACCATGACCATCACAGCAGGGCTCTGTTTTCGCGAAATAAAATGAAACAATGCCACACGGGCGTCGTTGATTACAAATGCTGCAGGTCTGGTACCACGTCTATGACTCTTGTGACCTTTGCAGCATTTGAAATTGGATGTCTCCGGGACAGCACCCCTATCCGACTCTATGCGAAAGGACTTAGTAGGAGTCTCCTTTGTGTGGTCGCTATGCCTCCTGCTGGAAGAGATAAAGCTGCAAGCCGAACCGAAAACGGTACAGAACCACGAGAAGGCCTGACAAAGTGAGTCTGGCATGTGTTCTCCCATCTGGTCTGGCCCCACCACTGTCCAAAGAATGGTCTACGGACAAAGATGACAGTAGGAAATGGATGGATCTCCCTTCATCGCTGATGATCCAGCGGAACAGAGGCAGCCGGTGGTTTGACGATGAAGGTGCGCTGCTTTTGCACTAACGGTAGATTCGCCATTGCAGCAAAAGCAACTTTGCGGTGAGGGACACGGACTCAACACGCGGATGTGGCCAAGGTCCGTCGCCTCACGGGCAAAGGACAGAAAGTAGCGGGGCTTTCTGGTTTTCTAATCCATACTCCATGTGGATCAGCTTCAACAGCGCTTAGCCACAGCAATTTGTGATCCTTTTGAACAAACTCCTGCCGGATAAGAAGTCGCATCCAACAGGCAGTACAGTTTCGAACCCAGTGAAGAAGTATTGTTGGCCAAGGGTATGCGAATCTGGGACTTCTTCAAGAGTTCATACATCTGTCATCTGAACATCTGAACATTGGAGGTATGTCCAGGTTTCCGTACCATACGATGTGCCTTCTCAACAGGGGCGGTGGTGTTCAATGGACTACCCTGCTACAAGGGGTCTCTTGATGAGGCCACCGTTACGTCCCTGGGCCATATCGCAAGCATAAGTTCGGTGGTCGCGGCTATTAATGAAGCACTGGACTTCGAGTTTGACTCCGGTGGCGAAAGAATTCTCGGATGCTCAAGATTGTGCAATTGACTGCCCGGCATGATACTCAAGCAATTGAAGGCCGAAATACTCCGAAGTTGAAAAGGTTGGCTTATTGCACTTTGACTGGTCGAGATATGAACTGCGTTCTTCGTCTTGTCTTCATATGACAATGTCACAATGCGGTGTCAACCTCTTTCGAAAGCCGGCGACAGTGAGTACTGGGCTCCTGGGAGACCTTGAAAAACGGAGCAACCCTTCCAACTTGACGGCCCCATATCGTTCTGAGTCTTCTGAAGCATAAAGATGCTACACGCCATTGGTAACTGTGGGTTTGGTCGGTTGCTGCATGCGGGATCGAGAATATTCGGCGGCTGGGTTTCGACCAATCTCAGAAAGTGTACGAAGACCTGGAATACTTTCGAGGGCTCAGATCTGGTCTTTTTATGGATGCTGTTGCGCGGAGAGCAAACGTCAACTGGGCGTTGTTGATGACACTGAAATGAGAGCAAGAACCCCTGAGAAGCTTCCGATAGCTTGTTGAGGATTTTCCCAGACCGTTCAGGCATGCAACATTGTTTACCGCCGTCTGGAGTGACCTTGAAACAGGCATATCGAAGCAGGGTTCCAATGCAAATTTCAGAGCGAGCTTCTTAAGCTTGGATGTCAACAAAAACTCTACCCTCCATTCAGCGGCCCATTATCACTTGCGACGACTTCCGTTTACTGATCGGCGAAAGCACTACGCTACTTCTCGAAACACTTCTCACCGCTAGTGTTGCAGAGGTTGTGGAAAAGCGGACGGATCTCAGTGGAGCAGGTCATGGTAATGCGGAGCCGCGAACTGAAGCCAAAGAAGCCCAAGTCAAAGGGCAGAGGCAAGAGCAAAATCAGCGCAAAGGAAGAAATCTAACAGGTAGACTGGATTGTTGCACCTGGGAGGAAAGAAAATGGCTAGGATGTGGTCAATATCAAATTGGGGCAGGATACGGGTCTTCCTGCCCTCGTCTGAGATGAAGATGTCGACCGAAAACTTCTGGTCTTTATGGCCTCGCTTCGCCATCCAGACCAGAACCGAATCATCCAGCTGAGGCTGTCCTACGTTGACCAAGAAAAATGTCAGATGCTCAAAGATCTGATCCTCAGCCCGAAAATGTTACTCAAGAGCTCCTTGACGAGTATTGGGATCAGCGTGGAAAGCCCGGCGCAACAAGATGCCAAAATCAGACATGGCACATGCTTCTCACACCAACTCACCCACCTACCAACCAGTCTTTCGCCGCCACTGCCAAATATATTATATATCAACAATATCCTTGGAGACTCGAGTGGTCGCTGGCACCATGTTTTTCCTAGGGCGTGTGCCGGCGCCTGCTGAAAAGATGCTTACCTCCATTACGCGCCAATACAAGTAATGGAGGTAGAAGTCACAGGAATGATGCTACATTGCATATATCTATCATGGCACAACCGGCAATTCCACTCTTGCGTTTTCATCAAACCTACGTGCTGCCGTTCTCCCAGGATTTCCGATTGTGCTCTTTGGAATACGACCCCCCTAACGCGCTTGCCAGCATCCATCTGGTGAGATCTCTATCCAAAATGAACATTTGTTTATAATGTCGTTCTTAGCTGACCCTGATGCATTGAACACCGAGCCGGGAGGCATCACCACCACTCGGCTACAGGTGCTGTCCCGCCTTGGCCTTCCCATCACGGAGGATGCCCGGGCCGCCATGCTGAAACAATTGCCCCCCCCTCCCAAGGCTGTCGCCCCTGCTCCAGAAGACACAATCGAAAGTGACTATAAGGCGCCGGACATCGTGGCCACCCCCACGAAGGCTAGGGTTTAGGGTTTAGGATGAGTTGCGGCCTAGCCTAGTGGATGGCTAAATTCACATTATGGCCTATCATCTCCTGCTTTCTGAAGATGTGCCTGGCTGAATGCAACTACGAAATATACGACAAGGAAGTGTTGGCGATAATGAGGGCGTTTGCAGAGTGGAGACTGACAAGGGCGGAAGTGGATCCAGGCCATGCATGCGCGTGAGGTGCTTGCGGACCACTGCTCACTCGAATACTTTATGTCAACAAAGTTACGGAACCGCTGGCAAGCCAGATGGAGCGAGTTTCTAAACGAGTTCCACTCTGAAATGCAGGCAGGATGTGGATACTATTCTGAAATTTTGAAAGACCCTCGACTCGCCGGCGGGTTTGAGTGTGGTCCAAACACTATGAAGATCTGACAGGCGTGGAGTTGGTTAGCTTATGCACTGGTGGTGGAACACTACACGAGGAACTGCATACTCGACTTCTTCAGTGAGCCAGACTCCGTTTCCATGCCATTTATGTGCTTTATCGACGAGTTTGGGCTCTTTCGGAACATGTATTGGTCCCTACTGGGGATCTACTGGATTCCGGCTGGCTTCTTCGCAAGCGAAAGGTCTCGCAGACAGAGTGTTTTGCCTCTGACGTTAGAGGTGTCGTTGTCCCTAACGTCAAGATTCCGACTAATAATCTTCTACTATGCCGGGGTCCGCATGTACTTCCGGGAATTATGGGACTTGATGCTTTCTTGATTGTGACCTTGCCTCCGGCCACAACACAGTCGAAATTTTGGATCAGAGTTGTGACTTGATACATGACCTCAACATCCCGAAAAGCTGTCGCTGGTCGATCAAAGACAGTATTACACAGCATCATCGAGACCCAGAGGCTGACGAATAAAGTCATCAAGATTGCCCAAAACTACCAGGCCATTGATGGAAAGAGTGAGAGGCTAAAGAAAGATATCAGTCCTTCTCACCCAATGTTTGGTCAATGCGAAGCCGGGAAGGTCCACTGCCCTCTCGGATCGGTGACCGAAGTCAACACAGTCACCTGGCATAAGAAGATCGAGTTGTTCGTGGCAGGCATTGCTAAGAAGATGGGCCCTGAAATGGTGCCACGTTCCTGCTGGCTTGCTGCAACCATCAAGGCTGATTTGATTGAGCGGAATACGGTTGTGAGGGACGACAGTACAAAGGTCATCTGGTATACAGGCTGGATTAGGCCTTCCCGACGCACACACTAGCCGAACTGCTGGGATTTCATGTTCCCGAACGAACATGCTGCCCTGCTCTGCCAAGTGGAAATTGCTCCTGGTCTGCTCGAAGCCCTAAAGTTTGAAATTTGAATACCCAGGCCATTCAATATGGCCCTTCTACTGCCCTGCGGCTATGGGCCGTTTACATCATGACACTTTTCCCTCCCGAATGTCGGCCGAGAATCTACATCGGCAGCGGGACAGATTCTCTTGTTGGCATCTTGAGAAGAATTGGTGACCGAGATCCAAGAATTTGCCCCGGAAAAAGATCATCTGTGGTACCCGGTCATGTCGAAAGGAATTTTGAAGAAGGCTTCACCATAACGCACAACCTCCCGTGCATTCAACAGGTTGGATGGCATACCGGCCGTTCCGCAGGCTGTGGAAATGAGTGACTGGTGAGGAGTGTCGAGCATCCCTGTTACAGTGTCTTTATGAGACTGGTGGGGCTTTGGAACGACCCCTGAAGTTGCTTGTCAGTGTCCCTGGGACAAGATATATGATATCTTCTGCCTTGCAATCACGTCCAGGCGGCATGTGGCCCCAGTGGACATACACGAGGGTGAAGATGTTGTAAGTTGCCGACTTCGTTACACTGGGTTTCTCGTTTCTTCGATGACGACGAAAAAAGATGCCAACTGTGCGCACTGTTGTACTGCAAGGTGCCATCGGAAGAAAGGAGGCCAGTGTGGGGGAGTCTGCTCCAAGCAGTCTCACACACACATTGCCCCATGGAGCACGACCCCGAAATCGGAAAGAGGATGGCGGCCAGGGCGAGAACGCCATGACTTTCCAGCACTCGTACGCAAGTTGCACAACTAGTGTGCGGTCACTGCAGCTAATCCGTCAGGCACAATGCCAGAAAATGTATGATGTGCCTGCTTACTGCTGGTCATGCTACGGATATATTAGCACGGACAACGGCTCATTGGAACAGCTGGCTAAAACGATAACCACTCCTTGGTTGAGGCTAAAGAATCAGTCTTTCGTCACTCATGGAGACACATACCGACATGAATGGTCATCTAATTGCTCTCTGGGAGTATCTGGGAAATGAATGGAAGGCTAATATTGTATATTGCCACTGTATAGCACTGCCCATGAGCGTGCGATCAGTGTTAACTCCTCTTCAGCGAAACCTGAACGGCGTGGAGCCGTGGCACCAGCCAACGTGGTGTGTTATGATAATGAAGCCATGGCAGTTGCAGGACGCGAAACCCTGGGAGCCTGAAAAGCAACAAGTTAATCGGACAAAGCCCTAGGGACAATGGGCAATCTGGCCGGAGAATAAGCTCAAGGCCACAAAATGCGACAATTGCAATACTGGAGCGGGCAAGTGACAGCCAGACCTTCGAAACATGGTTCGACCTACTGGGCCACGCTGTGTGGGAAAGGCCTGGATGCTCTTTTATCTCCTTCACAAGCAAGCTCGGCTGCATCGGCCGCTGCTCCTGCTTTTCTGATCGCAAGAGGGGAGACAATGGGCTGATATACGACTCCGAGCACAGGTTTGGGTTGAGATTCTTGATTAGCTGCGGGACACGTTAAATCGCAGGAGAGCCTTGCACGGGAGTCCAATCCAACCAGCGTCAATCGAGCAGGAAGCCGTCGTTAACTTTACAGTGTCGTTGTGTTGTCGAAGCACTCAACAACACTGGGTGCGGTGCAGCTGTGGTAAGGCTTTGCACGCTTGGCTTGACAACGCCGCCGACCTGAGAAGTCCCAATTAAAGTTGCCATCTGGGGGTGTTTTTCATCGGCTGGCAATGGGCTTTTTTGAGCGGAGTGAAAATGAGCTTGGTGAGTCGTCTTCTGCAACTCGGACATACTCACCATCGAACTGTCTCTGGCAGGGAAACCCACAACTAAGTACGGATGAAAAGAAATCGCTGAGGACTGCTGTCAAGAACTGGCAAAACACCGCTTCTGTTGCTTGATGGAAGGAAGGATTGACCAGAAACTCCTCTCCACTTCCTGACCTCGTGCTCCGATACATGGCGGTGAGCGAGCAGCAACCGTCTATTTTCACAAGCAGGGCCTGTGCCCTTAACGCCACTGATGTCGTCTTAAGAGCTATTGGTACAGGACTTGCACACACCCTGACCATCCAATTATGTGCTGATTTCGCTGTGTCACGCCAAAATGTGCACAAACAAGAATTCCCTGAGGCAGCGCAGTGCACGAATTCAATGCGCAGGAGCCTCTCCCTTGTCAACGGTGTACGACCTGATCCAGGCATTCGGCATTGGTCTCATTCCACTATTGGCAGCAGAGATTAACTCGAAACCCCCATTTATGTCCAGGCGGCATTTTCCCTCTTGTTAATTTGATACACCTCCATCCGACGAATCGATGCCTTCGCCTTGATACTGGAGTCATTGCAAGCGCTTAAAAACACCAGGGTGGACTCAACACGAGGGTGGACGTGACCGCTTACCGAAATCTGACAACCTGGAGCCTGCATATCAATATCTTTCAACAACTACACGTGCATACACAAGTATATACAGATTTACAAGATCGCTTGAACGCTGTCATCTTATGGCCATTCTGGGTCTACAATGACCCCTCTGGCTCTCGATTCCGGGGTTGCACACACTTTCAGTATGACACCACCATCCATGATGACGAGGACTTTCTGTCTGTGGACCGCGTTGCAATAATACTGGGCCTCATGCATGCTGTCATCAGAGCAAATGCACCAGAATGGTACATGAATCCAGACTTCAAAATCCTCTTTCATGATCAAAAATGATAATGAATAGCTGCTTCGTGAAAGGGGGCAGCAGGCAGGCAAGAAAGGGTAGTATCGGGGCCAGAAAGTCGGAGGATCGCCACGCCGACAATGAAGTTCGAACCAAATTTGGCGCTCTTGTCCTATCTTTTACGCGGAATGCTGATCCGGTACGAGCATTCGAGTACCAAGTGAAGACGGACCGGACAACGAGCGAAGACATCAACAGGTCTATGAGGCATATCGCCCCCACAATCGGCGTCCCTTTCTTCTTACTCGGTGTCGAGCCGGGGTCTGTTGACAGGTGCATATATACACATATATCCGAAGAGTTCAAACTGTCGAAAAGGGAAGCCCGGCTTCAACCTCTCAGCAAGGAGCACCTCGGCGCACTTTACTCAAGAGACAGCGATATGGGCTTACCGCATTGAACACGTCGGCATGCTCTGGTGGATTCCCTGCCCCGGTTAGCAACTTGGCCAGATACCGCGTGCCCGTGGCTTCTACCCTCCTCCTGGGGGCTGTTTTCTCTGTTCACCATCATCTTCCATACATGCACAGAGATGATCACGGATCTTTATGTCGAGGGTCTTCTTCTCTGGACTCGAAGAAACGACAGCAATACTGAGTGGCTGTCAAGATATGTGGTTGTGCAGAGCTGTTCGAAGGTTCGAAACGCTGCGTCCAGCCCGGAAACTCCGATCTCACCAGCCAAAACTCTTTCTGCTTAGAAACAATTTGTTTCTAAAGAACCACAAGTTAGAACTCCCACACGGCCCAGCAACCACACCATGGTGGTGTTGAATCCGGCAGAAAATGGAGTACGAACAAACCCGACAGAAGAATTATTCTGGCGCTTGGAGTTTGGTCATTGACGGATGACCCAGCTGTTTCAGATGAAGTTTGTGGTTTCCAACGGCAAAGATGAAAGATCAGCGGCAATCGTGAAGAAAGCAGGGCAGAGCCAACGCGCGTACAGTTTCAATTTCCTCTCGAACCTGAGGAATGGCTCACTCGGCATGATCCAGGCCCTGGGCCATGCCATGCGTGCATGGATTGAGGGACCACAAGAACAGTACCTCTTGATTAAGGCCGCCATTAAAGACGAAGGCCTCGAGCCGAATACCTTCAACCCGCGAATCACCAGAGCCCTTGCCAGTACAGCCCGGGATTAATACCTACAGCCCAATCACGGAGAACGTCCAGCTTACCACCGTCAAGGAACCTTCTCGGATTGCAGAATTGACTTCCCATCTGGCTCAGATATCACTGCAAGGCCAATCACCCCGACGAAACCTGTTACTACAGGAGACGAGGGAAGACCGAGAAGGCAAGACAACAGGACGAGGAGGCCCTGCGAACCGGCGAGGGTCATGCCGAAGTTCGCGCCGCCGCTCACGCCCTGCATCTGGAGATGCGTGTAGCTGGGTAGATTCACGCCAAAGCCAATGACGATCCTCTGCCTGCGTCGCCATTAACCCCCCTCCGTGCTCCTGCCGCCCCCCGTTTAGCCTCAACTCCGAACGCGCCAATAGTTCGTTCTCTGATGGCTGAAGCAACTGCGCCTTCTCTTATAGCCTCGCCTACAACTCGCCGGTTACTGAGATTTTCATCCCCTCCTACCCCGACTCCGAGTCGGTTGGCTCCTCGTATATATTGATTTCTAAGAGACTTGTATACGACATGCTAACAAGCTCTACAGCGTTCCACGGCCGGAATCCGATTATCATTTTATCTGACGAGGAGTCAGATGCGGGTTAAGACGACGATGTCTTCGAGGGATTTGACGAGCGTGCGAGCCCTCCTATGAAGGAGGAGCAAGACTAGGCCTTTGGCATACCCGTCTCGGGTGCGGCTATGCCGCTGTCACAATGTTTGATTCCCAGTTACCAGCTGTACATAAGCGTTGAAGCTCACATTCCACCTTATCACCTCTGACTTCCGACTTCCACAAAAGCAGCGGTACAGAAGCATTTCCACAAATTGCCTTGTCAGCGGTGTCTTCGACGGTTGGAGTTTGAGCCTCGGCAATGGTATACGTATGACCGAGCGCCGTCAACGCATTGGAGTTTCTATTCTCGACTACAAGAAAGCAACGATCGCCGCTCAATTCAACGCAATCGATTTAGTGTTGGCGTTCTGCCAATGACAACAACAATAATCTCGCCCTCACTCCTGGAACTGGGTCCAGGCCGCTACCGCCGGGCCGCCCTGGCTCTTGTCCAGGTTCAACCTGACTCGGTCCTTGCCATGGCTGGCATGGGCGTTCTCTTTTGTACGTATGTCCATCCGTCCTACTAAGCTCGGCTGGCACTGGCCGGCTACATAAAGGGTATTTTGGTAACGTCGCGGGCTATCCTACGCACCAGATGCCGCGTACAATATCGTGGTTGGCTATTACCCTTCACCGATCTCGTTCTCGCACCAGGACACTTCGGTGGAGCCTGTGGGAACTATAAGTGGCGCGATCGTGCGTCCCGTTGATCCTTTGCACGAATTGATTCCGACCATGTTGTCGTGTTGTCGGAGGACGAAGGGGGTGACGAGTTTCAGAGAAGATCAAGGACATACACCAATTTCAACACCTATTGAATGACAGATTGGCGCGGTCAAAACCCATATCATATCCGGGTAAAGCTGTGCTAGTCGTTTCGACAACATCGAAGCATGAACGTCCCCGAGCAGCATATGAATTATCTGATTTATCGTCGGTGTTGGAGGAATTATGGGAACGGGGCTCACCGACGTGATCCTTACTCGAACTTGGAAATTGGACGCAGCCAGAGAAAACTGAGGAGCGGCAAATGCGCATATATATATAGTCTATCTTCGTGCTCCGGCTCATGGTTGATGTCCCCTTGAGGCTCGCGGGAGCATATTGCTGTTCTCCTCTCCGAAGTTGCGCCGTGGCGCCGTCGAGGATGGATGGAACAGCTCAAGCTGATGATTGTGCACTGGAAGAAGGAGGAGATCGACCCTATCACCAGTTGGGCACTTCTGAGTTCTTCTCTGGACCCTCAAAAACCGAAGGCGCCCGTCTGGCCAATGTGTTTGTTCCCGGACATCGGCACTTGAACTTGTCGTCCACTTACGCGCCTCAGCGCCTGCGCCACAGGCTCCTCAGAAGTCAAAGGAGTACCAACTCAATGCTTTTCTTAGGGTTCCATTACGCGGGAACCAAAGTGGGGGGAGCGATCGCCTGTCTGCTGCCGGTGCTGCACCGTTACTTCGGCTGAGAGGGTCCGCCAGATCCCTGTTACAGAAGAGGTCTACACGACAGCAATACCAGGCATTTGCAATTCCTGAAGAACAGCAACAACATGCGGTCAATATGCCTAGTCGACAACTTAAACATGAGGTCCAATCTCAACAAACGCAGCCGTGGTATGCACGACACCTCGAAGACAGAGTGCCGCGGTACAGCCAGAGATCATGGACCATGGCCGGTATCCCTCTGCCGACTGTTGCCACGCAATCATACATTCTTGACAAAGTTTAACGGTGCAATCACGGCCATCCATCGCCAAAATTCTGCTCACCCGCTGTTCAGTCACTACGAAGCCGGGAGGGAGCGATGCCCTCTCGACCCAGCGCCTGCAGTCAACACCGTGACCTGGCACAAAAAAATCGAATTATTTGTTGCCGGCATCCCAAAAAATGGGTCCTGAGATCGTGTCGGGTTCATGCTGGCTCGCGGCAACCACGTAGTCCGAGCAGGTGTGGCAGAAGCAAGTGGCGCGAGACGATGGCTCGAAGTCAACTAAACGATATTCATCTTACCGATTGCCCGGGTTTTGTGTTCTTTGCAGACGCTCTCCGACACGACCTGGCATTACCTTGTGGATGAAAAGTATCTGTTTTCAACAGAATCTCGATGGCTATCGTTGACGAAGCCTCGAGGGTCGCAGAGATCGAGATCTTGAGCATCAAAGGATGTTATTACAATGCAAGGAGGTCATGGTTGGAGACTCCAACCAGTTACACCAAACCCCGTATAGGGAATCATGCATAAAGTACGATTCCGTACACAGATGGAAATGTCGTTGCAGACACGAATGGTGGGAATAGGACATCCCAGAGCCCCAAGAGAAATCAGAACGTTGTAAGAAGTGAGACATAATTCTATCCTAGAGCAGTTCGACTTGTCTATGACATCCCGAGCTTTCCTCAGTGAAGAGTGCCGCATGGCTCCGAACAGCGCCAAACGATTGAATATGGTCGCCTACCAAGGAAAACTCACAGACTATAAGTCTGTCACAGAAACATCGGTTCGGTCCCGACTCGTGGACATCGAGAATTACAACAAGGAAAAGTTTGGAGCTGCAGTGTATTTCTTGCTGTACGACATGTAGGAAACAGGAACGGCTAATGATCTCCTTTGTTCTACGATTTTGAACGACACTGGCCCACCGGCCTACCTCACATGCCGCCAGCGGTTTCCATTTCCACCAGGATGGCAGCGACTCCAGTCTCCACCTTATCACCTCAAAAGCCATACGCTATCTGAAAAGGCCAGAGCGACTATCATCATCCCATCTAACTCCAAATATAACGATACTATGGCATGTTTGTCTCTCAACTTTGCCATCGGTTATATAAATAAGTTTCCAGACATGGGAATGGCCATCATTTGCTTCTACAGCGCGCAATACCTCCTGTATGTTCTTGACAATGCGAGACGGAATGCTGCTCAAGAAACCGGAGTATGCGCATTTGTGTATCATCAAAGGCGACTCCGTCTTGAATTTGAATTGGAGCTAGCTCACAGGCTGCCAGGCCTTTCTGGTTTTTAGACTCACCAGTCCTGAGTCCTCTAGCGGCTCCGGCCATGGCAATACCATCGCCTTCACGAGCAGACAGTTACACAGAGAATTGAGCACGAGCCGGTCCATATATGGTCTCGCTCAAGGAAGATTTGGAGATCGTATTGTTTGGCCAGCGGTGGTTGATTTGGAAGGCGGTCAAGCGTGTTTGTGTACCTCGTGGCTCGTGGCAGCAAGCAGGCATTCGATGCAGCCCGAGGGCGAGTGGCAGCAAGATTGGCACCAGAGCCTTATGTTAAGGTCTCCATGGGGATAACAAGCAGTTTCCACTTCTGGCGAGAAAGGATCGTACTACAGAGGACACGGCTTTCTTTCAGAATCAATACAGCCTCTCGTTGCTGGATCGTCGGACTGGTGCAGGTTGTTCGCACGTTCTCTCACTCAGACAGGACCGTATGTCACCCGATATCTCCCGTATCGACAGCAGTTGCGGATACCAGAAGCAATTGCTCAATAACGATTCCGGAAAGCGGGAAAATCGCCTTATGGCTCGGGAAATCCGCATGGAACATCACGAACAGTGTCAAAAATACGTGAAGCAATCCCTCGGCAGATATTGGAAGAATGTCAAAAAGCGCCCTCAAAAGCCCGGAGGGAGATGAATTGTCAAGACTCGAGAGCGTTGACAATTTGCAAGGTCAGCTACATACTCACTATTGATTGTACTAACAATCTCAGTACCATCTGCGGACCGCTCAATACCAATGCGACGTATGTTGTCACACAGCATCTCTTGGGTGGCATAGGCAAAGGCGGAGAAGCCTGGTTTATGGCGAACTTGTCACTCAGAAGCGTACCGATAAGAGCAAAGATTTGTTCCATTTTCGCTTCTAGCTGTACGCTCGTGTTCTGCCGCCTGCATTGGTTGTTGAGCGGTTAATAGCTGCACGGGGGTTATTTGGTTGCACACAACCAGCAAGAGAACAGGCCGGCGGCAGCATTGACTCAAGAGAACGGGTCGGGTGGAGACGAGATTTGCTGGGTGACCGAAGGCAACGACATTCCACAGCGTTCTTTGAACTTCCTTGCCGACGTGTGGTTGAATGATGAACGGCAATGCGACGTCGTTGATCAATCAAGTCAACCCTTGAAGGTGGCGATTTGATCAATAACAATTTTCACAATGCGCAGCACTTGATTACATTAGGTACGACATGAGCCGCTGGAGCTTGAACACACATTCTCCAGGCGTGGAAGTCGGATCTTTCCCTCTATCTGTTGGGAAACTGACCAACTTCTGGACTTCTGGTTGTCTTTCCAAGTCCTACTTGATTCACAAGAGGCGTTTCTGGCAGATCAGCAGGTACAAGGGAATCACCATGGTCAAGGCAAGCAGTGATCAAATTGACTGATCTGAAGGATCACAAGCTTACCAGCTTGCCTCCTGCTAAAACTCTACCTGCACTGCTCGAAGGCATCTTCGAAGGTTCTATCCATAACTCGAGTAATGCGAATATACCGAAGTATGCACGAAAGATGCAAAGGAAGGCGGCATGCAGGGTCAACTCAGTCAAGTTTGTTCGGTCCGACAAGTTATATGCTTGCACAGACGACCGGCCTAGCGACCGCCTGATGAGAGGGACGCGATTGTGGTGAAATCGAGAGAACGCAGCATTCCCTTTGACATTCAATATCCTGTTGGAGGAGTGGTTGCACTGGTTGGAACTGCCAATTGGTATGGCTCCTATGTGTTTGCACCTATACCCAACTAATTGGAAGCAGAGCGACGGGCATCCGAAGTCTTGCTTAATGCGAGTGGTGAGTGCATACAACGATACAGACAGTAAGAATGAGGTAAACGGCCAAGGACAGCGAAAGAATGATACCTGCGCCTCACGACACCTGTCCAAGCATAAGCTAAAGTTGCTGCTTGGGAATGGGCTTGATCCAGTCAATTCATTCCAAAATCAGCAGCAACTATTCGCAAACATCAGACGGCTCTGCATGTTTTCGTGTTATCGATACGTTCCGGGTCATATATATGTATATATATAGTCCAACAGGCGAATTTCATGGGTGGACGACATGAATGGTACACCGTACATATTGCCACAAAAGAATCGATGTTGCAACAAGTCTGCGGAGTCAGGCAAGTGAGCTTGCTCCAATACAATTCAGGGGAGTTGGCTCAACAAGCTCGAAGATAGGACCTGAATTCCCAGGAATCTGTATCATCAGCGGCATTACCACGCAATGAGCTGGAAGAATGCTACACCATCATACTGTGTGGAGAAGATTTCAATTCTGTGAATATGGTTGGAGAGTCGAAACCGAAACAAATTCATCAGTCATCCCCCATCATGTCGAAAAATCACTCAATGATGGGGATACTATGGTACACAAGGGCCTGCTCGCCTGGATACCTCTCCTGCCTACTTGCAACCGATATAGGCTTCGCTACCTGTTTCTGCTACTGGAAACAGTTTTCACCCTTTACCTCTGGGCGATGATCAGCCAAAAGGACTATTATATGCCAACGATATGTCCCTGGCCTCGTGAGAGCCTGCCATATCATGGATGTTGTACAGACCTTTCCATCAACGAGGGCCTGCCTCTCAATGAGTTCCCGGCCGACCTGACCGCGGAAAAATCAACAACCTCGACGAGGAGCGAAGAAAGGCCAAAAAGGCGAAGGTATCTTTGCAGCAAATGCATAGGGTATGGGGAAAATGCATTGGAAAGATGACGTTCCGGTCAAACGCGAAGGTAGGACCTCCATATTCACCGGCTCAATTTTGATATTCCAGTCTCTTTTCAGAAGCCGAGCTGCAGGATGTGCACATGCAAACCGAAATACAACGAGAAACCATGGTATTTGATGGTCGAATCGCTCAGTAGCAAGACCTTGCTGGTCCATTGAGGTGACTGTGATGGGGAAAAGCAGACGACCAACAAATGATGTGCTGGGGGCTTTTGGTTCTTCAACTTGTTGAAATGAGCTTATACAGCCGTTACCATGAGCCTGGTGGTGCATAAAACACGCGAAAAACTCACACCCACCTTTGCACAGGAACTTGAAGAATAGGACGAACAACACGGAAAAGGAAGATACTGTGTTACTGAGGCATCCTTCCAAGTCTCCGTTGGTTGACGCGAACTCCAGCTCACGGACATACTTGAAGCGGGAATTAGTGACCCCATCACAGGTTCTGGCGGTATGAAAGGACTGAAGGAACTCTTCCGACAATACCAAACTTGAGACAAAGTTGGTTACAGAGACTACCATAAACTCCATGGCACTACTTGAAGCACGATCGGGCTCTCGGGGTTTGTCCTCATGGATCCACAGACAACCGACTATCGCCCCTGCAATCACTACGGCCCTGCCCCTTCGCATCTGAAAAGCTACATTTCATTGCGGTCGACGATCAGAAAGCTGTTTTGGTCTCGAATATCAAAGTGCTAATCCTTTATGAAGAATTTGGGCATCCCGTGTTCAAATCTCCTACCACGACTCTCCACGTCGGAGAAGGACGGGTTAGTGGAGCGGTTCAATAACACAACCAACGCGGTGCCTATCATGATAGCAAACATACGAAGCGCGGCACTCGGATTGAATCTTCAGCGCGGTTATCACAAGATCTTAATCCTGGACCCCCCAGATAACTTCAACCAGCTCATTCAAATCATCGGTCGGGTCCATCGTATTGGCCACACGCAGGTTCAGAAGATCTGGCACGTCTGCGTCCTCAACACATGTGACCAGTGGTTATAGGGCTTTAGGGTTTAGGCTGCAGCCTAGTCAGGGCCGGCCATTCATATACTAACCTGGACTCTCAGGGTTTTCGAACCTCGGATCGAAAAAAAAGCTGCCATCCTCACGCGAGTCTTGGCCGCTCAGTCCGGCGCAGTCGATATCAGACCCTGATATTGAGACGCCCTCTTCGACAAACGGAAGCGGTCATCGAAAAATCTCACCCCAAACATGCCAGATCCTCACGCATCCGCTGCGGCAAAATAAGTTTCGAATCCTGAGGGCCCTCCCTCCAAAAAAAAATGAAGCGCACTGCGAAGAATTGACTCCGACTATGCCGCTTGACAGTGCATCTGCAGCTCTCAAGTAAGTTTCGAAGATGGGCTCAGAAAAGGCCGCAGCTGACTCGAAAAAAAAAAAGAAAGCGCGCAAAAATTTGGCGAACGACCGGCCTTGGAAGTGTTGAGCGGCCCCTGACAAACTCCCACTCAACCAAAAAAGAACTCTTACAGTAAGTCTTCGTTGCTTTCGAAGCACCCCTCATTCTCTCCGAGATACTGGAACTGACTCTTTTTTTCGGATAGCGCTCGCTTTTGGCGTGGGGTCGGAAAGACAAACGTCAAAACAAAATGTTGGTCTCGTTTTCGTGGTGGAAAGGTATTTTCGATGTGTCTCTCGTCAAAAATGAAGCTGACCTCGATAATTTCTAGTCCATTCCCACCGGCGAATCTCCTCCTTACCGACAAATACTCGACCGCCATCGGGATCTGGTGGCCTTATATACCATAAGTATCCCCGGGCCATTCGCCTTGGTATATTAGTCAGGCAGGACCGGTGAACGAATGGTATTTACCATCTCAATGATATGAAGGTATATATTTCTTGGGAAGAGAGATCGATGGACCGAATTTCCGAAGACAAATCTGTCACTAAGGTCACAAGAAGCAAAGAGCGTGTTTTTTTGGTGTGGTCGTCGGTTAGTCCGACTGTTATCTGTTTGAGAATCCCCTTCATCACTTTGTTGAGAATCCCTCCCTTCATACTTGCTGGTTGGTCGAAGGCCTCCTTGTTGCTCACTTACAACACTGTTAACCGCCAGTACGAGGCGACGGAGGGCTCTGTGGTAATATCGGCATTGTGTGACAGGTACTCGGCGTGGCATGGCAAATCGATCAAGCGGAATCACCTTTCAAAAAGATATCCTGGCCAACGACTGTGGTCTGGGTACCACATCGTCGGTACTTTTGCCGATCTACAAACCGAACATGGAGAAATGCCTCAATGGCTGGGCCAGGCAATGCGGACAGCTCATGACCAAAGCTTGGTCGGATCAACGAAGCAGGGCTTCTAGTGAGGACTATCCATGGATGGCCGGTCGCCGATCTCGATTACACCCTCATGTCGGTAGACGCAAGACTGCCCTGAATCGATCTATCAGATGGATCAAACGAATTCAGGAGCAAGGCTGACAGCCCTGTTGCGCTTCCTGCTACTGACTATGCTCAGAAGGAATTACAGCCTCTCTCAATCCGCTATGAAAAGGACACAGGAACCGCTTTCTGGAAAGGTTCTGTCTCTTGCCACTGAATGCTTCCTGGCACTCGATAGGGGCTTGGGTTTGCATGCAAGCCATGCAATCACTCAAAGACGATTACCATCCTCGATTCTTATCACACGCCGCTACAGAGTGATATCACCCAAAAACGCGCGTGGGAACAAGCGCGGATGGTTAAACGACGAAACCATCGAAAGTATGCTCCGTCTGTACGCACAAGAGGCCAACGAGTTGACTCAAATCATACCAGCATCCCTTTACACTGCCTGGCGCACCGGTCTACGACAAAGAACGCCTGGACTCAACACGCTTGTGAGATGTCATCGCTCTTTGATAAATCCGAGTCAAGCCTTTTGCTCTTTTCTTGGAGCTAGAGTCCAATTCTGGTGTGAGAGACGTCGGTACCTGTGCGTACCAAGTGTTGTTCGTGTTACAGGGTCTGGAAGGTGTTTTCAAGTCTTTTACAGATCGATGCACTTCATAGTGGGCTGTGCGCATCCATTTGTGGCCTCAACGTGCCGACAATATACTCAAAAGTTATCCTCGGGCCCACTACAGTACTCCTCCGACCTCTAGCGCTGTGGGGAGAGATAGGAAATTCTGATTAGGCCGGCCGGTACTCTTCCTACCATCGTTGCATCCACCGTTTGGCCGGCAGGTACAGTCTTTATACTTTTTCAAAGTCTTTTCCGGACTTTGACACCTCGATCGACGTGTACGTTTACCGAGAGACGTACAGCATCGAGGTCAGAAAAACACCAGAAGGGGGACCATCAAGATTCTGGAGACCTACTCGTTCCGACTCGGAGTACCTCGGACGCAAGAACGGCCTCAAAGCTATTTGAGCAAATCCAGCGTAGTCTTTCGGTTGGTCCATCTCTCCCCTGCCCTTGAATCACTAACGATTGAAAAGCAAGCGCCTCTCGACTATGTCAGGCATACCAATGTCCCTCATGATCCTACTATGAGCACTAACCTCGATCAACAGCAGCCTGCCGTCTCCGCCATGTCGTCGAACAGAGCCAGAGTCCACTCCAGAAGGGGGAGTTGTCGCTCGTCTCGTGTCAGCACGGAAGGCTTTGATTCCTCATGTGCAGTACGGAAGGTCTCTGAGTGAACCGACCTACGGCTTGGTTGGGGAACACATATTAGCGACATATATACCAGGGACCCTTACGCAAAGAAGCAAGTTGACACGGATGATCGAATGGTGCCGCCTTGACTTGGCCACCTAGTATTCGAGAGTCCAAAACCTGTGCAATGCAGCCCCTGTTAGAAGGCTCGGACGAAAATCCAATATAACCAATGGATCGCGACCTTGGACGGGTTCGTATATGGTTACAGCACATGCAAAGTGGTAAGAGCTTTGGGCATACGCAGTACAGTACAGGAAACGGGACAAGATGCAGACGAGCAGACCAACAACAACCAGGAGGGTAAAGCATCAACGTTCGAGGACTGGCTCAACGAGATGTCAAGGACGACGCTCCACTACTGCATCAAGTGGTAGCGGCGATTCGAAAACCATCTGATCGACAATCACCATCCAACTCTCCATCTCGTCCATCCCACGAGAACTATGGTTGCCTACACACAATGAATGAACACCATACGCACTGTTACTAGACTTCGCCTTGCTACCAATCGCAAACCCCGCCAGTGTGTGGGTGGCGGAGACGTCCGTACGCTTGATCTTGGGACAGCTTCGAAAGGCACTTCAGTCAACCTCCGGACAGATCTTCGACTGGGACCTGACGCTGCCTTCAATCACCCAGCAACTGAATTCGAGGACGCCGCGAATATTGGGATTCACGCCAGCCCAACTGTTGCTTGGTTCATACCACTACAACGAATGAACTCAGACCATGCTAGACTACTGCATCAGACGAAAACGCCTATGCTGCTGATGCTTACGGCGTACCGACAGTTACCACTCGGACAATGCTTGTTTTGGTGAACAAGATCAGGACAGAGATATCATATGTACCATTGTAAATATATATACACATACCTAGGGAGATAAGCATATTTTGGCACGGCTAAACGTTTTCGAGGGATCGCACTGCCACCGTGGTCGTTTCTGTTGCACAAACCGTACTAGTAGTACGTCCTGAATGCCAACAAGAACGAGCCAGGGAAGGGATGGTGGAAAACACCTCAGTCTGTAGTCAGCAAGCGCAAGCCTCTTCGACATTTCAGACCATTCAGACTCGAATACGAGCATATCAGAGTTCAAACGTCTTCAGCGTCATAGGGCAGTCGTCTCACTGTACTGCCAGTGCCGGGCTTTCTCGTATTCGTAATGGGTGGAAGTCCATGCAAGAACCTTAGTCAGTGCTCGGATTTCGTCCGGTCCGGTCTGGTTGGGTTGTGTTCGCTCGGTGTTTGAACTTCTGGCATGTGTTGCTAGCAGATTGATTACAATTGTCGGCTTGGAGATTTGTCGATATTGACCAATACCTACGGGGGTACTGTAACTTGAGGCTGATTCTCTCGCTTAATTAGCCTTTCTCATTGCGAGACGAGCCAATACTTGGATGTCGGTTTCCAAGCCCACTCACTTAGCACTGCAGTCTTCATGCTGAAGGGTCGTATTTGTTCATCGCAGGAGGAAGGTTCTTGACATGGGGGATTGAGCGAGTGAGAGTGAGGAGGAACAATCTTCATTGGTTATGATGAACTGACTGATTACCTGGTAGCATTTTTGGGGTCCCGCGATTTGTTAGGGATCTTGCCTCGCTCGATTAGTAACAGGGTATTTGAGATTTGCTGTGATTAAGCATGCATTGCGCTGCACTCGCGCCCTGGAATGGACATGAGCGACGCGCACACCGGCTGGCACGGCTGGCAGCGGGCGCAGATATGGGGTAATAGCATGCGAAGTGATTTGATTCCACCAAGGTGTAAGATGGGTTTGGGCGGTGGTAGTTGTTGACTTAGAAGCGGACGAACTGCCTCGACGCCATACTGTACACTGCTAAGCTACGATGGCGAGTGACATATGTGTATATAAACATACTTGTATCATCTTGTCTCTCCTTCAGAGCTGAATCCATCCATCCATCTACCATTGACAAAAGCACCCAAAACCCTCCGCCCAGAGTCATCGCAGCCCAGTCTACCACTTCTCCAACTAGTCCACCATCAGCTCAAGTATCACAATACAATGCCTCTCTCGACCAACGAGCAGACCAACAAGACGGCCTCCGAGCTAGTCGAAACAATGAGAGGTGCATTCAGCACACCACCGCAATTCCGACCAGCTCACGCACGAGGCATTCTCCTCCAGGGGACATTCACACCGACACCCATAGCTCGCGAGCTCAGTTCAGCCGAGCACTTTACCGCACCGTCGACCAGTGTGATTGTGCGATTCTCCAATTCAACCGGTCTACCACAGATCCCCGACAACGCAAGCGACGCCAATCCGCACGGAATGGCCGTTCGTTTCTTGTTGTCCGACGACGCCCAAACCGGCCGACGCAGACATACCGACATCATCGCGCATTCGACGCCGTATTTCCCCGTACGCACAGGCGAGATGTTTCTAGACCTGCTGCACGCGATTGGAGCCTCTTCAAAACCAGATGCACCTAAAAATCCGTCACCAATTGAAGAGTATCTCAGCAAAACACCGTCAGCCGCAACGTTCGTCAACGCCCCTAAACCGACGCCAGCCAGCTTCGCGACCGAAAAGTACTTCGGCGTGAATGCAATCAAGCTCGTTGCGGCTGATGGTAAACCCACTTTTGTGCGCTACCGCATCGTCCCGGACGCTGGGGTGTCCCATCTCAGCGCCGACGAGGCCGCGGCCAAAGACCCGGCTTTTCTGCACAATGAAATTCAGACTCGCGTCATTGATGGCGGAGCTTCTTTCACATTGACTGCGCAGGTCGCGGAACCCGAAGATCCCACGGATGATGCGACGGTGTTGTGGCCCGAAGAGCGCAGAGTCGTCAATCTCGGTACGATTAGAGTTGATGGCGTTGTCGAGGATAATGATGAGAAGCAGAGGACTATCATTTTTGATCCGGTCCCAAGAATCAAAGGCGTCGAACCGAGTGATGATCCGTTGCTGGATATGCGTGCCGCTGTGTATTTGATTTCGGGGAAGCAGAGGAGGGAAGCGGGAGGGTATCATTGAGAATTAATGAAGAAGAAGGGGTGGCTTCGCCTGTTCTTGTGCCGTCTCATGGGTCGTGAGTAGACTTCCCTTCCTTAACCGACCTCGAAGGCATGTACTATAGGTATGGCAATGGTCGTTGAGGTTACCAATACCTGGGTAAGGGTGTCCATAGAGATTGTGCTGGTGCCCAGTTTGTGGTCGCATTTTCAGTCGTGTCACTTCAAACAAACTACAATGTTAGTGATAGATATGGTTGTTCTCTTTCACCTGATAAGCATGATAGACATCACAAACCTGACATAGGCCTGGCACATGTGTTAACGTCAGGATCAATGGAAGCGTTGAGACTGTAAAGTCTGTAGGCGCAATCGATGAATCCAGGAGTTGATGACAAAGACGCGACGCGAACTGCTGAGTCAGCAGATAGGGCCCAAGGCTGCTTGGCACCTACAGCGGCGACAAGGCTGAGGGGTGATGGGATTCCAGCCTCAACTCCGTGTTTCGCAAGCCTCAGCCTTGTCAAGCCAGTGTCGCAGCCAAGCCAAGCCAAACCTTTGCCTCTGTCTGAACCTCCTGACTCAATCATCGACTGCAACACACCTTCTTCCTACCTAGGTACCTGTATCGTTTCATCTTGGTGATACTCGACTGCCAGTGGATGATCGTCCATCAGTAACCGCTGATGTTTTTGTTCATACCGGCAAAGGAGTCGGACTCATTCACTCTCCATCAAGTTCCATCCCGCCGGATGATCCTACTGAAACCGAGACCGCCACAGTAGCATGATCAAACTCGGCACGTCTCGCCAAATATGAGGAGGTAGTGGCAGATCTACCCTGGCATCTCATGCTCTAGCCTTGTCCATCCCCGCGGATCTCATGTAGGTCTCGACCGTGGCCTTGTTCAAACTCTGATCTGCTCAGCCAGCTTTTCAGTGGCACTGCAGGGCATGGCAGTGCAGCTACTTCGGAACTAACCTCTTCCGACGAGGCTGAAGCTCTGATACTCCTAGCTATACTACTACAGGTAGGTGTTGCGCATCTAACATCGAAGTTTGATGTCATGTTCGACTGGGCCCGCCACATCCCGTAAGTACCTGAGGTCCCTTACTCTACTACAGGCAATCAATAGGTTCAGTACCTAAGCATATTGTCTTTCCATTCCTTTCTCTTTGGTGGTAATTCATTCACTCTTTGCGCGGCCAACGCAACGTGTACAATATCAAACAGATCATTCATTCTGCCTCTGACGACGGCGCACAACCCGACCTTCCAAACGGAACCAACAGTCGTTCCCTATCCAGCTGACGGTACCTTGATCGTCATCGTCATGAAGACCTCCAACATGAAGGCCATCCACTTAATATCAGCTCTACTGTCCGCATGTTCCACAATCCTCCATGTTCGAGCACAATCTGCACCCGGCTTCCCCATCCAAGTCAAAGCGACCCAGAACCTCCGCGTCGATTTCCAATCCAGTAACTTGGACGTCGACCCAGCGGGAGCGCTATTACAACGAGAAGGTAAGTCGACGAAGTCGACTTCTTAACGAAACTGACTGATATCAATCAGATCTCCTCGACCCCCCCACCGTCCAAGGCCCCAAAGGCTCCACCGCCACCCTAACATTCATGCTCTTCATGGTCGACCAAGACGTCGCAACCGACAACTCCAACGGTCGTCAACAACTTCTTCACTTTTTCCAACCAAATCTATCCGGCGGCTCCGAAGTCCTCTTCGCCGACCAAGACGCCGACAACTTCACCTCCGTTCCCGCCGCAAGCTATATCCCGCCCAGCCCGCCTGCAGGCGACGGGCCACACAGATATACTTTGTTGCTATATAGTCAACCTCAAGATTTTCAGGTTCCGAACTCGTTTCAAGACTTTTTTGCAACGAAAAACAGTGTGAGGGTCGGTTGGGATATGGCTGGGTTCGCGGAGGCTGCTGGGCTGGGGGAGCCGGTGGCGGCGAATTGGTTTCGGGTTCAGAATGGAGATAGTACTGGTACTACTGGTGCTGTATCATCGTCATCGGCGGCGTCGGCGACCGCCACGGGAGGAGGAGGAGAAGGAGGAGTTGGTACTGCTACTACCGCGTCTACAGTCTCGACATCGTCTGCGAAACTCACGTTCAGTATTGTTTCGACATCTTCGGCAGCATCGTCAATGGGCGCATCATCAGGTACCGGTGATGGTGGCACGCCGAGTCTTACTATTGTGACGCTGAGTCCGACTGCCACTCCCACCAGTGATGCTGGTTCAGCTTCATCTGCGAGTGCGACGGGGGCGACAGTCGCAACGACGGACGCGACGTCTCCCTCTGGTGCTGCGACGGGGGCTTCAACTCCGGGCTCCAATGCCTCAGGCGCTGCTACTGCTGCTGCGAGTTCCAGTTCCATTTCTGTTGGAACATCGGCTGCTCCGAGTCTGTCGGTGCTGAGATGGAGCAATCTAGGTCTGGTGGCCACTAGCCTGGTATTGGGCCTTGTTACTGGTGCCGACTTGGTCATGTGGTGAGCTGCAGCACTGTATCACCGATGTACATTAGACAAACAACAGAAGAATGGATTTCCAAAGGTCAGAAATAGATAGGTATATGTATATGTATATGTTTGTATGTACAGTACATGCATAAATGACCAACCATGCAACTAGTATCTTTTGTCTCACTCATTTTCATTCCCAAACCAGATCAATCCTCTCCCCAATAACTTTACTATTGAACCATTCAATAATCTCGACTTTGTCCTTGACCGTTTTGGCCCCACTGAGAACATCGGCACGAACAACCTTTTCAACAGCACAGAACAGCTCGACATTGGCCAAATTGCGGGCAATACATTGACGAGAGCCCAAACCAAAAGGGATGGCATCGCGGGTCATTTCGTCCGAAGGCTGCAGCCATCTCTCGGGCTTGAACTCGTAAGGTTCTTCAAACACATCTGCATTCAGGTGCAGAACATATGGCGTGCAGCCGACGACAGTTCCGGGAGGGAAGTAAGTATCTTTGAATGTCCATCCGGTCTTGGGAACCACTCGCGGAAGACGGGACGGATTGGCCATGGACAGTCGAAGACCTTCTTTGACAACACCGCGAAGATACGGTAGGGACTGTAGATCGTCGAAGGACGGGCCGGCGGCCAGAATCTCTTCGCGCAGCTTCTTGTAGTATTCTGGGTTTCGGGCGAGTTGGAACAAGATGGTCGCCAAGTTCATGCCGGTGCTGTCGGTGCCGGCAAAGACGAGATCCTTGCACTGCGCACGAACTTCCGAGGGCGTGAATCCGGCCTGCAAGAGTCGTGCCGGGTACGAAGTCAATGGGTGAATGATAGAAGACTGCTGCTTTTCTTGGGACTTGGAGGCAAGGATGGCGGCTTCGGCATCGCGTACCACACTGGCGACGTATTCGTCTACAAGGCTTAAGCTTTGTGATACTTCGGCCTCGGCATTCCACCAGAGGTCGAATGATTCGACGAGCTTGAACGCCCAGGTCGGGAGATACCAGAACCGCCCGACCGCGACAAAACAGTTGACCATGCCGCTGGCGCTCATTTCTCGGTCGTCGTGACCATCGGGAGTGCCTGACACTTCTTTCTTGACGGCTCTCTTTTCTTCTTGTACCACACTCTCGTCCAGGGCTCCGTACCGGTTACCCAGAAGATAGGATGTCACGGCGTCGACGGCCAAGCCCCGCGTCAAGTTCAGCACGTTCAGCGGTTTGCCGCGTTTTTTGGCTCCTTTGCCTTCGGATAGCCTGTCTACCAGCCGGTCGACGCATTTGTAGATGATGTCCTGGCCTTGACGTAGGTTCGTGGTGGAAAACAGTGCTGCGACGGCCTTTGCACGGGGAGCACGTCGCAACGGGTCCGTCTCGGAGAAGATGGATTTATGGCCGTCAATGTCGAAGTTGGCATAGAAGTCGGTCTTTGCGAAACCGCCTTTCTCATTGTAGATTGGGCCTAATGCGGCGCCGTCACTGATGTCGACGCTGTTCGGACCTGTCCTGATCACAGGACCGTATTGGTCGTGGAGTGACTTTGTTATGGATGCTTCATCGCCGATCCACGCATGGTAGGTCAGCCAGAGGGATGACACGCGGGGAAGAAGGGGACCGGGAATGTGGGCGAGTGGGTGGAAACGAGAGATACGGTATAACGTCCGGGACGCGAGAAAGATGACGGGCAGGAGTATCAGTGAGAGAATGGAATGGGTGAGCAGGGGTGCGAGCAGGACGGTGGAGATGGCCATGGTGGGCGAGGGATGATGAGAAGAACAAACAGAGAGAAAAACGGGAGGATGGCATAGACTTGTAGGGATCGAGGCACTGTAGCTTTGTCCTCGCAGTCCATAGTCTTATCAGTTCAAGTTGCCGTCGAGTTATGCATGGCGTACAGCAGATCTCTAGTCTTATCGCACTGAGTCAACGGGCAGTGCTATACAACTGTGAAGTTGTGTAAACGCGAATGACTCAGTTGTGAGTGGTCGTCGTGGATGTCCATCTCCTGCCAGTGGTGCACTTCAGGTTTGGCGGACAACAGCGCCCCCGGATTCTTTTGCTTCTTATTCGACAGCCATGGCCCAGTCGTCGCTGTTCGCCGTAGAGGACATGTCAGCCTGAACTATGGTCTGTTTCCACCAATTTGACCGGCATGGGCTCATGTTCAGCAGTCACGCCGACTGCTGCATTCGCCATGGTTGAAAAAGCCGTCCTAGAAAGACCGGGAATTGCTAGCTAATTGATCGTCGCGACTTGATAATTGGTCAAAAAAAGTATAGGAATGTACTGTATGGTCCGTCGGGGCAAGGGGCGGCATCTGTAGTGCGAACTTGAAGCTTGAGCGGGCAAAGTCAGCCATGGAACAGACCTCTGTTTGACATGGATGTCAGCACCCCCGAATGAAAAGCGACACATACGCGATGCAGTGTGTGCTGGCCGAATCGTCCAACCTGTCGTGTAAGAGGAGCGGATGAGATGAGCAGTGTCATATTTCAAGTTGTTGGTGGAGGGGCATTGTACGTTGTACTATGTACATGTACCTAGGTAGCTAAAGCTTTCAGGCCGAAGAACGCCACTGCATCCTCTACAGCGTAGGGCTGCGTGCCTAATACTAGTAGGGTACTGTGCGTTGCAGTCCTGCCCAGGCTGGCTGAGGCGTTGTGGCTGGAGGAACCTCGGGAATCTTCAGTGGCAGTGACAGGGGCTGGAACGTGCAGTAGTGGGAACACCGTTAGGGCCGTTAGGGGAGACGAGTCCTTAGCCGGGGGCCTAAGGGGCTATACAATGTACAGGTCTGCTCCCTATGCCACACTAGCAGCCCTGAGTCCTCCCTCTCCCCTCGGTCTACCCCAGAGCCAAAGGGAGCGCCATTATTGCACCGCCTAAAACTTGGCCCCAGGACCGGGCGACGAGGTGCGACATTGAATACTGCCGGTGCCAAAACCCGTTACAGATATCATGTACTATACAGTACCAACTTGAATATCACACTGGCACTGGCGGTCCTAGTCAGTGCCAGACCAGGCTTTAGGCGCCGGCAGCCATGGCATCTTTTCGCACCAATAAAAATACCCGGCAGTATTTCCAACTCAACAACACTCAGGACACTCCTACAGATGCTGTCCAAGGGCCAGATGCAGCTAATTACTACTGAGGCGAAATGAAGACAACAAATTCTGCGAGGATGGGCAGGCAATATTACTCGCATGCCCCTCGACCAGGGAGGCATGCTGGGTTGAACTCCTCAAACTCTTCAAGTCTCGTACAATATATAGGTACTGTACCTATATTGGACACCACGGAGCCTCACTCATTGTCTACCGCTGTCCTCCCTAACAGAGTGCTCTATTCCCACAGTCATTGCTAAGCCTGCACTTCAAGTCCCATGGCGACTTCAACACCAAGCGGTGTGTACTTCATCACCACCGAGGAGACTTCAACACCAAGCTACTTCATCACCACGGTGACTTCAACACCAACCGTGTTCTACACCATTCCGAACGTCATACCTGTAACAACGACTTTCACTCCCGCTCCGACGTGCCAGTCGCCATACCTTACCATGCTGTCGTCCCCAGGCTATCAAATATGGTTCGCTGAACCTGTACCTGTCCCGGCTACGACGGCTTCGGCATGCTACCCAAGTGAATGGATAGAATACTACAGCAGCAGAGGAACGTCTTCGATCGTACCGGTAGTCAGCCCGCTGATCTGTCCGCAAGGCTGGGAGGCGGTGGAAAGCTGGAGCTCAAGCTACATTGCTTGTTGTCCTTCGTACGTACATTTACATTTCTCGCCCTAGGTGTATGCTAACTTGCTTGTCGATAGGTCCTATCAACTGCACAACCCTGATGTCCTTGTTGATAACACTCGATCAGCGTACGGCGGCACATGTTACAGCGACCTTAGTTCCGGCCAGACGTTAACTGTGACCGGCTACGATACAGCTTCCGTTACAGCAACATTTACCTGGGTCGCTTCTGTGACGAATGCCCAAGTCTATGCCCATCCCATCGATGGATATCAGGAAATCCTAGCGACACAGGTAAGGTGTCATCATGAGCGTGGGATATCGAGCGGTGATTGAAGCTCACATTATATTCAGACTTCTTCTTCATCACACATCGCTACCAGTACCCCGGTAGCAACATCCTCCGTTTCCGAGTCTCCATCGCCAATTCCATCTCCACATCCAGCCCTTTCCGGCGGCGCTATAGCAGGATTGGTTATTGCCTCAGTGCTTGGAGCGGTTTTCCTAGGGGTTGGTGCAGCACTCCTTTATTGGCGACGGAGAAAGGCTCTCAATAACGGACAAATTGAGACACTGCCGCATGACCAGGTTCCACCATACTACTCGGAGAGACCTGACAATGCGCCTGACATGTTGCAAGTGCAGCACAAGAGAGCGTCCTCCAACGTAGCGGAGCTACCCGGCGATCAACAAGTTCACGAATTGGGCTCAGCTCGAGTAATAGCAGAGCTTCCGGAGAATTACAGCCATATCTCGAACAGCGATAAGGGGCACAGCGACCTAAGTGGTAGTACTCAAGTTTGATGTGACGGGTTGAGCGTTGGGGGGGTGCGAGTGACAGAGAGCCAGCTCAAGACGCATCGCGCAAACATTTTGACGAGCAGACTTCTTCACAGTCAGTCAGTCAGTCCAGTCGGAGGACAAGAAGTTGTCGGCCTAACTGGACTGACTATAGGACTGCTTACCTCAGCCTTGTCGCCGGGGTGGGAATATACTGTCGTGGTTCGACCAAGGAAATACGCTCCTCCCTGTCGGGTACAGAGCCTTCGTTTATGTCTGCAGCGAGTAGCCGCCGGATTGTGTGGTTGGGCAACAGTTGAACGAAACGGCTCGAAACAAGTGTGTGATCGGAGCCAAGCAGGTGGTGAGCGGAAAGAGGCGGGCAGACTTTCACGCAAACGTACAACGACCCGAAAGAGCAGAGCAGAGAGTACAGAGGCACAGGAAATAAACTCAAGGGCTGGAGAACTCGGATGGAGCGATCTGAATAAAGATCCGCCGTGGATCCCGAAGCCAGAAGATACAGTATCAAGACGCGTGGAGCTTGCGTCTGCATCTGTCGTCGCTCCGATGAATATGGTCCAGAAGTCTTGCTTCGGAACTGTGATCCTCTACACTCACTAATGATGGTCTGCACACGTTAGGTATATGAGAGCAAATATTGAACCCGTATAGGTACCAGTATCTCTTTTGTGACATACACGTATGTACAGTATGTGTCTTGGGCCCCTGTTCGGCCCAGTAGTAGCAGGTCCTGTATGAACCAGAGCCAAGGGAGTGGCATATTGTTCCGCCTAACTTGTCTCCCAGGCCCGGGGATTAGGTGGGACATCGATCACTGCCAGGTGCCAGATTCCCCTGTGGACGCGGTGCCAGTGCCAATGTCAGTGCCCGCCAGTGCCAAACCAGACTCCAGCCGCCCGCAGCCCCGGCACCTCTTACTACCACCTCTAATAATAGCATTTCCAACCCAACCACACTCAGGCTGAGCAATGCAATGCAGCACAAGGGTTGGCTGTTGGCTGGTGTTGGCCGCCTCAGCCTCCAGGCCATCAGCCGTCCCCACGAGTTGCTCTAGCGGCCGACCATGGACCGCAGGATGAGTTTCGCAGTCTGACAGAGGAGACTATACTAACATGAACCAGGCCAGATCGGACCCAACATTGTGTCCTCTTACCAACCTCTTTTTTCTCTTCTGTAAGCTATTCATATACTGGGACCAGTACGACAACACTATCGTGTCGTCACCATCGTAAAAAAATCATTCCACTCAGTGGATGGGGAGGAATAAACAGGCTTCGGCCACAAGCATTTGACACCGGCCGACCCAGGGAACCCCCAGGAGTCCCTAGCCAGCCCGACGGTTGAGGGCACACCAAACGGACATCCAAACACCATAATCCCTGCAACCTGAACCGTCGCTAAACCGACCCGACAAAAAAAGATTCCCGCACTACCTCACACTACAACAATCATGGTCGACTTTGCACAAACACCTTCACCAGCTCTACACCCATCACCTCCAGCGATCGAACAAACTCAATCTCATCTTGAATCTCAATTCCAACCTCGATCTCAATCTGAATTTCAACTAGACCACCCACTCTCCTTGCGTCCCGGCGGCGCCTCATCTCGTTCTTCATCTCCCATCCCCTCTCCCCCTCAGCCGGATCACCCTCTGCTCAGTGGTGAGCCGAGTCGAGAATCCAGTATGTCTTCATATCAATCACCGCCCTTACAGCGCCAAAGGTCGCCTCCGGACGCCACGATGAACATGAACATGAACATGGCCAACAACTACAGTGGCCGCTTTCCCAGCCAAAACTATCCTCCTCAATCGCCCACCAATGAACCCGGGTCATCTTCAGGAAACCCATACGTAGAAGGCAGCAGCTCGCAAGTGCAACCACAATCACAATCTCAATCTCAATCAGGATCGCGGTCACGCTCACGAAGCAGCACCATCGGCCAAAGCTATCCGGTAGCGCTGCAGCCACCGATGCCCAACTCGCCGCCTCAAACACAAACACAACCCATCCAGCCTCAGCCCTTGTTCGCCCAACACAGCGGAAGTCCCAGCAACCAAGCCGCCAAGTCGTCTCGACCAGTATCTCGCTCCGCGCAAAGCAACAACCCGATGGCCATGATGCAAGGTGGACTGGGATGTCCAGTAGTGTCGAACGGGGCTGCTGCTGCTGGCCCGAGCTCTCGCCCTGGACCCAGCACTAATACCAGATCCCCCTTCTCCACGCCCGTGACAGCACTATCGCGCCAACGACCATATCAACTCCTCCTAATCAACCCGTGTTCAACACGATCACTGACCGAGTCATGTCTCACTTCCATCCGGCCCATTATCCCCACAGGCATCGAAGTGACGGGGTACACGGCACCATACCCGGCGCCGACGGCCATCGAATCGACCACCGACGCCATCATGTCGACCGAAGCCGTACTACGTGACCTAGCCAAACACGCCGCATCGAATGGCGAAACAGTCCAGAACTACGACGGCATGATCGTGGCCTGTTTCTCCAAACATCCATTGATCGATGCGCTGCGCGAATCCTACGACGTCCCCGTGATTGGAATCATGGAGGCCAGCCTGTACGTGGCGCGCATGTTAGGTGGGCGATTCGGCATCGTTGCCACGGCGCAGCGTTCCAAAATCATGAACGACGACCAAGTGGCGTCGTATGGTCTGTCGCATTTCTATGTCGGTAGCGAATCCACGCATTTGGGTGTTTTGGAACTCCTGGAGTCCCGGCCGAGGGAGGAAGTGGCTGAGCGCATTGCGCATGCGTCGCGCTCGCTGGTGGGTAAAGGTGCAGATACGATTCTGCTCGGTTCGGCTGGAATGGCCGACATGATGCGCGCTGCTAAGGATGCTGTTCGTGACGAAGATGGCCGTCGGACGGTCAATATTATTGATCCCGTCGAGGCTGGTATCATGATGATGGCTAGTCTGGTGGGCATGGGGATTCCGACTAGTAAGAAGGGTTTGTATAAGGGTGAGAAGGAGGCCAGGAGAACGAGAGGCCAGAATTGGTTGTGATGTGATGCAGCCACAGACCTGTCGGTCTAGGGAGGGGAGTGGAAGGGCTCCTGGAAGGGTATATGTTTGTGATCTGAGGGAAGAGAAAGAATATTTGTTGGGGTACCAATTACAGAAGAAGGATTTAGACAAGCGTTGCAGTGTCGGGAGATGGGATATGTGTGAGAGCGAGACATCTTCTGGATCTGGATTGAGGTCAGATCTAATGCCATACTGGTAATGTGCTGATTATGATTTGGATATCTACATCATCTGGCTTTTGGTCTTTGGGGACCTGACCTGGCAAGGATAAAATCAAAATCTTGACAGTCGTCCTGTTCGAATCAGTTATTTGGACAGGCGTTGCAGATCGCAGATTGAGATAACTTGGAGTCCATGATTGAATGTGTTCTATGCCATACTAGTATCGTGCCGTGCTACTACATGCCACGAGCAGCAAGCAGGTGCCAAGGTTGGTCTCTCGCCCACAACTTCCTCTCGCCGAACATTGAAGTGCTGGCTATCAATTTCTACCGGTGGGTTGATGGACTGGATAGGTCCCTAATGTAGATGGATGTTTCATACACAAGTCCCCCACTCGTTCTTACGCGGACATAATAGTAGTAGGACAAGTGTCGATTGTCAGGGACGGACTTGGCGAGGCAATAAGGAAAGAAGACTTAATCATTACACATGGTATTCCGGGGTCATTTTTTAACCTATCCACCAACTTGGAACTGTTCGCCCCTCGTTCAAGTTATTCCGCACATCTCATTTCACATCGTCTCCTCCGAGTCCACACCATTCCATCACTTTGAGGTCAGGAGAGCCCGAACCTGAGCTTTGCTCCTACTCAGCGGTCCCATACTTGGTCAACGCCGGAGCACCAGGACACGGCGGCCCAGAGAATTTCGTCTGAACAAAGACCTTCTGCATGCCCTTCTCACGGGCATCGTAGCGCTTGTAAACCTCTTCCAGCTCCTCCAGCAAGACACGATGACTGACCATGCGCAGGGGATCGATACTCCCATCCTGAATCTTCTTCAACAGATCCTCCCAATACAAATGGACAGGAGCCTGTCCATTACCAATGAGACGAATGCCACGCTCCATCAGCGACCCAATATTGAAATGGTTCGTAAACCCCGCATAAACACCCGTAATACCACATCGACCGAAATTCTTGACCGAGGTGATCATCTCATTGACGATTTCCGAAGTATCCGTCTCAGCCCCCAACAAAATCTCAAAATAATGCGCCCACCCCTTCGCATATTCACCAGCGACACATTCAATCGCGACATCTGGACCACCATGTTCCATCTTCTTCAGGACAGAAGTGATACTCTCACCTTTGGGGAGATTTGTGAAATCAATGGTCTCAACTTTCGGGAGTTTCGATTTCACGAAATCCAAACGCCAGGCACCCGCACCGCCATCGATCAAGATGACTCTTTTGGCGCCGTTGAGAAAGGCGAAATCGGCACACATTTGCCCGATCGGTCCCGCGCCCCAGATGGCGACGACGTCTCCTTCCTTGACGCCCGTGTCCACAACAGCATTCCACGACGTGGCCAGCACATCGGACAGATACAGGCCCTTTTCATCGGGGACATCGTCTGGCAATTTCAACAGATTGACGTCGCCGTATGCCACACGCACGTACTCGGCTTGGCCGCCGGCAAAGCCGCCCGTGAAATGGGAGTAGCCCAACATTCCGGCCGTGCGGCCGCCGTACATGATGTTTTCGATCGTGTTGTCGTTTGTCTTTTCGCATTGGCTGCTCAGCTTGCGTTGGCAGTACATGCAGCTGCCGCAGGCGATTTGGAAACTGCAGACGACCCGGTCGCCGGGCTTGATTTTTTTGATTTCGGGGCCCACGCTCTCGACGACGCCGCAGAATTCGTGGCCTAGAATGTCGCCCTTTTGAAGTTCGACGATGGATCCGTGGTATAAGTGCAAATCGGACCCGCAGACGGTTGAGCCGGTGACTTTGACAATCACGTCGGTGGATTCGATTTTGGCTGGTTTGAACGTTTCAATCACTTTGACGGAGTTTTTGCCGTTCCATACTAGGGCCTTCATCTTCTCACCGGATGGGTCTGCGTATTTTGATGGGTCGTTGGCGGGGTTTGAGAGGTTTTGTTCTGTGGTGGCCTCGCCGCCATGGCCGATGATCTTTTCGACCTGTGCGGCTGCTTGGGATAGAGCCATTGTGAAAGTGAACTCCTTTTCTGTTGAGGTTGGCTTGTGGACTATGAGGTACGAGTTGTCGAGTTGTTGTGGAGGTAGAGAACAGTCAGTATGTAGGCAAGGATCCAGGGATGTTGTTTTGTGGGTTGAAGGGTTCTTTTATTTCCCGTGCGGTGTGATGGCGAGGCGATGAGGTTGTAGCGACGTAGTACTCTACCTTCACATGAACAGATGTTTCATCGGTTCTTCTGCTTTCATCATGACATCACGTTGCGATGATGTCGATGATCCAGACAAAATGGACAAGATTCGCGGTTGCGGCCGCTGTCATTCGTGGGTTTGGAAGCCCGGAGTTTATCTCCGACGGCGGGTCTAACGGCGGCCGCTTGATTGGTGCAGACCCTCCACCCGGAGGCAATATCACAGTAATTCGGTGCCATTCAACGCCGGCAGTTGAGCGCCACAACTGCAGTGCTTGCAGGGCGATTGTTTAGAGAGGATTTGGGGATATTTCAGTGCGTGGTGTGCAGTGTTCAGGTACTGTTGTTGTGTCTGCAACTGCAACTGCCGAACGTACTGCTTGCTGATAGTGCCTGGGTAGGTAGTAGGAGAGCATCTGCTGTCCGGTACTTCAAGATAACCAATACCTTGGTATGTACCTAGGTAGGTAGGCCGGTAGGTACCTCAGAACCGGTCATCAAAGTACCCGGCTCTGTGTTCTTTCATCGCCGCCAGCCTGAGTAGAATGAACGAGACAGCGAGTGAGCGCCCAAGGACAGACAAGAGAGACAGATCGAGCGTCATCCGTCCAGAAGGCACCCATTCAATAGGCAACTCCTGTGACTGCCATCTCCCGTCTGAAAACCCTCAGTCCGCCGTTGCACTGTACTTATGTAGTATCTCTCTGCAACTCCTCCTGAATACCCACGACAGCCTTCAACCCACGATCTCTCTCCCTAACATCCTGTGCTTTGGGCAACCCATACGCCCTGTTCGTCTCCTGCACAACCTTTTCCTTCCACTCCTCCGAGTCATGTCCATCCATAGTCAACAACCCTGCATCATTCCACACCTCCCCAATCGACTCACCAATATTCTCCAAGAACCCTTTCATGCCCCTGTTGCCACCGCCAAAATTATACATTTTGAATGGCCCTGCGACGGCCCATCGTGGTCCCAGACTAGCACGGACAATCTCATCAATTTCCTCAGGCGACGCCACGCCCTGATTGACCAGATGACAAGCCTCGCGAAACAAAATAAAACTCAACCGATTGGCCACAAAGCCCGCACTCTCCCTGTGGATTGTGATCGGTCTGTGGCCGGAGTTGAGAGCGGTAAAGTATGACTTTGCAAACGTGACCTCTTCTGGGCTTGTAGATGGTGAGGGAACCAGTTCGAGTAGCGGCATGATATGGGGTGGATTGAAGGGGTGAACGACGAGTAATCGTTGGCGGGCGCCAGCAGCGGTCCTCTCAAACTCAATGCTCTCATCTGTCGTATTGCTGCTCTCGCTATACTCGAGCCGTTCGAGCTGTTTACTCGCCGGAATCCCACTCGTCGACGACCACAAATGACAAGACGACGACACATAACGCACCACTTCCGCCCACGTCTTCTGTTTAAACGATAAATTCTCGGGTCCTTGTTCCTGCACGATCGTGGCATTGCGACATGCAGCTTCAAGACTGGTGGCAAGTTTCAGTCGTTGGGAATCCAAAAGTCTCGAGACGATATCGATATCGATATCACCCTCGGCATCATCCTCAGTCTCGGCAAAGTGATCATCGTGCAGGTATAGTGGTAGCACGGTTCGGATGTGGTCTTCCAAGTCTGGCCGTGGGTCGTAGACTGATACCGTTGCCGAGCTGTATGTTAGGTGAAGCGCGAGGAATGATACTCCTATTGCGCCGAGTCCGATTAAGGCGATGTGTTCGTTGGCGTGGGGACGTGATGCCGCGGTTGACTGTGCTGCCCGTACTGGAGCTGATGCTGATGCAGGAAGCGGCGCATCGCTTGTCTTTGCCTTTTCTTCGCCTGACATTATAGTATATCAAGGTACTGACAGTGTAAGCTACCGAGGTGCTCCAAGACAGTGTATGTAGTATCAGTCCTGGCTGTTCAAGCTGTTACGAGATCAAAAAACTGGTTTAGCATGCAGTGGCAGTGCGAGTCGGAAACCATGGACAGCTCTCACGCGTTAAACGGCTGTTAATGTCGGTGCGCCCGGGTCTTCTACCCCCCTTCGTGAATAGAACCGTCAACCGAATAAGGGATCCAATTTGGAAGACATGATAGTTAAAATGGTTCTCAGTTTGCTGTGGAGAGCTCAAAGACATTATCAGTTATACCAGGTACTACAACTTCGGGAACCTCGGCCCGTTGATCTCTCTGAGCGTGGGTAAGCTTTTGAAGCCTCACCTCTGGACAAAATAAATTTTGATCAAGTTCGTATCTGTTATTGAGACATGCCAGATTGTCTGTTACAGTCGAGTTCGACAGACTTACAGTCAAAGCAAAACAAAAAGTGGTGGCCCTAGTATCAAAATTACAACAGCGAACATGATAAAAACCAACAACACCGGCTCCAAACAACAAGCAGCAAATCGGCACAAAATGTCCCAAGTCAAACTGCAGTGTGTAGCCAACCACCAGCTCGCCCAAGGTGACGCCAAAAGCTCCTTACAAGTTGAACATCAGTGGCTACATATTGAGACATTCTGAGGAGAAAAAAAAAGGTCATGGGCAAGGCAGTGTCCCTGTCCCTGCTTATGCTTCTACCACCCGGCTGAGAACCGGACCTCGCCCTGGCACCGCTTTGAGGGTCTCTTCGACCGGCTCGCCCTTGACGTTGGCACTGCCAATGGTCCCGGCTGATGCGTGAGCCTGCTCAGCATCCTCATCTTCGACTTCGACGATCTTGGTGCGATCGGCTCTCGGATTCTGGGTCAATGATTCACGAGCCGTGTAGTTGGTTGGTACTGAACTGGCCATACTGAGCGCAGTGCTCGACCGCTGGTGGACCAAATCAGGGGTGGGCGGAATTGAGCTTCGCTCACTTTGTGGGGTCAAGTGGCCCGTATCGGTACGGGAATCGGTGTTGAGATGGTCCGCAGGCGAAAGATTTTCACTCTCGGTCTGGGCATGCATGGTTGAAGGAGACACTTCACTGTGTTCCTCGCCATCAATCTGGTCCTCATCATCCTCGTCGTCGACTCCAGCGGCCTCGTTAGCCAACTGAAGGCCTTCAACAGCAGCGGCACATTGTTCACTGATGTTGCGGATGATGTCGGCGATGGCATCGGTCTTGTCGCGGAGATGTCGATCAGCCACATCGGACATGCTGAGGTTAGAATACCGTTTGCTAACTCTCTTGCTGCTGGCCAGTAATTTATTCTCCATGGCTGGCGTGACGTCCTGCCCATCGATGGATCCGGCTCGGGAGACTCGCTTGCTGGCCCGGCTGGTGACGTTTCCAAGACGGTCCGCATCCTGCACAGATTCATCTTGCTCTCCATCTTCGGTCTCGGCATCGTCGTAGCCTTCATGGATATAATCAGCAAGCTCTGAAGCAGAGCCAATAGAACGGACGATATGCTCCATATGATGAGTCTGGCCTGTGATGAGTGAACGCAGATGAAGAACCACACGCTGGGCTTCGTCCCGTTGCCTCTGCAGAGTCTGGTTGGTATGTTGCAAAGCCGCAATTTCCTTCCGGTTGCGGGACCTTTCTTTCTCGAGGTCTTCGGCAATCCCCTGCTGTAGAGCAAGAGCTTCGAGGGCATTGTCTCGCTGTCTCTCGGTTCCTGCCAACCGCAGGGCCAGCCGAGCAGCGTCGTCCTTCTGTTGGTCAATAAGCCCGGTGAGGCGGCGGTTCTCCCGTTTGTGAGATTCGATCTTGACCCGAAGCTCGGCCAGTTCCTTGTTGAGCGATTCCACAAAGGCCTGGAATTTCTGGAATTGCAACTTCCAAGTCTCCACTTCTTGTTCGAGATAGTTATTACGCTTGGTAACCTTGGCAAGTTCAGTGTCCATACGGCCCTTGAGGTTGATGAAGTCTTGCCACGCCTCCAAAGCATCACGGGAGTACTGATTCCGTTCGCGGACAATCTCATTCATGTGTCTCATGGAGATCTTGGTCATCAGCGGCTTCTTCATCGATCCACCGAACCACGCCTTAACGCCAGTGTTACGGCCAAGTTTCTCGCAGACATGATCCATGACGGCCATGACGGCATCTTGGTTCCACCATGAAGGATCTTGTACACTTTCAACCTCACCCCGCAGCACAATGATCTGACCGGCAGGGATGAGCTTGCCACCACCATAGGCCGATTTCAGGTGCTGCGGTACACCGGTAATCTCCACATCACTGTTCAATGCTTGGGCGAGACGGTTGATCATCTTTGTACGTTGACCGGCCGTCAAGATGTTGGGAGGGTGATCAGTGATGACAAGGTTTCGATCCAAGTCCACCAACAGGGCGTCCTTCGGTGGCTGGAACAAGGACCGACATTCGGTAGTTATGCCGAGAATATAGGGGCCGGGCTCTTGAACCATCTCACTGGCATTGCGGGCATGAACGACGGGGACGTACAGACCACTCCATTCGTAGACACGGACGCAGAACCTGATGGTCTCTGCCGCCATGGTGAGCATCGCCGGGTGATGACTCGTGAGGATGATCCGCCTAGTTGGTGAGACTGCGGCTTCGATCAACCCGACAATGTTCGGAATGCTCAAACAAGTGAATAGAGGCCACATGGCAAAGTTCTGGAAACCAGTAGGGGACGATGGAAATTGGTAGCAGAGAGCATAATCTTTCATGTCAATGCGAACCAGGTCGTTGAGTCTCGGTGCCGGGAAACTCAAGATTCTCGACACTTCTTCGGCATGGAACAGGTTCGTGGCTTTGTTCCAGTGAATCCACATCCCACGTAAGTAATCGCCGAGAAGATTGTACAAAGGATATCGGGAAAGGAAACTCAAGCAGTAGGGAATCCAGTATGTTTCGTCGGCAATATCCCTGTAGTCGGGCTCGGTCTTGCGGCGAAGGTCACGAATAGTCTCGGCACGCTTCTCGTCTGCTCGGGACCAGACTCGGAGAGCGATACCGTACAGGGTATGCTGGGAGTCTTGTTGGAGGACAAATGCATGATGGACACAATGTGGCTGGCTTCGGCCAGTGCAGATCTCAACATCGTGAGGAAAGCAAGCCTGTAGCACGGTCAGCAAGTGGGAAGTGAAAGTTCCACGCATACACCTACCCTCATGGCACTATGCAATGCTCTGGCAATCTCATTGTCGCTCTCTAACCTGGGACTGCTGCCTAGAATCTCTGGAAGCCAGAATTGACCGACAGCGCCTTTCATATGTTGGATTTTTCCATGCGGTGGAGGTGGCGCTTTCACCCATTGTGACGGTTCCCTCCCAACACCACATACCATGTAGGCATGGGTCAAGGTCTTCGGGGTCGGTCTATTATTCGTCTTCGCCAGACTGGACGGTAGAGGTTGGGTAATTCGTGAGTGCAGAGATGAAGTCCGACTTGGGATGATTGTGTTGTCGACTTGTTCTCTCGTAGTTGGACGGTTGGTATCTCGGGTTTGAGGTCGAGCCATCGAGGTCATAGAGGTATGACCTCTAAGAGATGGACCCATGGTTCATGTGTTGACAGTAGCAAGACAGCTTTGGTGGGTGCAGCTGCCGTGGTCAAATATGTCAACCCGCCCGCAATGACTTCAGACGCCTGTGCGCAGGGCTATGATGGCACGCGGTTGGGGACGTGCCAGTAGTACCCGTGCGTCAAAACGTTTAGTTCTTGCTTCCTGACAATGTTCTATCGCGATGCTTCGACCACGAGAAGAGAAGAGAAGGAATCGAGAACGAGCCTCGTCGAAGAGGAGGAGTTGGAATAGCACCAGACAGCTGAAGGAGGACCTGGGGAGATTAATGTGATGTCCCCAGAAAAAGTAAAGATTCAGGAGGCTGCTGATACCACAAGCGAGAGAACGGATGCGCGCTGTGTTGCAGGTCGAAGCCGGCCGCGTCAGGCTAAAGGACACCGGAGGCGACGGTGGAGGCAGCTAAATGCCAGCATCTGCAGGGATCCAGGCACCAGAGCTGCAGGCTTCGTGCCAGATGAGGCGACAAGGTTTGTGAAAGCAACAAAATGGGTGGATCAAGTGGCAGCTTGTGAATGGGTTTGCATGAAGGCTGGGATCGTGCAAGTAGTAGCGCAGTTCGAGTTGTCCTACTTGCTCGATTGTTGAGAGTTCTAGAGAAGACACGGCTGCGGAAACAAGCCCAGGGTTTTGAACTTCCCGCACGTAGAAGATTGTAGGTATGTACACCTTGCTCTTATTGCATAAAATTGTTGCAGCTCTCGGTAGAAATGCTGTGTTACACACTTGCATTGAGAACGCAAAGCTGTACCCGACGGGGCATTTTGCCCGCCACGTTGATTCTAGCCAGGCCTCAGCTCCATCACGAACACCATCACTATCACGCCTCACAGGCCGGCCGGCACATCACTGACACCTTTAGCACTAGTAGTAGTACTGCATATCCCGTTCCTGTGTGCATCCATCCACCTTCAAGCTGATCTCTGATGTGGCCCCCGTCAGCTCGCTTGGCCCCTGGCCGGCGTCGAGATCGGTCCACTCAATTTTTTGTTTGGCAGGCCGGGGGCAGCCGCGGACTTCGCACTGGGACCGTCTCCGAGACTAACTGACGGGCTTTTCCCGCGTTGACTCTGCTCACCAATCGTTAAGAAACAGTGGCTGCCCTTCGCTTATGCCCTGCAAGTAGTTCAGGGGTTCATTTCGCATCTGCTGCGTCTTTGGGCAACCCCTCTTCGATCATGTGTTACCACGGCTTGACTGAGAAACACTCTGCAAAGGTACCTAGGTAAATTCACACAGTTTGGCGAAACGATCGTGGCAGTCTCGGTCGGGAACCCCTGACGGTCTGACCACCTTAGAAAGCATCCTGTGGCCACACACGTGAAATACTGTACGTGCTCTGATCGGTCCCAGACTTGACATTTCCTTAGCAGAAGATCTCCCACTGGCACCGTGCGCAAAGTCTCCAAGAGCTTGGTTCGATCATGACATCTTAGACTTTTGACAGGTCTCCTTATCCCAAGCTTTCAGTGCGAAGGTCGTGATGCGGTATCCAACGGCGCCCAAGCTCCTCTTGTCATGACGACGCTCGCTGCAGAGAGACCGCACAGGTGTCAATGACTTTTGCCTACATAGCCAATTGCTGCAACTACTCGATGGCAGAATCGAAACAACGGAAACATCATGCAGTCTTGCTGCAAGGCTCGGGATGGCCGAATACACAGAAGTCATTGTCCACTTTCATTCGTTCCGCAGCATGATGTTGAGAGTCAAACTCAGTCCATCTTCTCCTGACTTTTGGCTTGCTTAGGGTTTTTAACCCAGATGCGTCTTCACGTAATGCTGCGCGCTGCGCGTACGGAGCTGTGGAGCAGTCCTCGGCCAGACGAACTGGCCAGTATGTCGCGAAACTGCCATGTTGGTGGTACCATCCCTACATTACGTTTTACTCTTTCATGGCAGGTCATCACGCTCTCATCGCGCTCTGTGTCCCTCCATGCAGTGATGTTCTTCGATCTATTTCGCCGAATTGAACCTGAGACATACCTCTTTATAAGACTGCGAGAGGGCTTGGGAATAATCAGGACATCTGGTTCCCTCGACACCCACCTGCCACGAGATCCACACGAGAAAATCCTGGTCCGCTCTTAGGATGGAGACATGGATTTTGGTTAATTTGAGTTCCCAGTTCACTGCGGCAGAGTATCTCGGAACGGAGTTGCTGTGCAGTGGGAACGGGATGTCAATATGGAGTGGGAAGATACTGACGCGAGATGCACGCTGCAGGAGTGGTCCTGAATACGAACGTGGTGCTGATGGCGGGCTGAAGTATCAGGTACCTACCTAGGTATCTTTGAGCTCTGGTCACTCTGGCCAGAAGCATTGAAGCTGCGGCGCCCCTCTGCGGCTTCAGGCACTGGCACGGGTGGAAGCGTGGGCGAGGGAGGGGCAGGCGCGGGCGGCGAACCAAGCTTTGTAGGCGATAAACTGGCGGCGGCCGTAGGAGTGGATGCACGTGTCTGGCTCTGGCTTCTACGCTGTACAGCTGAGCCCTGATGAGTGCCGCGACCACTGCCAGTGGCAGGACCGCCAATAATTATTATGGGGAATTGAGCCTTCTCCGCACCACTAGCACCAGAAGCGGCTGATAAGCGATAAGGAAAAAAACTTGCCCGGAAACTCGAACTGAGACCTGCGTTCATGTGGCTGGCGTGCCGCTTTCGACAGCCTGAATTCGGAACGCGGTACACGACGCCATCGTCGTCGAAGGTCTGCATCGTTATGCAGGAAAGTAACAATAGCCCCCTCCTAACTGATTTGTGTGCAATATGGTAAGCTCTCAGGAACACTTGGGAGAAGATAGCATGTGTTAACAATTCGGTCTCAGTCATACAGACCCTATCAAATATACGTGTCCACGATGCGGGATTCATACCTGCTCGCTTCCCTGTGTCAAGCGTCATAAAGCCTGGGCTCAATGCTCCGGAATCCGCGATCCTGCTGCCTACAAAAAACGCTCTGATCTCGCAACACCCAGTGCGGTCGACCAAGATTTCAACTTTATCACTTCCGTGGAAAGGTCGCTTCAACGCGCTGATGAGCTAGTCTCGGACAAAGGCATACACCTGGCACCCAGTGGCATCGCACGGGGTAGCCATGGCACTAAGCGAAAATTTGATGTCGAGGTTGAAGAGAGGGGCATCAGGCTGATCAAGGCTCCTCAGGGACTCTCCCGGAGCAAGCAGAACAAGTCGCATTGGGCGGGTCAACACAAGTGTCTCATGTGGACAACTGAGTGGCTCTACTTTGATGGTGAAAAGAGGATTCACAATGTCACCGAGCTGCGAACAGTCGGGGAGGCCTTCGTGAACATATTTGGCAAGAATACAATCCGCAAAAAGCGCAAAAGGAGTGATGCTCAAAGCACCGCTGCGCCCGTTTTACCAGCGGAAGCGCACAATGAACACGCTCCTACAGACGCTGTGCAAGGGTCAGCTACCTCTGAAGCGAAAGATGAGGGACTGCAGGCCGAATCTAAGGACGACAATCCTGCTGAGGATGGGCAGGGAGTCGTGAAGTCAGCCGTCACGTCTGATAATGCCGCAGCACAGGTACCAGAGGTCTCTCAGCTATGCCAGGACCTACATTTCTACCTGCTCAAGCCCAATACCGTCTCGAAACACAAATGCTTGATACCCGTCTCCCCGACATCGACCCTTCAAGACGTACTTCGCGACAAGACCATACTGGAATTCCCAACTTTCTACATCCGGCAAGAGGCACCTGAGAACCTGCCCGAGCCCTTCATCACCGAAGAGAAATACGACCAGGTCTATGGATCCGAAGTTACTGCTAATCTTCCGACGTACGCTCCTCCTGATAACCTGGACGAAACTGAAAAAGTGTCGTCTCTTCCCAATATCGACGAGAAGACAGTGTTAGAAGTGCTTCAGAAAGATCTTGCAGGCTGAACACTGAATTTCTATCAAATTCCTCACGCCAGTTTGCCTGGCACAAAAGGATGACCAGCGCTGAGACCGCCACACACAGCCCAGGCTTGGCCGTTAACATAACTCGCCTCATCACTACCCAAAAAGAGAGCGGCGCGAGCCACCTCATCTGGCACGGCGCCTCGTTGCAAAGGATTTAGCTGACCGATCTTCCTCTCAGTACCTCGGCTGCGAGCCTGGTCATACATTGGCTTGGTCATTCCCGTCTCTATCACTCCAGGACACAAAGCATTGACCCTCACCCCCGTACCAGCCAGCTGATAAGCCATGGTCTGCGCCAGGGAAACCACAGCAGCCTTGCTTGCCGAATAATCGGTTCCGCCAGCGTTGGACCTCAGTCCAGCGACAGATGCTGTTCCGATAATGCTTCCTCCGGAATACTTCTTTTCAGGACCCGTCTTCTGCATGGCGATAGCAGCGTATTTGGCACAGAGGAACACGCCCAGAGTGTTAACACGCATTGTAGCCATAAACTTGTCGGCCGTGATGTGCTCGAATGTGTTGGGCACTCCCACCACCCCAGCGTTGGCAAACATGATGTCCAATCGGCCGTATTTCGCTATGGCATCATCCACCACTGCTTTCACCTGCTCTTCATCGCCAACGTCCAGTTTCACAGGATGAACTTTGCATTCAGGGTAGAGCGACTCCATTTCCCGCTTGTGCGTCTCCAGGTATTGATCTGCCCAGTCGCAGATGAACACCGCCTTTGCGCCATTTTGGGCATATTGATGTGCTGCAGCGCGGCCGATTCCGAGGGGTGAGTTACAACCTACAATCAGAGACAGTTGTCAGTATGTGGCTGCACAGACTATATCCACCGCTGTCGCCTGCAACTGTTCCAGGCCCAACAGAACATACCAGTCACAATGACGACTTTTCCCTTTACCCTCGGTCCAGTAGACGACTCTGCAACATGTCTGATACGCGGGATATCCTCGAACGTGCCCTCGGAGGGGATGCCCTCCACAAGCTGCCTTGACAACGCGGCCAAGCGTCGTTTAGGAGCGGCCGTCATTGTATAACAAGTTTCGCGGCGATGATTGTCTGTCGTCTTCAGAGGTGGTGTTCAGTTCGCAGCCCGCCGGTAGAGAGGTCGACGCGGAGCTGAGTTTCTTGTTGTCAATTGGCAAGTTTCAAGATTAAGTAGAAACGAGAAGTCTAACAGTTCACAATGCAAGTACAACCTCTACATTCCGAATAATCTGAATCCGTTTGAAGCATCCCTCTCGGAAATCGAACTCAATGAGCCGCACCCAGAAAGTAGCCGAGGCTAAATCAAATGCTTGGGGCTGAAGTCCGGGGTACAACAAGTGGTACGTCAATGTCGAGCAAACCGAGCAAACACGCTAAACTCGCCCAAATCACTTGTATTCTTGGACGACCGGCAACAGAGCGGCTATACTGTAACACGCATTGAGTCGTAGTGATTGCGGTATAAACAATTTGGCGATAGATCCTTGCACCTCGGGACCCTAAACAGGCGGTCTTTCACCCACAATTTGATCGGAGTTACAATGTTTATCCTTCGAGGTGTTCAGGCGACGCGTTGAGGGGGGCTCACGTGATAGCAACATCACGTGCAGATAGTGACATAAGCAACTCTTATCAAGAAAAATATTTTGAGTAAAGTGCATGAGGATCAAACCTGACAAAATCTGGTCGCGACCAGCACAGCAGCGTGAGCCGTTTTGTTGTAAGCTGCGCACATCTGTCTCATTCCCTTACAAACAAAGATGTCGAAACGAACAGCCGATGATCAGGAGAACCCTGAGCCGTTAAAGGCCGGCCAGCGACCGGACTTGGGCGCCAATGGAGAGGCAACACTCGAGTTCGAGGATGAATTCGAAGATGAGTATGAGTCCGAAGACGAGTTGATGGAGGCGGGAGTGGATGGGCGGCCCGACGCAGAAAGAGAAGCAGAACAGACACAAGATGCCATGGATGTGGACACCAAGGAGCAGACATTCATCCCCGGGCGATCGATACTTCAGCCAGGAATGTCGTTGACTCCGGACCCTTCGACCTACGAGATGCTTCACACCATGTCAACAACGTGGCCGTGTCTGTCCTTCGACGTCGTGCGTGACAACCTAGGCGATAATCGCAAACAGTACCCGCGGACGCTGTACGCCGTGGCCGGGACACAAGCGGATTCGGCAAGGGCGAAAGAGAACGAACTGTACATTTTGCGCTTGAGCAGTCTGTCGAAGATGGACCGGGGGAACCAGACAGACTCTGAAAGCGACAGCGACGATGACGACGATGAAGGGGCCTCAGATCCCATCCTGGAGTCGAGATCGATTCCGCTTCCGAGCACCACAAACAGGATACGCGCGTTCCAGCCAGCAACCGGGTCGTCCGACCCTACACAGATAGCGCAAACACTGACGGCCACAACAATGGAAAACGGCCAAATTCTTATCCACGACGTCACTCCTTACCTGCACTCCTTGTCCACCCCAGGCTACACTATTCCTCCCACTGCATCCAAACCGCTCAGCACTCTGCGAATGCACAAAACCGAAGGCTACGCACTCGACTGGGCGCCATCTTCTCTCCATCCCAACGGCAGACTTCTTTCCGGGGACAATGCAGGCCAGATCTTCAGCACGCAGAGAACCGAGGGAGGCGGCTGGGTCACTGACACTCGACCCTTTGTTGGGCACACTGATGCCGTGGAAGAGCTCCAATGGTCACCCAACGAGAAATTTGTGTTTGCTTCGGCCAGCTCGGACGGCACGGTGAAAGTGTGGGACATTCGAAGTAAGAGCCGCAAGCCAGCGGTCGATGTCAAAATCAGCAATACCGATGTCAATGTCATGTCTTGGTCGCGCCAGACTTTCCATCTGCTCGCCACTGGTGCGGACGATGGCCAGTGGGCAGTTTGGGATTTGCGTCAATGGAAACCTCAGGCACCGGGTGTGGCGGGAGACTCGCAACTCAAGCCGAGCCCTGTCGCCGACTTCAACTTCCACAAGAAACCAATCACTTCGATCGAGTGGCATCCTACAGACGACAGTGTCGTGGCCGTCGCTTGTGCCGATAACACTTTGACTTTGTGGGACCTGGCCGTGGAATTGGACGACGAAGAATACGGCAAGGAAGCCGGTCTGGGACTTGGTGAGGGTGCAGAGAAAGTCCCGCCGCAGTTGTTGTTCATTCACCACGTGGAAGATGGAAAGGAGTTGCACTGGCACCCACAGATGCCGGGCACAGTCATGGTCACGGGTGGTAGCGGTCTCAGCGTTTTCAAGACCATCAGCGTTTAGTGCAATGTCAGCTATGTACACAAACGACAGTTGTGAAGAATCGATGCATTGGCTTGTGCCGCTTTGTTCAAGTTACTGCGAAAGTCCTATCCGTTTCCGTTTGATATTTGCCCCCATTTACCGACAGTGGACAAACAGGTCACTCGGAGCATGAGGGTGGCGCTTATTCGCCGAAGCACTTACTACATCTACTAACGTCTCTCCATATGCACGTTTTGATAAAACCATACAGTTGCATGACCTGAAATGGAACACGCCTGTAGGAGCCTTGTCATCTACAAAAAGCCTTTGAGATCCACGGATAGCGTAAACCTTTTTCTCTCCAGAACATTTGCTGTGCTACTTTTCGACGTTCCTTTTCAAATCTCCTTCGTCTTCTTAACCACCGTCATTGGGCCGTTGTACCGTAGCAAGCTAGCCTTCTCCAGGCAAAGCGTTCATTGCTTGATCCAACGTTCATGCCGGATCTGATTGGTGCCCTGGAACCCCGGAGCTCATTTCACTTCGCGCCTCGATCCGATCACGCGTCCTCTCTTCTTCCTCTTTCGAGTTCAACACCGGCGGACGGCTGCCATGATCATATGCTCAGATCCCCAGATACACAGCATCAGCAGTCTCGTTGACCGAGGCTCAAACGCTGTCACAAGCCATCACCACGGCGCAATTGCTCTTTTTGGGAAATGGCTGCTGTGCATACCATCAACATGCTCTCCCACTATGCCGTTAGGCTTTAACCTTTCGAGTCTGGAGATTGAGATCTTCGGCACGCCCCACAAGATATACCTTTTATACCATATCACGTCTACGTGTCTTGGAACTCAAGTGCCAGTGCGCATGAACCATCAAAGCTAACGGAGACGGTAGACCCCGGATCTGTTGACACACCTCCTCATCTGCAACAGTTGCATTGGAGCATGAGGCCGTGCACAGGAACGGATACAAATGAACCAGCAGCCGCCCGCAAAGTTTCAATGTTAACCACTCCTCCGAGTGACCATTCTGGAGGTATAGGCGTATACTAACTGACTATCTTATCCCCCACAGCACGCCGTTCATCTTCCTTTCCTCTTTACCCACGTCCCGTTCCCATTCGATATACACATATACTCTTTCAATATGATTGCCATCCCCGGTCTCTTTTTCTTCGTGGTCATTTCTTTCCTGGTGTTCGCGGTCGACGCTCTACCACTATCGATCAAAAAAAGAGGTGAATTTCAACATCCCTGATCTCGCTCTCGGATCCTTGGATACAACGGAAAGAAATCTAATGCTCAAATCAACCTTCAGCTATATCACAAGACCTACTCGATACATTGTCCCTGTTCGAACAATACTCCGCAGCCGCCTACTGTCCCGAGAACAACGAACCCGATTCTTCCACTCTCATAACTTGCAGCGCGGGAAACTGTCCACTGGTCCAATCGGCCGGCGCAGAATCCATTGCCGAGTTTCAGAAGTGACCACTCCAAACCCCCAATCACCATTACCGCACCAACCCCAACGTGAGCATCTCTACCACTAGGTACATACTAACCCGCGTTCAGTGTCGGTCTCTCCGACGCGACAGGCTTCGTCGCCATCGACCACACGCACAACCAAATCATCATCTCCTTCCGGGGCAGCAGATCCGTGCAGAACTTCCTCAGTGACGCGGACTTTGGCCTGGTTTCATGGTCGTCAATATGTCCTGGGTGTACTGTCCACTCTGGCTTTTTGGACTCGTGGACCAGTGTGAAACCCCTGATTCAAAATGCTGTCGATGGTGCCCGTGCAGCGTATCCGAATTACGCGATTGTTTCTACGGGACATAGTCTTGGTGGAGCAATTGCGACGCTGGCGGCTGCTGGTCTGAGGACTGCGGGATATGGTGTATCTTTGGTAAGTACGGATGGTCTAGACTAGTCTTGCTGGTTCTGCTTTCGCAAACGCCGTTCGATCGAGTACCCGGTTAGACTGACGTTAAGGTGTACGAAGTATACATACGGCTCGCCGATGGTTGGGAATGTGGCGCTCGCAACCTTTGTGACGGGGCAAACGGGCCAAAACTTCCGCGTCACGCATGCCAATGACCTGGTCCCCAAGTTGCCTGGGTATCTGTTGGGGTATGCGCATGTTTCGCCGGAATATTGGATCACTTCGGCCACGGGGGTCGCGGTCACGGCGGAGGATGTACAGACTAGTTCTGGGGTTGTTGATCTTGCGGGAAATGAGGGCCAATTGGGCGGGAGTGTGGATGATCATTTGTTTTATTTTAATGAGGTTTCGGCGTGTGGGCCGGATGGGCTGGAGTTTTAAAGGTTTGAATTAATATGATGGCTTAGGGTTAAGTGGCTGGCGTCCCTCGTCGGCGTTTCTGTTATCTATACTAATTGATACAAGGTATATCTGGTCAATGGTCGAACCGTCCTCTTTGTCAACAGAAAATCGGGGAGCGTTTTCCTACCGGAACAAGATATCCAGGCTGAAGCACTCACGACTTGAAAAAGGGGAGCTCGATAGGGCTTGAGATGTACAACGTTAACCTTTGCGTCTGATTTCCATCGAACTGAGGTAGACCAACTCAATAGTCACGATCGTCCGACTTCGAAGACAACGGCAAACGGCAACCCCATTGTACAAGAGGACAATCGACTCAATTTAAACCGGACTAAAGCCTAAGTCCAAGAGTTCGCGGACAGTACGAAAGGAAGTAGAGGAGCATAATCTCATCTTTTCACCATATCTTGCAAAGGTCTCCGGTAAATGACCGGGTTCATTCCCAAGTATAGTCGAAGAATCATAATACTTTCCAGGGAACATCACCTACCCCCGAGGACTTCCGTCGTCTCTCTTCCGAGTCTGACTTCCAGATCCCCATTATCAATGTCAACTGATCAAATCACATCCTCATATTCCCCCACCGCCAACGGCACCGCGACCTTCAACCTCGCCAGATCCTTCAGGCAATGGAACGCCGACTCATACGAATCGACCGTCCCCAAAAAGCCCATTTTCCTCGCCTTCCGCACGCTCAGAGACAAAGGCCAGCCTCCGATAACAGCACTATCCGTCATCCCAAAAATCTGCGCGCGGTCCTTGAACGGGTCGAGCAACAGGCCGTGTTTTGCGGTCAATTCCTTCCACGCATTCACGACCGCAGGCGATTCGGACCATTCGAGGAGGGAGAAAGTGGAGCGAGTAATTGCTGGTGGACCATATCTGACACCAGAGTAAGCAAATGCAGAACCCCTCAGGTTGGATCTGACTTACCCTCTAGGATTCTGATCATGTCTCGCCACATAAACCCTATACTTCTTCTCATCCATTTCCGGCGGCGTAAAGGTCGTCCCGTACCATTTCGCAAGGTACGGCCAAAACCGACCCCAGGTAAACGGCAAACCGTCCTGAGCATTGAAAGCCTCGTTTGCCGCTTCGGGAGTCAGCACGGCCCATTCCTCCAGGTAGGCATTAAGTAGCGCCGTGCTCTGGCAGTATTCGCGGTCCCAGGCTACATAGTCGCCTGGAAACGCGAGTGGCTGGCCCAAGTACGCCTGGACAGCGCCGTAGACGGCCAGGCCGACCATATGGTTGAGAAGGTTGTCGCGGACGGCGCCGATGATGTAGGATGGACGGACGACGTTCCATTTTGCGCCTGTGCGCTGGCAGTAGGACTGTAATAGGTCTTCTTGGGGGTAGTAGAAGTTTGCTTCGAGGGTGACGCGCGGGTCGGATTCGAATGATGGGCTGGTGGCGGGGCCGATGTGGAAACCGTAGTGTTTGGCTCCGGTTTGGAGGAGAACTCGTCGTGGCTGTAGCGAGGCGAGCTCTAGACCGGCGAGGAAGTTGCGTAGTAGGGCGGCTGGTTAGGTTAGGTTAGGTTAGAGAGAGATATATCCAATGTTGAACCACTGCGTGGTTTGGGAAGGGAAATATGTGGCCACTAAGTTCTATGGAAGGGAAGTAGAGTATAAGCTTACAATTGACTTCCGCGAGCGCCTCGGCGTTCGACCACATCCCCAGGATGTTTCCTTTTTGTGATGGCTGCATGTATGAAAAGAAAAAGACGTAGTCCCTGTCAGGGTCAACGAGAGGTCAGATATTCGAAAGGTCTGCACGCCCGCATCGGAGGACACATATGGGTTTGTCCGGCATGGCATGCCAGGGGAGGTGAATTGAATTCAGACCATGCTCATTAGCTGTTGCCAGACCTGGCTACTCACACGTTCGAGATCTTGGTCAATGACTTTGCAACTTCTGCAGGCTCCGCTAAAAAGTCAGAAGATATATGTTCGACACGACTGGCCCCGTCTCCTAGGTCAGAGAAAAAGTAGTCCGGCGGAGGGCGTCGTGAAAGGCAATAGATCTTTTTCCAACGTTGAGGAGCGGCCACCAGAGCCTTCAGCATATGATAGCCCGAAATGCCGTTGGCGCCAGTGATGATTGCTGTGAGGCCGGTCAATTCAGGCGTCTCAGGGTATGTCGGTAGGCCATGGCATATGCCGCGAGAGACAACGACTTGTCGAGTTTCTGTCATTTTCAATGTTCTTCTCTGTCGGACTCGATGTGTTTCAGAGATCGAGAAGCGTTGTGGGATGAAAGCGAAAGAATGGGGTTGCTAGGCTTCAGGATGGCAACGCTCGTTATATGTGACAGTCTTCTGAGGGACGAACACGGCAAAGGGACCTACCTAGGTATCGAGTAATAAGTACCATACATCCGGTACCTTGAAATCGCTTAAGGTAGTCCTCCACTTCCTGTTTGTGGGGTTGACCTCAGCCGTCTCCTCGTTTGCTGCATCCGGGAATGTATATCATGCGGGGGAGCCGGTGGTATAACCGAGCATTGAGCAGATCTGCAGTGGTAGTTAGTAGTCAATCATCTGTCCTGTCTGATGGGAGTTGTTGGTGTTGGAGAGCAAAGTTTGCGGTCTTGAGTACCTACCTAGGTTTCTCTCCGACTGTCGACTTACTAAGACCGGGCTGAGTAATTACTCGAGACGCTGCGACCAGCATTGCGATCCAAAATCGGCCCAGGAGGTTATTCTTTCAACTTGTAGCATTCCCAAACTTAAAATGCCGAATAATCACAGTTCACTCTGTTCTGCTCAGAAGCCCAGAGCAGACCAGTGGTACCGTTCAGCAGCTGGTTCAAGATGCCTGGGTATGAACGTTTAGCAGATCCGGCAGTACAACAGTGGTTAGAACCATCAAACGGGGCGCTTTGCGGTTCATAATCTTTGCAGAGGGCATTTGATGTATTGCAAACTCTTGCGGCACGCCCTGGCAAGAGTGAGTACTATCGAGACACATTCAAGGGACACTCCTTCATCTGCGGTGCAAGAATTTGGACTCTGGTCTGGGTGAATGAAGTCGGATCAGGTCTGATGCGCACTTCTTTTTGTTTTGACTACCTATTTATCAGCAGCATCCAAAGGCTTCATGCCTTCCTTTTGCACTTCGGCCCTCTTCTGACCAGCAGGCTTGTTTGGGTCTTTCGTTCCAGGGGCTGATCCTTCTTCATCCTGGCCACCTCCAGTACCGACTTGGCTCGTGGGCTTTGCTACGCTCGCTGAGTCTTGGATACCACCCTCTGTCGCTCGAGAAGATTTAACTCCCTGTTCTTGTGCGGAGCCGGACTGAGGATTGTCTTTGGCAATGTTGGTTGCATTCTGGGTGTCGCCCTTGGTAGTGGTGGTAAGAGATCGAGCGAAGGGAGGAACTGCAAATTGAAAATGGTCAGCTCTTACAGGCTTGTACATGGCACTCCGAGGTGTAAGTCGGCTATTGTATCTGAACATACCTCGATTGAATCTGGTTGAGCGACAGCATGGTCGTACCAAGCGTGCTGCGGGTTGAACCCGAAGAATTCTCGTTACTGCTGCAGTCATTGTGGATATTATAGCAATGGGCGTTGTGGGATTCTGGACAAGTACGTTAATGATGGGCTTCAATAGCAAAGTCGAAAAGGGATCCAAGAGCATCGAAGTTCAACTTGTAGTGCATCTCTTTGGAAGCAGTTCTGTACGTCATTGTTGACATCACCGGCCCCTGGACTCGGGGTCCGGGGTTTTCTACAGTGCATTATGACAACTTGAAGCGTCACGACGACAGTCCAGCCGGAATACGAACAGCTCACAAGTGTCGCGTTCTTCAGCCTCGTGCAGGATTGCAGTCCTACCAGGTGGGAAGGTGGACGTGCTTTATCCTTCTCTGCAATCTCAGAGGAAATGGATATTATTGGGCGGGGCCGCGCAAGGCTGAGGGCCTAGAGACACTCAAGTTATTGGCTCCACTGCTATGGAGAACTGACCCTCAACACCAATTGTGCTCAGGCATATTCTACCCATACTTCAGTGATCCTGTTCAAATCACAAGTCGCAGCATGAGCTACTACTTTACACATATGAGCGGAGGTGCCTTTGAACTATTCTGCCACCGCAGTTACATGGCCGGAACCCAGATCAGACACATAGTCACCCGAGTAGGGAGAACACGTGATATGATTGCTTACATAATATGATCGGAAATAAATGTGGTGTGTGAGTGCGCATTGGATATGGCTGCTCCGAGGCCTTGACGCTCAGCTGTAGCAACTCAATACAACTGCGATTCCCTCCACGTACTGCGGCTCCGGTCGTCACGGAAAGGGCGACTTGATACGCGCTGGCGGCAATGAGCAATGCTGGGACTTTAGCACTGCGCCTGGCAAGAAAATGCTTGCAACACGCCTCGACATGTCGACACTCGCTCAATGCGGAGTCCAATGCTCGCCCTCTCCTCAACTCTCCTCTGACTAGACACACCTTTTCTAGTCAAGCTTGGACCTCTGTACGTTCGCGATGCGAAGGACAACAGCGATGCTTTTCACAAGTGACCCGGTGCGCCTTCCGCCCGTCGCTCGTGGCATACAAGCTCAAACCTTACGACAGAGATGATAAACCAGAGAAAGGGTTGAGGTTTCAGAAGGGCGAACTGACTAGTCGAGAGGTCATAGACATTTTTGGACCGAGGGCACCGCCCGTACCCTTTGCAAATCGGCTTCTTCGAGTGCTTCATGGACGCCGTCATGATGGCACCCTGGATCTCCCGCTCCCCGAGGATGTGCAGTCCGAGCTGCACAAATACCCTCACGCTTTCGACGATGGTCTGCATTGGCTCAGACAGACATATCCCATCGATGAGGACGCCGCTATTATGGCGAGGATTGAAAGAGAAGAGCATGCTTCAGAACTGGACAGCCCAGCCGAGCTCATACAGAGAGGGCAGGACCTCGGACTATATAAAGGACCTCAGAGCGGATACTACCATCAAAAATTGAGCGACAAGGAAGGAGATGTGTTTGGCGTCAGCGAACTTGATCGACTGCGATTAGAAAACGAAGCCGCCGCCCGCAGAGAAGAGGAGGAAATACAGGCACAGGTTGACAAGCGCATGGCACAAATCCAAGCGGAGCGAACCCAATCCCTTGCGCAACGACCGGAACAGGGTCTCGAGGCAGCAGAGGAATTCAGACCTCCCAACAGCTTCGAAAAATGGGTCCTCAAAGCACAAAATCGAGCTCAGTCAAAGCTGACGCTCGAATCCCCCGAGGTCACCCAGAAGACTTTGTTTCAGCGGCTGTTCCCGTCCTTCCTCCTAGTATCCGTGCTATGTGGCGCGAGCTACCTCTACTCTCAATATTGGACGCGACCGAGACATGCAGACCGGTTCTTTCCCGACGTCTCACTTTCTGTTGCCACAATAGGCACCCTGGTGGCGCTGAACGTGGCTATTTTTGCAGCTTGGAGGATGCCGCCCTTATGGAACTCTCTAAACAAGTATTTCATCATTGCACCGGCTTACCCTTACGCGTTCAGCATGCTAGGGAGCCTCTTCAGCCATCAGAAATTTACCCACCTCTTGGCCAACATGCTTACTCTGGTCCTCTTTGGTCTTCCTCTACATGAAGAAGTCGGCCGTGGAACCTTTGTGGCCATCTACCTCTGCTCTGGCCTGATCGGAAGCTTTGCGAGTCTTGCTCGTCATGCCGTTCAATGTAACTGGCTGACGACATCTCTCGGGGCCAGTGGATGCACTTATGGCATCGTTGCTGCATACTTGTATCTTCATGCTGAGTATGATCCTCCTTCAATTTCAATGTGATAGACCTGCTAACTTGGACATGACAGTTCTCGATTTTCGATTTTGTTTTTGCCGCCTGATCTGGCGGAAAAGTTTTCATTCACTGGAGGCGCTGTTCTGGCAGCTATTACCGGGTATCATATCATTCGGGCCTTGGGCCCAGTGAAAAGGATCGATTACGTTGACCACCTGGGTGGGCTCGTGAGCGGAGTCGTCGCTGCTTGGTGGTGGAGGACCAATAGAGAAAAAGAGAGGGAGCAAAGGAAAAGGAACGCTCCATGGTGGCAGAGTATCGTCGGCTCAAAATAGAGAGAGGAGCACATGAGAGAGGGAATGGAAAATCAATATACCATTGTATTTGAACCGGTGGACTGGGCAGACCCTCCTCCGCCAGCCGTGTCGGCTTGTAATTTTACGCTTGTAGAAATATGACCATGCTCACCACATGTCCTCAAGGATACGCGAGGATTGCTGTAAAATCTAGCTTAGTTGATTTCCGAGCTCCTGGAATCCGATGCCTCGTGTTGTCGATATTACCAAAAGTCGAGTTCTGCGGAGTTAAGTTGATAGTAGTGGCAGACGGAGCGGAATATCGGCGTCCGCCCCGCCGACGTCAGTTTCTCCCGCGGCGGAAAACTTGGTGAAATTTAATCATTGCGCCATGCAATACACTGCATTATTGAGCTTTCTGTGATGATTGCCGCCATATGAACTGAACACTGGAGGGCCAATCTCACCATCCTCTCTTCTACGTCGCCAGTCCCGTAACAGCCATCTTCTGTGGTTTCTACTCCTGGTTCTACTCGTAGCGCCGTCGGTTTCAATTTCCCCTAACGCACTACTACTCAGCTGAGCCGGCCAAAATGACGGAACCACAACCACCACAAACCACTGGCCCTCCACAGATTCCTGCGACGTCGGAACTCTCACTCCTACGGATTCTACATTCGCCGGCCCCAGGCCCATCTCGATCATGGCAATCGACACCACATCCAGACCCATTTACACCACTACTGGCCACAGCGTCCGCCGACAAAACAGTCAACATCTGGAGCTTACGTGACTTTTCACTCATTTCGACAATCAGCGGGGGCCACAAGCGCAGCGTCCGGACCGTGGCATGGAAGGATTTTGGTGGTCGGAGCAGCTCGAAGCAACTGAAAAAACAAAACTCCAAGCCGGTGGTGTTGGGCACGGGCAGTTTCGATGCTAATGTGGGTATTTGGATATGGAATGATGATCGACGATGGGCGAGGTTTCGGAGAGATCAAGAGGAGAATACAAGTGGTGGAGATGATGTTATGAAGAAACCAGAGGGCGACAACGAGGTTGAGGTGGATATGGGAGGACAAGACGATGACGATGAAGATGAAGAATGGCATTTCTCGACTCTGTTAACGGGACCAGATTCGGAGATCAAGTCTATTGATTTCTCGCCGCCGCATTACTCTGCGAATCTGCTGGCGACGTGTTCGCGGGACAAATCGGTCTGGATCTGGGAGGAGGTCGAGCCCGAGGAGTGGGAGACGATTGCGGTGCTGAGCGAACATACTGGTGATGTCAAGTGTGTGAGCTGGTGTACGGGTGCTGTGCGGAGAAAGAGGCGGAAGGTGGTAGACACTACGCATGAGGGAGATGTCGCCATGACGAATAATACTACCCAAGGGGATGGTACTGGGAGAAACGGAAATGGAAATGGGAATTCTAATGACGAAGAAGAAGAAGACGACGAGGTCGTCATAGGATCCCGCGAAATCCTAGCTAGTGGATCCTACGACGATACGATTCGACTATGGCGTGACGTGGAAGAGGAAGGCGACTGGATTTGCGTGGCTGTCATTGACGGCCATTCGGGGACGGTGTGGGATGTCAAATGGGAGGGATATATCAATTATGCGCAACTGGATTTATCCTCTTTGTCTTCTCAGCAGCAACAAGATGTGGTCATCGCCGACTTCGAAGCAGATTGGTCCCCCCGCCTTGTGTCCTGTTCCGACGACTTGACGGTGCGGGTGTGGCGGCGCGAACTGAGCGAGGCGGAAAAAGCCAAACGACGCTCTCAACAATCCCAAAGTGCTGGTCCTCAGACGGGGTTTGCTAGTACCCGTCTCCCGAGCGTCATTCGGCCACAGAGCAGTATGGAGCGCTGGGTCCAGGATGCCGCTTTGCCTCAAGTTCATGTTCGCAGCGTCTATGCTGTGGACTGGTCGAGACGGTCGGGTTTGGTTGTCAGCTGTGGTGGAGACGGCACGATTGCTGTGTATAAGGAGATTCCGGATGTTGCGGACAATACCGATACCGATGCGGGTCATGTGGGCAAAACAGCAGCAGCAACTACAAATGGTGGCCAGCAGCAGCAACAACAACAACAACAGAACACCGATGATGTCGTTATGTTGAATAACGGGGAAAGTGGTAGCGGTCATGGTCATGACGAATCATGTCCGTATAAACTACACCAGATGAAATGGACTCTCGTGGCCCTGATGGAGGGCGCGCATGATGAGTACGAGATCAATCACGTCTGTTGGGCCCTGCGGCGCGACAAGGACCGGCGTTTTGACGAAGAGGAGGTCATTGTGTCCACGGGTGATGAGGGCGATGTCCGCGTTTGGACTTTGCCTGACGATTTGGCAAGGGAAGTGCAGAGAGATCTGTGAGCTTCCAATTTGAGTGGTCTGTGATGTTGATTTTGACGCTGAGTTTGCCGGAGTTATTCCTCTCGCGGAATCTGTGTTGCGGGTATGTTTGGCGCGATGCTTTTTCGACTAGAGGTGGTTGAGAGAGAATGGAATACTAGTACCCAGTGGTTTAGACGATCTATTCGGGCAGTCTGGACCTTGCTTGCTTATCCCTATCCTATTATACCGCCAGGACGGTGGAGAGGATCAATAGTTCCTGATTTGGCATGAAAGATACCAATCCCAAAAGATATTTGTCGGACGGCGTTGGCAGCTGAAGTTGATCACGCATGACCTCGGTCCTGAATGCCACTTAGATATGTATCTATCTACTCGGACTTGGAACTCAAAGCCCTTCTTCGAATCCTTTCCAAGCCTTCCATTGACCACATTAGTTCTAACCATGTCCGGCAATGCAAATATTGTACACATTCTGCTGAAGTATTCTCTATACTTCTGTCGTTCGAGGTCAAATCGCCGGACCGGGCAAAACAATGATTGCCCTCTTCTACCTGTTGGATCGACCCAACCCAGTGTAGACTATCCTTCAAGCAGGGTAGAGATATTGAATTTTGAGTTCTTCATTGCCGTAGCTTAGTCTTTGAGGACATGCTCGTATGTAGCCTTGTCCCTCAGGGTAAGAGACCACTCACGTGTATGCTCTCTCTCGCTTCACTGCCCCTTCACTGGGGTATGGCTATCCCCACCCGTACTTCACTGCGCCGGCAGAAATTCAAGGGTAATAGATTTGATATTCCAAATTCCCTTCAACAATCTCAGGAGCTGGTAACGCCTCTGGGGAGCTGATGGCCGAAGTTGATCGCTTCGGCAAGCGACCACTCTAGATTGTGTGGGATCATCTTAATATCATCCGTCTTCCAGTATTCGACCTCTCTTACCTGACCTTGATCACGGTATGAAGTCGGAGAGATGGGTGTGGTGGTTAACCACGAAATAAAAAACTGGCCCCTAACTTCCGAACTGGTTTCGAACCCTGGGATCACCGGTTTCTCTTGTGTGAGTTTTTGTCACTTTGAGTTTTTGCAGGTGGCGTGTGTTGTCGTGATAGCGAGCGGGAGGCTCGGGCGACGTGCGATGGGAGACACTCGGATGGCAGCGTTGTCCTGGGAAGATGACATGGAGATCCGTCCTTGGCTGGAGAAGGCACCTCAAACCTACAGATGCATGACCAGCACTGGAACTAGTATGTTCATGGTGGCCGCCGACTTGTAAAGCTGGAATGCTGAGAGTGGAGATGGATGTGTTGGTCATCTGAGCTCCGTTCATCCTGCACCGAGATATGCCTCTTTTCGCAGCTGCTTCGCTGCTTTGCGGGCTTGGTTCATGCTCCCACCATACAAGTTGAGCTGTTCATTTCTTCGGAACAGTGCGTCGTCGGTAACGTCATCCAGCACAAACCGGCCCATCTGACCACTTCGCCAACGTTGGACAAATTGCAAGGCAGAAGACTCGAAATCCGGAGCACCACCTTTCTTCAATCGCCCTTGCTTCCTTGCAAGACCCTCCAGCACAACAAATACATCGTTGGTTGGCTCCGAGAACATTTCATATGACCTTGGATCACGCAAATTCAAATGGAACAGCAGATAGTCGGCGATCGTGGTCGGGGGAATGATGGTGTCCTTGACATTCCCACAGAGTGCGAGCTTGAGCATACTTTCGGCGTCCGGGACGTACGGCACGAACACACCAGGGGTGTCGAGAACATAGACCCCCTCCTTGCCGTCCTCTCCGTCAATTATCTTTACACTGGTTCCGATCTTGCGCGTAACGCCTGGTTGATCTCCTGTTCTGGCAGCCTTCTTCTTCCCCAGACTGACGTTCCGTAATGCGTTCAGAAGGGAAGATTTGCCAACATTGGGCATACCGACGACCATGAGGCGAGTTCCGAAGAGAGACGTCGACTCATTCGCATGGGCCCGAGCGAAGTCAAGCACTCGGTTTATGGCGGATCGAGACTTTACGTCGGCGAACAAAGAGGTCGAGGGGGCATCCCATTTCTGTACAATGGCTTCTCGCTGGCATGATATGTTAGCATCAACATCCAAGATACGGCAGGCCAAGCTCCCTTACTTTCTTATCTTCGCCAGTATAGTTACTCCCCAGGTCTTGCTTCGTGTAGACAATCAGTCTCGGACGTTCGCCCAGATTGGCTTCGAACAGGGGATTGCGGGAGACAATAGGCGTTCGATAGTCGCGGCATTCAATCACAAGGTCGATCTGCGAGACCATCGACTTCATCTTCGCCAGCCCGGCTGCATGATGTCCTAGATAGTAGGACCTGGGTATCGAGGACAGATGCGGATAGACATGTCGAGGCACGAATGACCCCATATTGGTGTTGAAGAGGTAATGGGGAAGTAAACAGTCGCCTCAACAGCCATGCTATTTCTAGTCGGAGGCCGTCTGACTCATAAAATCCCAGACAAGAAAAGAAATCAATGATGAAGGCCAGTGTTTGCTGGATCCGACATGAGCGCAGGCATTTCGGACTCGTGAGAGCATTCGAAAATTTTATGGCGGAGCAGGCGTACAAGATGTGCATCATCGCCGCAACACTACCACCAGCCGAAAAGTCTTCTAGACGAACAATCAGGAAGCTGGGCCTCGATGTACATAGCTCCTGCTATCATGTCCCTGGTCATCCATTGTGCTATTTTTCTGTTAGGCCAGAATGTCGGACATGCAATAACTAGGTAAGTTGCAACGAGATGGACAGTTGCAATAACTGGAACCTAACTCTCTGGCTCTACAACGTGGGACAACCGCGTCACAACCGCGTCACAACCGTGTACTGGACCAACTAGACCGACAATTCTACAAATCTTTTGATTGTTCTAAACCAAGCAGCAAATGGTGAAGGTATGGTGGCTTCATCACGCGGTCTTTGAACTTTCTGATTTAGCATCGGCTGCGATTCGAGTGCTTCGACAGAGGAATATTGTTTGTCAAAATTGTTTGACGCTTGTTCCTTGATCAACCCGAGTCCCCTTCATTGCCCTGTCTCAGACTTGTTGTTACCCCAAACTCCCTACTCGGGCAGATCCTCCTCACCGCTCCCTGGATGTTCAATCCTGCCGGCCTCGACGTTTAGACACAGTCGAAACAGTCTCGTCACCATGGGACGGTTACACTATCATCGAATGTTGGATCGGGTCCTACTCGCACTCGTCACACTGGTGGCATATGATGGAGCATTTGGCCGACATTCTTGCCGCCTGTCCGTCGGCTTGGTCATGACTGAAGCTCTGTCCTAGGTGAGCCAACCCCGTCCGACAACGCCGACGAGTGCTGGGAAGCACGTGCAGAGGAACAAGTATCTAGTTCGGCGACAACAATATTCAGAGGCAATGAAACGGTAACTATGGAAAAGGCTTCCCAGAGAACAGCATCATTGGGTGCAAAATCAGGTCATGGCTGGAAAAAGTGAGGTGGGACGCCCTCCAGCCACATGAGCGTTGAACCACAGAGTTGGAAGGGCGCTGATATCAGTAGGACACTGTGGTCTGTCCCATGCCCGCCACCTCATGAGGATTCACCCACGGAAAACGATAAATCCGGGCGCACAGGACGTCTGGTTGCGTGGGGTCGAGTTTGTTACGTCCCCTCTGATCCGCGGTCAATTCAATGGAGCATCTTGTGAGCAAGTTCGAGGCAAATCTGCATGAAGCCGTAACTCAGCCCGACCACGTGTGCCCCGGGCAAGATCGTTGAGCCACTGCGACAGGGCGAAGTGACACAGAGCGCCATCCCGAACGCAAGGTAGTTGCTTCGAGAATGAAAATGCGCCTCCTGACCCAACAGAGATGCAGCTGGTTGTGTTGTACAAGAAGCAAATTAGGGGAAATCATGATGGTTGGCTTTGAACGGCCGGGCGCAGCTGGTGATATGTTGCACATAGCACCAATCCCTCCCTTCCTTCCGTGGCCCTGCATATCCAGAGTGTTTGCGTCCACAACCTGATCGCCCGATGCAACACACTACTACTACAAAGCAAAACAAAAGAATACACGGACGCACAGAGGTAGCAGCGAAGAAGACCGAGAAGGCCAAGGCCACAGCAAGCGAAAGCCATGCCATGCCGGCAGGATAGATTTGCCCGAAAGGGGCAGAAGCAGGGCCCATCTTCGCCGGGTCGTGCGGTGCTTCTCGAGCCAATCACGACTCGCCGGCGGATTGTTATCGTTATCGCCTTATCGGCCGGCCCTAAACCCGGTTTGGCAAGGCTGTCCGTGCAGCCAACCGCCTCGCTCTGGCCTCCATCGCAATCGGCCACCAGCGCTCTCATCCTCGCCTCGGCCTGGCATATCGTCTGCGTCCTTCCCCGCTGCCAAAGGCGAAGGGCGGCCATGCTTTTGTTCGCCCCAATGCCCCTCTGGCAGCTTGTCTGCGTCAAATCACTGCCGGTGGCCGACTATCCGACATGAACGACTGCGATCACCCTGCCAGACTGCCACTCTGGCCCAGGTCACTATGTCACCTGTCCTCTGGAACTTGGACCCAGAGAACAATGGGCCATGGTATATGATTTCCCTCCTGGTACAACCAAGTGTGGGGACCGGCTGTTGGCCATGCACAACGTGGGCCCTGGCTTCTTTTCTACGCCTCTTTGAGCTCATATCTCCCCGGTCCCTGACCCAGTACTTGTGTCCCTCGATGCCTCGCTTGCCAGCCCAGCTCTGGCCAGGCTTTATATCTAGCACCCTACTCGCTGATTTTGTGAAGTTTCATCAACAACGAAACATTGGACTCACTATTTTGACTATTATTCGCACCCCGGTGGTGTAGTCTAGCCCATTGTCTGTTGTTTTGTTTGGAGTCTCTCTGTTTCACACATCTACGCATCGATAGCCATATCTGCCCGCGCACGAGGCTCTTCACTTCCGCTCTATATCGGCTATCTGAACGTTCATTTTAGTTGACTCGGGACAGCCTTGCTATCGAACGAAGCGCTGCTCCTCCGAAAGGCGGTCGCTTTTCCAACGAACCGGTGACTCTTCGGACTCAGCAGCTGCTCTCCCAACGACAGGTTGCTATTTAAAGACGCCATTGCTCCTCTCAAAAAGTCTGAGCCATCGAATCATTATATACTGCTCTACGAAGGACAGATAGCAATGGTCTCAATCACGAACGCGAATGTATGGCTCTACTTGGGCCTCGCCATTTGCCTAAGTGCAATTACATATCTGAGCCTCAGTCAGCGGCAGAAACAAGTTGTATTCGAGCGGTTGAGACTCAGAGGACGTCGTGCATCTAGTGCCAACACACCACCACGCTCACTCTCGCCGGACAAGAAACAACCGACCAACACTCCTCTCAAGGCCTCTGAATATGTCAACAGCTTTCCACCACTGATCCGGGACAACCTGGCCGAGGTCATCAACAAACTTCCCGATGGCAGACGCAATGCCCTCGGTGATCTCGAATTCGACGAAAAAAATTGGTCAAAGTCCATCCTCGGGTTTGAAGAGGACTTCCGAACATGTGACCCCAACAAATACATCTACACGGGAGTGAAGGTCCAGGAGGTGCGGGCTCTAGGAGACTTTCCGGACTACTCTGTTCTAAGCGGAGTACCTCTCCCTAAACCATACCTCGAGCATGACATCAACAAGGCGCTGCCACGGCCATATCGGCCGTTTCGCTGGGCCTATCATCAGACAATGTGTAAGTTGGCGACAGAAAAGGCACGAAATGTTTGATTGCTCCAGAACTGACCAGTTAATTTTCCGATTCAGCTTTGACCAAAATGGAACCTGACTGGTGGCTCGAACTCGAGAATACGTACGTCGAACGAATCGCAGAACGCAAACGACTGTATGCCGAACACGGCGAATCCATCCTAGCCTGGCTTCCGGGCTCGGAACTTGCGTGCAAAGAACTGATGGAGATGTCGTTGCAATTCCTGTGCGCTCGGTACCCGCAATATTTTGTCCTACATGACGACAACAAGACGTTTGAAAACCGAATCCTCGGCACGAAGCAGGATGTCAGCGTCAAACATCCTTTACTTGTCATGCTGGACAACATACCCGAAGATTTCGCCCTGATGCTGCGGAACCCGGAGACCGGGTATTACCATTTGCGGGCGGGGATGATCTGCTCGGCGCTGGGTTGGAACGTGGGCACTAAGATTGGCCTCCAGCTGCATGAGATCCACGCCCCGATTCCGGATTACAAGGAGAAGATGCAATTCAGTATGGATCGGTAAGTTACTATTTGTTTGTGATTATGATTACTGCCTGCCTGGCTGGCTGGCATTACGAAAATTGGTATCTAATATGCCCTGGTTGGTTTTTGTTATTTAGATTCTTCACCAAAATGCCCGCCCAGAAACCCATTCAACGCGGCTCTTGGGGTCTGGAAGTCGACAAACCTCTCTACATGCCACCCGGCGACCCGCACGAAAAGTACCGCGACTTCCAGTGTCCCGACCTCGACCCGTCTCGTGTCCATCTCCGCGTCGACTGGCAGACGCTGCGTCGGCTACCGCTGTCTGGCGCGGTGGTGTTCAACTTCAAAGCGCTGTTCACACCACTGTCCGAATTCCGCGACGAGCCGTACATTCCGAGTTTGGTGCTCAAAGTGATGCGTGAGGGCAAGGAAAATCTCATGAAGTACAAGAACACATGGCATGTGGAACATGTCGTCATTCCCACGCTGGAAGAGTTTGAGCGCGAACAGATTGCAAAGGGGCTCGTCGAGAAGGATTGGCAGCATCATACGTTGGATGAAAGTCCTTATTTTCCTGGATGGCGGGACAAATGGCTTAGACAGCAGGGGTATGGTGGACCTGGGTCGAGCCCTGCTGGGGTTGATGGTCCGATTCCTATCTCTGTCGAGACTTAGTAGGGAGTTACATCCGATTATGATCGGGGCAGATCAGGTTAGGGTTAGCGAGATATTGGATGGGTGCCCGTCCATGTTTGAACATTCAAAGTGAAAAATCAACAAGACTGGGCGTGACATCTAGTTGACAATAGCATACCATCAGCCTGGTATCATTTATAGCTGTTGGAACAGAGAGACAATTTCATTTCCTCTTGTGTATTGTATCCTCTCGGCGAGGAGCAATCTTTGCTTTTTGTTGTTTGTGCACGATGGAGAATGAGCAGTCCTTTCCTGGTATGCTGATGGATAATGGCGTCATCTCTGCTTGCACTTGAACAGGGGTGTTCAAGTTTGAAGAGACGAAGAACCCTGTTGTTGACAATTGACTGCCTGCCACTCAGACTTACCATTGATTCGCTTCGGACTTGGACGTGTCACATCTATTCCGTTGACATGTGATGAAATACTGTACCTAGGGATCTGGGGTAACTATCTACCGTACTGTTATCTATGACTGTGTCTCTTATAATTTCTCATTCTCATCACAGTACATCAATCTCACTCTTAGTGCTCGCAAGGGAGCGAAGAGTATACTAGACCGGTAGCCGTTGTTTTGCAGTTGGGCATTTCGGAGGCGCCGTCGCTCACACCATTGACAAAGTATTTACTATCTAGTATCTATCGACTATCCCTGCAATGGGGAGTTCCAATAAGCCTGGATTTGGAGGGGAAGGGTTCCTGGATTTACCCCAGCAACCCAACATCGAAGTCGGGGACTTTGTCGATTTCCATCAAGGCGAGACCGTCTCGGACCACCCGAACAAGACTGGTGACTCAGCCAAAGAACAAGAAGCAACAGATTCAAGTCAAAATCCTGGCATGATACTGGTCGCAAAGATTTGCGATGCATTGATAAAAGTGGGCTACGACGTAACCAACGTACGCAAAGTAGCCAAGCTGGTTACGGACAATATGATGACAGCCTCATCAACCCAGGTTCGCCCCGTGGACGATCCAAGCCTCGTCGAGAACAGTGACAGTCTCAAGAGTGAGCTACTAGACGAACCTGCGCGAGCAGTTGGCTTGCTTCTGCAGGGACTATTGGACAGAAAGACTTCTCGTTCTCGCTCTCGCACGGTGCAAATGAACTCCAACGAACCGGTCGTGTTGATCAATCAGTCAAGCCGATTAGATCGAAATACGTTCAGTCGTGTGGTCGACGAGACAGTCAGTCAGTTGCAGCATCAATGGAACGTCTGGCCCGTTCGCGTGTATGGCGGCGCGCTTGTTGAAATGGAGGCTGACGATGATGGGTACTGCATTACATTGCTGAATGTGGTGAATACGGACATTGGCGGTCCGAGTATGGTGCAGTTGCTTGATGAGCCGTGTGATGCTCCTGAATGGTGTTCTTTCACCAGAAGGGAGGCTTGGAGGGAAAGGGACTTGCTGTATCGTGACCAAGGAGAGCCTGCAAGCGCAGTCTCCGAGGGAAACGTTGAGGAGGACGTTGACGTTTTGAATCGGCCATCTGCAAGCCTTGATGATGCGTCGGTGGGTGAAGAGCCTGCAACAGCGCATCGGCACGATGCAACATCTGCTTCTCCTCAAAGGCAAGCTGGAGTTGATGATGTCGATAGCTCTGTCGCGCCAGTCGAAATTCTAGATCGCGAGATTTCAGTCTCGGCCGACAATGCCTCGGAGGCGCGTGAATCGCCGCAACAGGAGAGTCCCGACCTTCACGAGGTGAAAACGCCAGACAAAAATGTCCACCATCCCACTTGGGATCGTCATGACGATAGCATCTCCTTGGTTGACTTGATCAAGGCCCAGGCTTCGACGTTATCACCCTCGACCAAGGCCGATAGCACATCGCAAGGAGAGCCTGAGCCGGTCAGCGAGGGCTGCCTCGCAAAAAGCGACAGCCTTGTCGAGGACGAATTTGTTGTCGTGTGATGATGAGGGTGCTTTCCAGTGTTGTTATATGTTAGGGCTGTGCCGATCTCTTGGGCATGTTCACCCATTAATAGAGCCGCTTTCACTTCTGCTTCTACTCCTGCTCCTGCTCGTAGGGCTTGGGCTGCCACCATTCTCACTCGCCGTTCCATTTCTACCGGCCGTTTCGACCACATCGTCATCCTCCTCTTCCATAGCATCCAGCTCGGCCTGAAGCGGACTGACGCGTTCCTCAAGCTGGTCCAGATCCTCCAACAATTGTCTCGCCGGCAGTTTCCATAAGCTTGTTCCGCACACCCGCTCTTTCGTCAAGAGATTGTCCACAAACTCATCCATGTGTATCAGCTCGTATGTTTCCTTTCGACGATATCTCAATTTCCGGTAGTCCTCCAGCAGCGGCTCTAAAGTTTTGTATACGTCGGCCGGATCGAAGGTCAACCTGATGTAAAAGGCGGCAAGTGCTCGCAGGTATTTCCATTCCTCTCCTCCGTTTTTCAGATATTCCAAAACAATCTCCTTGTCCGGGACCAGCGTCAACAACTTGAAAGCCAGGCAGATGAACGGGGTTGGTTTCATTGCGACGCCATATGTACCACCAATGTATGTGAGTTCGACTGCTCGATCGCATAGGGTGGCGGCGTTGAGACCGAAGCACTGCTCTTTCCAATACAGAGAATCCGTGATCCGATCTCGCATGGGTGTCTCGAAGAGCAGGGCCGGGTTTTGCCCTCGAATCAGCGGCCCTGAATAGCCCCGATTGTCGAGGGTGTTGGATGCATCGGCGCGGTGAGTCATTTTGGCGCGTCCTATGAGGGACTCTTCGCGACAGATACAAGTTGTTCTGTCTTACTCGTCGAGGATGTTGCCTTTCATCATGATTATCTCGTGTAGTGTTCTCGTGTTCCTCTGCGCGCAACAAAAGTTCAATTTCTCCGCGACGTCATGGCGCCAAGTCCGACGGTTGCCCGCTGCAACGGAAATGTAAACATCCGGACAAGTGCTGCAGGACGATACTCAACTCCGGCTGTTGACCAACCACGAACCCTATACAGAGTCTTGGATACACCAGGTCGATCTATCTTCTGCAGTACCAGAGGAGAGTCAAAACTCTAATATACTGTACCATACCTTGTACCAATATCCGAATCCCAGAGAGGGCTGTCCGTGACCGCGCCCTCGTCCGGACCACTGAGCACCGCCGCATCGGCACTTGGGTCACGGCCTGATCCTTGCGCCGACATGGTGCTCCTCACTTCATCTGCAGTCTCGGTTGTAATATCGAGCAGTATCGTGTGTCTATTTACGTTTTTGCTTTTTTTGTCCGGATATGTCCTGCAACAACAAACCGTTACAGCATTGCGAGAAGCAATACGCCAACCTCCCGAACCAAAACCTGTGCCGACGCTACCACCCCAATTCCGAACCCCGGACAACCAGACAACGTTCGGGATCTTCGAGGACAAAGAAGATGAGACGACTCTCCCAGTGTTAGACGCTCAAAGCCCAGACGGAACTGGAAACGTCGGGGAATCCATACAAGTTCCCATTCTTGAGAGACCCGACCAAGTTCTCCTTGCCGAACCAAGTGACGTTGCGCCAGCTTCCAAAGAGTCTGATCAGAGAACGGACTCTGCTGGTCCTCCTCAACGTCTCGCTTACATTTTTGCACTTCTTGAACCATCCGACCTATGTGCCGCACTTCTGTTTGCCAAACAACACAGATCTTCCTCTCAATTGCCGACCCAACCTTCGATCGTGCTTTTATATCCATCCACCTGGGAATCAGGCACCTCATCCCTTCAAACGTCTGCGCTGAGCTTCATGCGTGACGTGCAAGACTTGTACGATCTCGTATATCGTCCTGTCCACATCCGTCCAGGATTGGATGTAAGAGCGCAGCTTCTGGGTGAGCTGCAGTGGAAACGATGGGATTATGAACAGGCATTATACCTGCGGACCCCTGGACTAATGCTCGACGGGGCGGCACTAGATGGTGCCTTGGGGTCCAGCAACCCCAGAGATCCTTGGGCCCCGCTCAATCCGGCATCTGGCGGCAACCCGGATGTTCTGCTGCTGACCAAGAAGGCCCTCCACAGCCCTCGGAAAGAGATGAGAAGGTTGGCTATGACTGCTACTGCTGGTCGTGCAGAACCAGAAGAAGGGCCCAATGCCGAAATTTCCTCGGGAAATGCTGCATATGTGATCTTTGAAGAGGAGGATCTAGCCCGTCCTGGGCCAGATGACGAAGTGTATCGAAACCTCGTACGTCGATTTGAGGAAGGACGAAGATCCGTTTGTGCTGGCAGTGGGTTACTGGATGACAACTCGTCGTGGGAATTATGACGGAACAGTCGCGGGCGATCTACGATGAAAATTGTTTCTACAGGCGTAAAGATAATGACTGATCATGGTTGGATTTTGGGAACCATTGATACATAGAGCCATACTTCAGATGCAAGCGTTCTGGCGTTGCATTGCGGTCGCTTTATTGACCGCCGGAAGAACTTGAACACAACATTTGCTGGTCTGCCCCTTGCAGATAGCACCCCATTTCATTTCTCATACGATCACTTCTGACCTCTGTTCTTGGAGAAATGGATTCTACCAGCAGCCACTTCTCGTTGGAGGTACCAAGTCAAGAAGTGCCAGATTGCACTCGCAGCCGCTATCCCCGTGATCTCCAACCAGTTGAATCCAACGGTACCACCAGGAAGGCTGAAACTTCCTGCGGCATTGGCATCACATCGGGCGAGATTGGTCTCGTAGAGACGTTGAGCAATGGTCGTGCAGGTTTGGTGCTTGTCTTTCTTCTTCTTCGAGGCGTAGGCGGCGTACGGAAGGAGGATCGCAAAGAAACATAGCAGGGAGAGGAGTTGAAGGCCAATAGGGACTCCGTAGGTCGAAGCCCATTTCTTGACGTGCTCGAGATCTATTGCATCCCATGGTTTGAGTTTGGCCTTCGAAGACTGGGCGGGAGAGTCTGCCATTGTATTCGAGTTCTGTGGGAAGTTAGCAAAGGCCAGTGTGAAATTGAACAGACCGGGACTTGTTTGTCGTACTGGTACCTGATGGCTCTGCTTGTCTTGCTGGTCGGCAGGTTCCTCTTTCACGGTGACAATCGGTCGGCATTCGGCATCATGAGGAAGGACGGGGATTGTGTCAGTTTCAGCTTCAGTGTCCGCGGCCATGGTGATGCTTGTACGTAGAAGACCAGGCTTGGACGTGATGGAAATAAGGATGCGCATTGAGGATTGCGGTGCGTTCTTATACGTCGAGGAATGGCTGCCTGCAGGTTGCACAGGAAAACAAGCGCAATTGCTGCCTTGAAGACGTTCAGTTGCAGTGGTCGAGTGGCAGCGTCACTTTTTGATCACTGCACTTCAAGTTCGCTTGGGAGCCTGCAACTTGAACGCTGCCACTCACACACTGCCAGTGCATCATATCCCTCCACTGCAGCTCAAGCCTGCGCGGTCTCGTTACACAACGGCTTCCATTTTCTTACCATTCGGTCTTCTTGATTGATCTCGAAGCCCTGCCCAGATTGCTGCAATCAAGGCATTATTGAGCGAAAGGTTGCCCCTTTATGCATATATACCTGACTGGCGCAGGCGGAGAGCATTCGCTGTCGTTACTCCTTGGTCCCCTATCCTCCCATCAGAGCCCTACCTTACCTACCTGGTTAGCTGGACACTTCGTGACCCTTCCGGGCAACGAGCCATCTGCAAGCATCTCCCATCGACCACAGACACAGCGATCCAGACTACAGCCCCCATGAAGTTTGGCAGCTTGCTGAGTTACAGGACGAGAAACGTCGGGCACTAGGCGTCGGGTTTGTCCCGGGGTGGATGCTCACCTCGCGGCAAGGATCATGACAGTTCGAGGGCCAAAGCTCCTTACAACACGACGCCGCGATTGGCAAAAGAATTAGCGCAGGCAGTTGTGGACCCGGCGATTCGCCATGTCGCGGGACGTCACTCTGAATGCACTTGTCTCGATATCTCGGGTCGTGACGATTGTGCATAACTTGAATTGCGCGTGGCACTCGTCCCGAATCAAGAGGCCCATTGTATGGGTTTCATGTGCAAGCCACTCGGAGAGGTGAGGAATAATTTGAGATACCGTCTAGGTGACCAAGCAAGGCGTCCATATATAACCACCGTTCACGCAGCCCTTCGGTGCAACCTTCATACTTCCACAAAGCAGTTTTGATTACTCCATCGACCTTTATAGTCACACACTATCCTCAGTCCACAGTGTCCTTCTCTTTGTTCTTGCAGGCGCTTGGGACCTTCGCAATGACCACCCCTTCTGACCCTGCGAAGGTGATGGTGATTCGCGACATAACCCCTAACATCACCACTCTCAGTGTTCCTTTCGCTCGATTCGGGCTCATCAAGGTTGGCGGCCGCGCCACCCTGGTCAAGCTGCAAACTGGAAACATTGCAGTCTTCTCGCCGGTAGCCCTCACCTCCGATGTAAAGTCTAAAGTCAGGACCATGGGCCCAATAAAATACATTGTTGCCCCTGATATCGAACATCACATCTTCGTCACTCCCTGGGCAAAAGAATATCCTGAAGCAGAAGTCGTCGGCGTGGAGGGCTTGCCCGAAAAGAGAGAGGGAAATCCAGACACAAAGGGAATCAGGTTCCATCATATTTTCACAGCCAAGAACAAACGCGATATGCGCATCAGCCCGGAATTCGACGAGGAGTTTGATTACGAGTATTTCCACTCTCATTCCAACAAAGAGCTTGTCTTCCTGCACAAGCCCAGTCGAACGTTGATTGAGGCCGACATGTTGTTCAATCTCCCAGCTACTGAGCAATACTCGAAAGCGGCAGAAGATCCTCGCTCAGGTATCTTGACTAAGCTGTTTGCAAGCCTGATGAATACTCAAGGGAATTTGATATGGCAGAAGAGATTCCTGTGGTATGCAGCGGGCGGGAAAGATAGGCCAGGGTTCGCCGAATCAGCGAAGAGGATCCGACGCTGGGATTATGACAGGATCATTCCGTGCCATGGGGATGTGATTGAAACGGGCGGCAAGAGCATTATGGAGCAGGCCACTGCTTGGTTTGTTGAAAGTAAGCAGTGATTGTAGCGAGAAATTCGAGAGTGAGGGAGGGGGCGGCACATGTGACCTGGTTGGAGTACGACGTGGCCGCAAGGGGAAGCATTTTTGCAGGTGTTCAAGCCAAACTCATCGCCAACAGAAAGTCATCTCTCGGAAGGTGCATGGCATTGTCGGGGTCCAGCGATCCTGTATCTCTCTGGACTTTCGGGTGCGATCCGACATATGCCCGCGGACATACAACCAGAGGATGAAAATTGGCAGAACAAGCAGTCATAATCGGGTAGTGGTCGGAATGGTTGAGAGATGGTGTTCGCACTCTCCCATGGGTTTTAGGGACATGCACTTGTGTCAGATCTCGTCATGCATTGCACAACCCGCTGCGATGACCGTGAGAAAGAAGATTTGTCATTGTGCCATTGCTGCCATCGGAGCATGGCTTAAGCTGTGCCCATATCAGCGCACATGAGGGGATGATCCACCGGCGATGTATGTTATTGCAGAATCAGCGATGACTGTTTTCGGTTCAAGGTCGGTTGCCATGTTCTCATGAGAATCGGCATCATGGTTGCAACAGCGGCGGTCCCACCGTCGGGCACTTTCCCAAAATCTGGCTTGGTTGGCCAACTACGCTCGTTGAGCTGCATGTCGCTAAAGGCCGGTCGATTGCGGCTTTGCATGGGACTTTTGCCCGGAACAGATGTCCTGGTGGCATTATTTGGTGAAATGGCGAATGGTCACAGTCTGTCTGAAGGACCCAAAGGCACGTATGGATTATCCCATATTTATTTTAGTATATATCCCTGGTTCGTGGGACGTCAAGATGGCCCAATGTGACTGACCGGACTGAATCTGGCCGGTCTTCGCAGAATGCGCAGCCCTACGAATAATTTATTCAGCCTTGCGATGCCGAACCCCGGCATAAATTGAATCTCCCCACATGCACCACCTTCAAACTGGTCGACTTACAGCATATAGTCTACTAGTATGTTTGGTGCGTGCATCATCTTCGGAGCCATGTGATCCAAGGATACCGAAAGGGAGCTTGCCCAAGTGTTATTGCAATGTAGGTACACACAGTTTGGGACAAACCCAGGTGGCGGAGAATGACTCGGAAAATCACCGGACCGGGCGACAGTCGTCCGGGGATGATGCTCAAGACCCACCACAGCTCAGCGTGGGCTGCGATCGACTGTACTGCCAGTGGCACACAATAAGAAGTCTAGACGGGAGGATACAGATCTTTTAAAAGTCGACATCGTGGCTGCCTTCAAGAAACACTTCAGTAAAGAGGAATCGAGGAATTTTTTGTTGAAGCAAGGCTGGCAAATTCGGCACGGCGGTCTTTGCATCTATAGAGAGAGGGTGAATTCGTGGGGAAGCCGGATCCCCTCATATCCGGTGTTATAATATCGTGCTCAAGAAGAAGCCGACAAGAAAAGCGACAGGACAATAAGGAAAGGTATACAACATCGGTCACCGCGACCACGACTTATTACAACAGCAAACTGAGTACTTAAACTCTTGAGCCGCCAACATTCGCTATCTACAGCACATTACCAAGCATGGACGCAACATACGCTCAGCTGGCCGAGCGAATCTGTGAAGCAGCCGCCGCAAAGCATCCAGGCAGACTACTCGTGGGCATCGCTGGGCCACCTGGATGTGGGAAGACGACGATTGCCAACCATGTGGTCCGACTGATCAACGGGGACAACAACGGCACGTACGGAATACATTCTTCTGCTTCCCACAACAAAGAATCCTACCGCTGTCGAGCACAAGCCGTGCCGATGGATGGATTCCACTATACGCGGGCGTATCTGGACACCCTGCCCAACCGCGAAGAAGCATATATCCGCCGCGGGGCGCCGTGGACATTCGACGTGGACGCGATCCTGAAATTTGTTAGGCATCTCGCGGAATCTGCAAAGTTACCACCATCGAGGAGACCCACGATCCTCGCGCCGTCGTTCGACCATGCCGTGAAAGATCCCAAGGCTGACGATGTCGAGATCTCCCCGGATACCTCGATCGTTCTTCTCGACGGCAATTACTTGCTTCTAGACGAGGATAAATGGCGGGATATTAGTGGTATGTTGGATCTTAGGATCTTTGTCAATGTCGAGCCGGAAGTTGCTAGGGAAAGGGTCGCAAAGAGGCATGTTGCCGCGGGAATTGAGCCGACTCTCGAGAAAGGCCATGAGAGATTCGATAGGAATGATGGGATCAATGGTGATCTTATTCGGAGGAAAATTGTGGACTGTGATTTGGTCGTGCAAAGCGTGGATAGTCCTGATTCAGAGCAGCCTGTGAATTTGGATAGTGCCGGTGCTGGGACTGGAGTCGCTGCTCAGGCTGGCGGATATACGACGCAAAATCAACAGGCACAGCAACAGCAACAGCAGAGACAAACCGTGCCGTCTGGTTCAGGGTCGGAGTCATTGCCGGCGAGAATGACCGGAATTGAAGTGGTTTAAAGGAGTTTCTAGAGATAGATTTAGAAGGTTCCTGGCAGCATTGTTACATTTGGGATCATGTTGGGAGAGACCATATACTCAATAAGTCATTCAAGTTCTCCTGGATGTGACCTTTGGGTCCAGTTTTGGCCTTCGTCTCGGAAGTATTGTTGTCATTTCGGCAAGTTTTGTCAAATGTGTTTGCGGACTCAGTGCATCTCCGGAGAAACAACGTAAGGCACTTAAAACTCCGCCGTAGAACTTCGTCCGCGCACCTCCGCACTTTGACGCGTCTACGCGTACCGCGTCGTGTTTCAGGAACATGCGTCCTCAGAATGTGTCAAACTTACAGAGGGACCCTTTAAGCAACCTTGAACCCCACCAAAAGCCCGCTCTTATTCAGCTGCATCTATCTGCGTCTGTTTGCATCCTCTTTCTTTTCCTAGATTTCTATCACTTCACGAACATAACATCCTGTACTAGTACCACAGTTTACTGCAGTACACATACAAACGACAACATAACCTCCGGTTCTTTCGTCTCTCACGATACCAAATCCAGTCCTTAAACGCTAAGCTACCTAAGCCATGGCCCCTACATCACCTCAAGAAAGATTCGACCAAGGCAAAAAGCACGCGGCCCTCCTCCGAGCGCTGCTTTCACACCCAGCCATGGTCTACAAACCCGACGGATCGCCGGACAGAACCAAGATCCATCCGACCCTGTTCAACGTGACCGATTTCGAAATGTCAACCTACACAAAGTACATTTTACCTTTACTTCCAGAAAATGCGCACGAAAACTGTCACGCTTTATCGTTTCAGCCGGGTGGTCCGACGGGGCCAGAAAACATGGACAAGCTCGCCGATGACCTGTATCCCCGCATGTCGGGCGGGGGCATGAGGCAGAAATGGATCGATGCCACGAGTCGAGGGTTTATGATTTCGTCTATTATTCTGGATAAGAATAAGCAGATGTTGTTTGGGGGGTCGTTTGATTTTGGGGATGAGGTTGAGGCTGCGGCTAGGGCGTTAACCTGAATGCTGGCCAGGGCAGGACAGGGCAGGAAAAGAAAGAAAGACTATGTTGTCTTTTCTACCAAAAATAATGTATGAGTACAACTTACCAGGGAAATGACACGATGGGGAGCAGCTACTGCAGGACGGTGCATATACTATGAATCCGGGTTTTCGATTACCAAAATATCACATGATCATTGCGTTATGGCGTATTAGAGTCTTCATTGAGCGGCAGTCGTCTCTGCTTCCTTTTCCATTTACTCGCTTCAAGATTGAATGATTCGTAAAGTTGGCAAGGCTTGGACATGAAACAAGGCACCGAAATGAAGGAGCAACGCGACTGGGAGACCGTAGCGTCCTCAGCCTCGCGATGACGTCAGAAGATGCCAGATCCTCAACTTCAATTTGTAGGAGGTAGCTTCGTCTTCCGCCTCCAAGAAGGACATTGTATGTGTATACCTACGCGTACTAGTATTGCTGCCCTGGGCTGTTGGCTGGCTCGTTCGTGGGCAGAAATGCAAGTGTCGCGGCCGTCCGCCAACATCTCCAATGATGCTCTGCCATGTTGCTCAGGTTTGCGTCTGTTGCCCGCGTGACAAGGCAGTCGGATATGTATCCACAAATGAAAAGCCGGTGAGGAAAGCAAATACCCGTTATATGGCGATCGAGGTAGGACAGCTGTGCCAGGGCAGCATCAACCGCCGTGCCAGGGAAGATGTAAGTGATGGTGGCTGGCGGCCGCCCGGTAGGCAAACGACGAAAATCGTCGGATTCGCCTTTTCCTTGATCGCATCCATGTCTGCGCAGTGTCACTCTAATAGTACTGTCCTGCCTCACTTTGGATTCATTTCATCCACAGTGCCCAAAACCATCAGTTCGTCAGTCATCCCTGGTCTTGATCTGTTTTCCAACCTCAACTTCCCTCATCACCTACCCATTCATCTCATCTCATCCCTCTCCGTCGTCTCTTCTCGAGACCAATCTCCTCTTCACGCATCAAGCAACTTGAAAGCAAGCCAAACCTTCAAGATGCCCGTCATCTCACGAATCCTATCCATTGCGCTGCGCATCGGCCAGCTCGCCTTTGCGGCTGTAAGTTTGGCGCTGTTCCCCTCCTTTCCCCTACATTATCTAACAAAGTATACTACAGGTCGTCGCTGGCATCGTCGGATCCTACCTCCACGGCTACCGCCACGGCAGCGGCCTACCTCTCGCACGCTTCATCTACATCGAAATTGTGGCCGGGATCTCCATTCTTCTTGCGCTTCTCTGGCTTCTTCCCTTCTCAGCCGGTTTCATCCACTGGCCCGTCGATCTGTTATTGTCGTTTGCCTGGTTCGCGGCATTTGCCCTACTGGTCAACTATGTCGATCGAACCTCTTGCGGCGGCCATACTTTCAACTGGGGTGGAATCACTCGCGGCGGCGTCTGTAATCGTTGGAAGGCAAATGAGGCTTTTTCGTTCCTGTCTGCAATCTTCTGGATGCTGAGTGCATTGCTGGGCCTCTGGTACATTCATCGTGAGAGTCGCAAGGCTGCACGTGGCACCGCACACGGAGATCCTACCGCACCAATTGCGGCGAATGATGCAGCGTAAGATGGAACCTCTCCTCCTCACTTCTGTCATTCATGAATGATTGAAACTGACGGAGAAAACATCTAGATATCCTCGCCGCCGCTGGTACCGCCGCAGCCGTGTCTGAGGGCAAACACCCGCAATCGCACCCTTCGACTGGACGAAGAACATTTCTTCTCGAAAGGATTGAGAGTTAAGCGAGCAGGGGCTCCAATGTGTGACTCGGATTGGCGCTGGTGATGATTGCAGAAAGGGAGGAGATGTACTCTTGGAGACTGGGTGTGGTGGTTGCAGAGACAGGTGACCAACCCGCCCTAATGCACAGGTTGAATTAGCCTCTTTGCAGAGAATCAATTGAGATTCAAGTAATTCAACTCAGTTGGACTTCCTCAAAATCTCTCTCGCTAGAAATGTTTGTTCCCACTTGACTTTTTTGCTCTTCCGTGTCACAGCCTCTCTTGGTCGTAACCCCAAGTCCCGGATGTGGCGCCCATCGACCCTGCCTGCCATCCAGGGACAATACTTTAACCAGGCTCCCAACTCCACTACCTAGGTATTGATGACCATACAATCATATCCACAGCCAGACTTACACTCACACTGCCCCTGTCTACCAGTCCAGTCGAGCTACATAGATGTAAAGAATCTCACCCCCGTGGACAAACCGATCAATCACGTGACGTTCGACTTCAAGGGGTGACAGCCTTGTCACTCGACCACTGCACAGTCAGAGTATTATTATCCTCGCAGAGATGAACGGAAGGATATTGCGCGGGCATTGAGACCAGTAGTGCCGGTGCCGGATGGTCAGTACGAAGCAAGTTGCCGGATTAGTAAACACTGGATACATTGCTTTAATTAATATTTGAAGTTAAATTTCATTGGTACTCAGTGACATTTTCAATGGTGGTGCCTAGTGGAGACTCGACATCCTAGATTCGCAGGCATAGTCTAGACAGATGACCACCCGATACACTGCACAGCCAAAGGAGAAAAGAAACGAGAGTCGAGTTGTCCAGTTCGGGTTGGCCGTGGAATGGATCCCAAAACGAAACGCCAAGAAGGGAACCGGAAATAAAGTGTCGTGAGACGGACCTTTCATAGACCAGTAATTCTGCAACATGTCTCTTAGAGCATCCGAACTCTTCAAATATTCACCTCGACATTCGACCCTGACCAACAATCCTATTTTTCCGCGTAAACGCTAGCCTCACCCTTGGCCATGTAATCGAACGATTCCTCGCTCGTCGTTGTAACAGGAGGGCTCGGGGCATCATCGCTCGCCTTTGCGTTATCTTCAAAGACACCCTCATCATCCTTTGGAACACTCAATCCATCCACAACACGCCCTTCCCACAGCAAGCCATCACCAAAACCCCAACCAAGACCTTTCTTGGATCGACGAACTTCCTCTTCCATCAAGCTGAATTTGGGTTTCTCTTTGTTGCCCTCCCAAGACCCCAAACTCAACGGGAGAGTTCTCTTATGCCATTCTCCCAAAAACATGCCTTCGGGATCACTCTCGTCGCGAACTTTGAGGAACTCCACCATGTCTTGACCGTACATACCGCCGATCTGCTCCTTGGTGGCCAAAAAGTTCTTGGCCCAATGAGGTCGACCACCCAGTTCTTCCATCAAGTACTCAAAGGCCTGATAGTATCTCTCGTGACAAGGCGGGTCACGACCATAAGGTCGATACAAGGTTGCATTCAGATACAATGTAGGTTCATCCTTGACCGTAGGATCGAGATACGGTCTGACACCAGAGGCATTAGGCACGGTCCTAGCGGTGTGGGTGACGCGCACTTCGACGGGACAGTGGACCCAGATTCCTTTACTGGAAACTGGGATACCGTGTTTAGATTCGTCTTCATGGTTGATCCAGGCAGAGAGTCTCTTAATGGCCTCAGGTCCCTTGGACAGCGGGAGAGCCCACTCATTCACAAACTGCGAGTACAGGCAATCCATCAACAACCCTTCCCGGGCAGGTTGGACGGCCGACATGACAAACCTGCCCGGCTTGAAGCCATACTGCATGCCAAACACAAACCATTCAATCCAGGGAAGAATGCGTGGGACCATGTTGGACAGATACAGCAGGTTGTGGTAGACGTAATATCCGACCGCGCCGCCGTAAAAGGTGGTATTTGGTGGCCGAGTGGGAGCATCGGTTTTGGAGCCACGCCAGACGACTGCACGGCGAAGATAAGGCAGCCACCAGACACGGGTGAATTCTTCGGAAGTCCAGAGATCTTTGTCCCACGAGTCCAGCACGGATGCAAGGGAATGAAGAGACTGCGACCATGACACATTGAAGTCCGGCACGGCCTGCAATGTAATCTCGACGATAACACCCAGCGAGCCCAGCGAAAGGAGCGCTGCCCTGAAGAGTTGCGGGTTCTTAGTCGCGGAACACGTGACTAATTGGGAGTTTGATAGCAGAATCGTCAACGAGGTGATGGATTCGGATATCAACCCGTGCTTGAGACTCGAGCCATGCGTCCCCGTCGATATTACTCCCGCCACGGACTGGACGTCGATGGAGCCCAAGTTCGGTAGAGTATAGCCATGCTTGGCGAGTGCAAGGTTGAGGTTATGTAGCGAGATGCCGGCCTGGAAGCGAGTAAGTCCAGGTGTATTGTCGACATCAACTTCTAGCACCTCGCTGAGATTGTCGAGGTTGATGAGCCAAGAAGATGTGCATGTCAGATCAGAGGGTGAATGTCCGAACCCGGTCACACATAGGCGTCTGCGGCACCTTCGTGCGAGCGTGACTATCTTCTGCAGCTCTGGTACAGATGCCGGTTGGAAGTATAGTTCTGGCCGGGAGAAGAAGGTCTGAGCCCATGTATGATGCAAATACCGCGCTTTCGGCCGGAATGGAATCGAATCGGCCAGACGGGCCAATTCTCGCTGTACTTGAGGGTCAAGATGGATATTGCCGGTGGGGCCGTCGGATACGGCCGAGGTGTTGGGTTTGGTTTGCGGAAGATTTGGGGCCGCCCAATCCATGTCGTAGGTGCTATCCAAAATTCGGTGATATGATCAGTACATGCTTTCCGCCGTGAGGGAAGAGGGAATGGATGAAGCGGTGGAACAAGGAATACATGTAGTTGTAGTTGTAGTCCGGATTTCGCAACTTGAATCGAACGAAAATCATGACGCGCTTTGCCGAGGCTGGATTACATAATACGGCCTCCTTTGATTGGCCTCGAATTAACGACATGGCAATCTACTGGAACAGATATGTGCACAGTACTCTGTGTGCATGGGCGACAAGACTGTCGGCACAGCTGAACTTCAAACCCTGCCCGCTGGCTCACTTGGAAAGAATCTTGTGTTTGCTGACCTGGTACCTGCTCAGGGCCATCGCGCCTTGTTATGCGAAACAACATGTCCATGTCAACCGTGATATCTAATGCCACAAATGCCCCCTCATCCTTTGTGAGAGACCAACTCCTTTCGTGATCGTAACCCAGACCGAGCTTTCTGCCGTAAAATCTGACGAGCCAAGATGTACAGATTGATCTGAAAGTACGCGGGCAGACTCCGCCACGCAAGCTTGTAGAGCGCCACTAATTGAAACCAAGTTGAGCCTCCATGTCCACGTTAAGCCATGTCATTTACAGCGTCATTCCCAATTCCTGCATTACTTCTTCGACTCGTACACATAGCTGTCCTGCCTGAGGACTCGTCCGTGCAGGTGTCCATTTCCGAAAGACCGATTTGATATGTTGGGGCGGTTCGCCGAAAACAACGAAACATGACGGCAGTACAGGCCTATCTTGCACAGACGGCGAGAGAACGGCCATCTCTTGGGCGATGTGGATGGCCGTCACAAATTCAGAGGGCTTTTTCGCGGATGCACCGACCAGTCTAACGTCGATGTTAGCATGTCTGGCCTCAAGAGTTCAAACAACAGTACTTACACATAAACTTCCGCATAGGTATCCAAGATATGGATGTGATGGGCGTCGACGTCGTTCTGAGTGAATGGCACAATCTCTTCAACCAGCGCCTTTGGTGTCTGCTTCGGAGGCGATAACGACCTCAGTCCCCAAAATCCTCCTGAAGACTTGGGTCTGTCATGCTCCACACGATATAACTTGGATGGACGGCCCCGGAACGGCCCCTTTCGGTGTGATTCTTGCCCGGTTTGTCGTCTGCTTGTTCCGGTAGGGAACGATTCCCAGAAGCTGGAAGGTTCTTCACCTTCGGATATCTCCTCAATCTCGCCTGTGAGACCTAGATCCATGCCAATCAACCTGGCGCATCCCACATCTTCCGGATCGCTACCAGCCCCTTTCCAGAGGTAGAGCTTTCCAAATTTGGCAGATATCAAGAAAGGCAGGCCAGAGGATAAACTAGATGGGTCAAACTCGACCTCATCAAACGCCAAATGACCAAGATGTCGCCGACCACAAAGCATGTACAGTGCGGATGATTTGCTCTTGCGCACGATGACAATGCCACCCAGCGCCTGGAAGAATTCGGAGCTTTCTTTACCTTGTTTTACTACCTGTAGCTTCGTGCTGTTTTCGCGGGCGACCTTCCTGCAGAAAAGCTGGGCGTCCTCTATGGCCGCTGCTGGAACTTCATCCCCGCACCACAGATAGACATCCACCACATTCGAGCCGCCCCGTGATTGCATGGTGTGGACACACAGGTACATACAATCTTCAAATAGGATGTGCTCCTGCTGAGGTGGCATTGCTGTCTTCTTGCCGTTACCAGTCACCTCCCAGATTTGATTACTGAGTGTTTTCGTTTTGTCCGCAGCTCTGTTTTGTGAGCAAAGGAATTGTTGTGTGTCGAATTCCGCCTTCTCACTCGGTCGGGGTAACATGCCGAAAAAGGACTCGATTTGCGACGCCAGACCAGAATCTGAGGTGTTTGGGCCAGGAGACCGGTCTAGACGAGACTGGAGTCTATCTGGCTCCGGCGGTGGTGTGAGTTCTGGCATCGTAGTTGACTTCTTGGCTGCTGGAGACTCAAATTTCAAACCGAGACCGCCCACTTTGCTTGGTGATGTAAGCGCCGCTGATTTTTCAGGGCCAGTAGACGGCTTCGAAGCTTTGGGAGTGTTCATCTTGGACTTGCTGGGGGTCAACGGCAAGACAGACGGAAACGGCGGGCTGGTTGTATTAGCTTTTCTTTCAAGATCGGATTCAGGAGGAGACGAGACGACCGAAGGTCGGTCAGTCAGAACATCGAAACTCCTGGGAGTGGATGGTTTCATTGAGTTCGTCTTTTCAGCCGGCTGACGTCCCCCAATAGTACTCGAAACTTTTCGAAGCTCCGCAGACTTGCTAGCAACGGGCGGCTTTGACTTGGGACTCGGTTCTGTTTCATTAGCTGGTGCCGGCTGGGTATAGGAGCGAGTCTTGAGGATGTCGATGGGCTTGACTTGTTGTCCATTTGGCTCAGACGTCGCGTGAATGAGTGCTGCGCCCTGCGCAGGCTTGGCGATAGTCTTCTCAGTCTTCTCCCCTGCTTCAGTGCCTGCCGCTTCCCGAGTCACGAAGCTGCGCGATTGACGTAAAGGCAGGTCAACAGAAATTGTCTCTTTTGCCAATGGTAAAGGTTTTGGCGGAGTTGGCTGCCCGTCTGTCCCGGCCTCGGTCCGATTCTCAGCTGGTGCGGCGCTTTCTTGCCTCGTAGACTTGGACATGCTAGCCTTTGGGGCCCTTCTTCTCGGCCCTTTGGCTCGAGCCTTTGTCATATGCGTCAGCTCTGCAGGCTCTTCCCCGCCGCCTCCCTGGGAGGTGTGCTGCATCTCGCGCACTTGCCCTCGACCACCGTCCGGCAAGGGAGAATCGCCTGGCAGCTTTGGACTGCCGTTGCGTGAGAGAAGGCCTGCGAGTGCCGGATTGAGCCTAGCGGCGATCTTGCTGTTCTCAGGAACTCTGAATCCAGATCGTGGCTCTGTACTAGAGCGCTTCGGTGCTTCTGTTGTGACCGCAGCCGCAGCGGGAGCAGTTTCGACACTGTGGGGCGCAGACACTTTTCCAGGCTTGTTGACCGATGCTGCTGTGAGAACGACCTCAGGTTTTTTCGCTTCCACTGCCTGCGACCTCTCTGTACCTGCATTGGTATGGACGGCCGGTGTAGGTCTCTCAGTGCCTAGTGAAACTCCCTTGTCGGTCCGGTGTTCAGAGTGTAGAGTGGGTTTAGTCGACTTGTTCGGGGCACCAGCCGGGGTCTTGATTTCCACCTGCTCCTTTGAGGGCGTTGCCTTGTGCAGAGTCATTCGGCGAGCCAGTGCTTCTGGGACAGCCTCTGCAGGCTTTGCCTTCGAATCTGTTGATTCAGGTCGCTTACGCGTGGCACTGCCGCCGGCCTTCATGGCTTCCTTCTTCTGTAGAATGCTCTCTTTAAACTCGTCAACATGTTGAGTTTTCTGAGGCCCTCCGGTGGCATTCAATGCTGCTTTGCCTCGGGTGATGTTATCTTTCAGCAAATCGGGCGCTACATAATGCTGGGTCTGTGCCCTTTTCAGTTTACCAAAGACTGCTTTGAACTCCGGCTCGGTATCGTTGCTTGTTGTGGATGGTGCTTGACGGGATTTGAGGGTAGCTCTGAAGTCGATCTCCGTTGTGCTTCGTGGTTTTGGTTTCACAATGGGCGATTTACTCTCGATTTTCAGATCACCGCCGGCAGGCTTGTCGATTTCTTCTCGGGGTTTTGGTTTCACAACAGGCAATTCACTTTCGATTTTCAATTCAAGGCCAGCCGGCTTTTCAGGTCCTTCAGAAGGCTCAGTCACTTTGGTCTGAGCTGAGGTAGATGGCTGTTTCTCTTCAGATGAATCTCTCTGGGGTATATTCTGGCTTCCCGGCGTAATGTTCCGCTTAGAGGGCACAATGGGCTTGCCTTCTTTCTTCACGGTAAGTGAATCAGCCGGTGGACCCACGACATTTTTGTGGGCAGCCTTAGGCTTCGAAGTATCCCCCTGCGAGTTGGCTGGCTGTGATTCAATAGTAGGCGGGCTCATTGTCGAAGTTGATACCTCTTTGCTCGGGTGTGCGTCCGGAGGTGGCGAACCGAGAACCTTGGGCGTTGGTGCATCCTTGACAGCAGAAGGACGTGTCTGTTCCTCGAACTTTGAACGCTGCAAGTTGAGCTTCCAGGCAGGCGTTTCCGGTCTGCTTGGTGCGAACTTCGGCACGTCTGGTTTATTCAACGCACTTTCCAGCCAGCTTGCTTTGGTTGGGCTCCAACGACGAGGATCCATAGTTTTGGAGGGACTGCGCTCAAGAGGTAATTCTGGTGGAGGCGGAGTCGCTCGTCGCATGTTTTGCTGTCGACGCAGAGATTCAAGCGTATCTGACCGTTCGCGCTGTTCATAATCCGTCCGGGCCTTGGGTGATTTCGATGCCCCATTGTCCGGGTCTGGAAGAGGCCGGCCCCGGAATGGAAGTGTGGGCTCCGCTCCGTGGCTTGAGACAGGCCTCGAGCCAGATAGAGGGGATGACTGGAGGTCCCACCCTGGTCGTGTGTCCTTGGATGAATTGCGGCTATGCCCAGGACTGAACTCGGAGGCGCCAGAGAGATGCGAAGGCCTCGATGCAGCTATAGAGTCTCCCCGCTTCAAGCCAGCATTTGCCTGTACGCTCCACCTCTTGCTCACGCTGTCCGACCGCTTCATCATCGCACTCTGGACGAACCCACCCAACCCTTTAGTTGGTGACAAAGGGCGTCCAGAGGGAGATAAAACGCTAGGATTCCGCCCAAGAGTAGCCGCATCTGAGTCTAATGGAGTGTTGAGGTCCAACGGCTTAAAAGCTGGCAGCTCCAGGGCAGGCGACTTGGAAGGGGTTTCCGAGATCATGGAGACAGGGCGTGGCCTGGCCACGGGCTCGAAACTAGGCGTGTGTTGCTGATCGAGCATGGAGAGGTTATGTTTCGCGGGTGAAGTTGGCGAAGAGAATGTTCCTCTCTCTTTTTCCAGTTCACAACGTTCAACGGTAGGCTCCTTTTCTGCAGAGAGCCCGGGAAGTCTCATGCTGCGAGTCATAAATTGAGACGCACTGGTTTCACTTTCATTCTTGCGGTATGCAGGTGAAATGGCCGCTCGGTCTGGAGTCTGACGGAACCATGACGGGTCTTTTGTGCTCAACGAAGCCGAAATCTCTTTCTTGGACATGTCCTCTTCATGTTTTGGTGTCGGAGACCTCAGAGCGGCGCTAGCGTCGGGAAGCGAGACCACAGACTGCGGTCGCGACCGTATTGAGCCGATGCCCCTGGGTGATGGTCTTTGATTCCACGAGAGTGTGCCACTCCTCGACAAAGAAGTTGCGTTTAGAGGAGGACTGGGAATTGGGCGTGGATCATCGGCCGACAGAGGAGGCAACGGCCGCGAGAAGTCAACACCGGAGACTGAAGGTCGCCTTGGTTTAGGGGAGATCGAGCCCGCGCGGCCTAGGGTTCGCGATTGGAGCGGCGGAGTGAGGGCGACAGTGGGTTCAATCTGTTTATTGTGCTTGGGCGTCTCTTCTCCTACGTGTCGAAGCGAGGGTGCAGGCCCGGTTTTGGATGGGGAGAGGGAACGGGCACGTTCTACCAGAGTCAGAGGTACAAGAACATTGATGAAGTATCGCAACGATTATAACGCACCAGCTCGTCTCGCTTGTCTCTCCCGTCTCGCTTGCAGCATTTCCTCCTCCATCTTCTTGGACCGCTCCGCCTCTTCAAGACCCTGTTTGGAATTCAGGCTAGCAATACGGGCCAGAAACTGGTCAACCGACTCGGAACCATCGTTAGACGCGTCCATGCTGAATATGGTCAAGGGAAATGCCGAGTTGCTGACGGTGGGCGCAGTAGGTGAATTGTCTATGGCGCAGTCATTGCTCGATGGGCTCGACCATTCGGGGAATTGGGACGCGGACGCTGAGCGCTTCACGGACAGGCAGAAAAGAGAGAGAGTTTTGGCTGTATCAGAGAAAGTCCCAATAGTGGGCTAGAAGGATAGAAAGGTGTGGTGGAATGGGACAACAAGGATCTAGTACAGTGTTGTAGTGCCAGTGGGCGTCTTCGGAAGCTTTTGTTGATGTTGATGCAGCGCCAGTTCTGGATGTGCCAGTTGCGTTGGTTGCGAGAGGCAAAGACGGGAGCGCGCGTCTTCCCGCAGGACTGACAACTTCGACTCCCTCTCCCCGAGCTGCACTTCCTACAAGATCTATAATTCCCTTCGCCCTTCTGCGATGAACCTGTATTTCGCAGCATCTGGAGAAGCGATCTTAGACACCGCGGCTAGGCCGACCCTGTGGTCTGCTGCTGGCGCGGCGGCCCAGCTCGCCTACGGCCAATTTGTGGCCTGTGCCTGTGTTTTGCATGGACCCTGGTCGCTTCTATTCGACGGCGCTTGTTTCGAATCTCGACGCATAAACACAAGCAGATCGAGTGCTTCAGAAGGTTCCTTGTGAGTGATGTACAATAATGCAATGCTCTAGTACAGGAACAAACGATCCTTTGCATCCTGCACCACCCACTCCAACCCTTTCTCCAGATTTTCTCCTGTCATGGCGCTACAAGGCACAACAGTCCAATGATGAGTCCGGATCTTTTCGAGTTCTAGTGCTTTGGTGACTTCTGCCACGTCCATGCACCCGCTCACGTCGATCTTGTTGAGAAATACCAGCAGACTTGCCCCAGCAAGACGCTTGAAGCGGCAAGTCAGCAGAAGGACCTTTCGAAAAGCACTCTACATACCTCTTCCACCAGCAGCCCTTTCAATTCCTCCTTGCAGTCTTCTATTCGTAGGCGGTCTGTCGCGTCGACCACCCAGATTAATGCATCGGTCTTTTCAAAGTAGTTGCGCCAGTATGATCTTATTGTTTTTTGGCCTCCGACATCCCAGATATTGAGCTTGTAACTGCAGAAAGAGCCTCAGCAACAGACAAATGTGGTTCTCAACGAACTCGCCTCACCCGCCAAAGTCGATTGTTTTGATGATAAAGCCCAGCGTCGGACTAACAGTATTGACATCTTCGTTCATAATCTTTTTAACTATGGTAGTCTTGCCGGCATTATCAAGTCCTCTGCAACTGTGATCAGTATTCGAGGGGCCAATGGCAACGAGCGCTCCTATCCTACAACATGAGAATGCGCATTTCCTTGTCCTTCAGTCGGGCCTTGCGAAGGATGGAAAGCATTGTGGGCTGAGCTGGCCAGTGTGCCAGATGCTAGAACATCGAGTCTTATTCCCGGGCTCCCATCAATCCCGAAGGAAAGTATAATGGTCGTATCAGGCAGTCAATCAGCCATTGTAGTACCTGCTCGAACGGCTTTGATACAAGGCTTCAGTTGTGCAGAAATGGCGGCGGTAAACACAGGGACTAGGGCGGCAACTGTGTCTGTAAAGCAGCGGTCAGTGTTCATCAATAAGGAAACCAACGTCAGGCAGGCAACAATAGTCGTTGAACATCGGATTTCCAGGCCAGAATTAGACTTCCACTGGCTCATCCAAACCTTGAGAGCAACAATGAGTCTCTACGTAAAGTTCTGTGTTCTGGTTCACATCTGATTCAGTTTGTCCTTGCCTGTACCCCTGCTCTCTTCTGATTTTGCCCCGCTAGATGTCTAACCACTGGTTCAAACACAATCACCCCCCGGCCGCCGAGCCTTGTCCTCTTTGGGTCGACCTGAATAGGACGATGGCAGTCTATACTATAGAACTATCTCCGTCCATTTCTCATCTAAGACATTTTTCATAACATCACTCAGTCCTTGAAGCAGACAAACAAGTTGATCAAGATTTCTGATTCTGAAACCCCAGCATTCATTTCCAACGAAGCTAGCGGAGGGGTAGTCACTTTACAGTCACTATGGACCAGAGCCCCATAGGCTGCCAGCCGTCCTCCCCTGGGACGTCTTCACTATCTGGAAAATGGTCTTCACATGGATGTGACATCTCCATGCCAAGAGGTAATTCCAAAAGTGAGGCACAAGAGGTGAAGAACCCCTCAACTATTAATTCCGTGTTCGCATTCTAACACTTCATCTTATGTAGTCTTCATCAGCCGCCGGGATGATGGTCTTCGATCCGAAAGCTTATGGCGATCCCACCGCCAAATCAAAGTCCAACACACCTTCTAAAGGTCGGCAGCCGGCTATCCAACCTGTGGACACAGAAGTGCCGTCAACAAACCATGTTAATGAAACAACGAACCCAGTTCCTTCAGAGACCCCAGTGACTTCACAGGACCCCGTGATTTCACAGGCAAAGACCCTTCAAACATCATCCACGGACGGAGACCGCTCAGCAGGTGCAGCGATGCCTGCAGCATTCACACCACCCGTCTTCAATCCTTATGCCTACGGACATCCAGGCGCAATCCGCTCCGTTCAGGGCTGGGTTCCTGGTAAGAAGTCGGCCCTGTCTCAGTCTCCTGCACAGCCTAGCATCAACCCTGTGAATGAGATAAAGACTTTGCCTGACACTAGGAACAATGTTACAGAAGCCCTTGCGGTGAACGAAGATCTCCCGGCAGACAAGTCGAACCACCATGTGGCAGCCCCCAAAAACGATTCGAGTGCTTCATCCGAAAATAAATTGAAAGTCATTACCGGCCAAGAAGCTCAGGGCACGGCAATCAAGACCACTGAAAAGCTACCAAACGGCCTCCCGTACAAGCCAAGGCAAGTGGTCTTGAAAGAGAAGATGGAGGCAGCCGACCATGCCAGCTCAGCATCTCAACCAGGTACGGCTAGGGCCAATGGTGGTGCTAGTGGGCGCAAGGGCACAAAAGAGGAGAAACCAAAACCACCGCCTGCGACGTACGAGACACTCAAGCTGGCAGGTGAGACGCCGGAACAGGTCATTGCGCGGCTTCAAAAGGCTGGCACTCGTGAGATTGGTCTTCGCATACGACGCAAGGCCGATGCTAACAACACAACGACCGCCCTTGCCATGTTAGACTACCTCCGAAAGCCGCTGCCTTCAGCCGAGGACCAACAAGATGAGCCGTTACCTTTGGAATTGGACCCTATGGCGGCTGCTCTTCCAGTAAAACAAGGCCGTCTATTGAAGCAGGTTGGTACACTCTCAACAACGCCGGAGAAAGCTTCACAACATCAGGATGGTCGACGAGTTTCTGGTCAAGCCTCGCATCAAATCAGCGCTGACGATGGCTGGGGTACACCAAATGTTGCCGGAAACCACACAGCTGCTCCTGTTACCCCACCGAATGCAAAGACCCGCTGGGCTACTTCTAAAGAGCTGAAGGCACCCATCACCAAGCCTGATAGCAATGGAGAAGGTTCTGAAGAAGAAGAAAGCGAAGGAGACTCTACCAGGCCCATGGGTTTCGGCAGACTCATCCGCAGCACGAAGCCAGAGGTCGCCGAGTACGACCTCCGTGGTTGGGATGGCAACTTTCACCCACCACCTCTTGACTGGGAGGACCGACCACGATTCTACAACAACAATGCTGAATATATTGAGCATTTCGACAACTGGCTCGGGCAAACCGCAATATTTACTCTGCAGCAACTGAGCGCAGCTAGACAAAAAGCTACACCACAAGAGTCACCCGACCTGGACATCGCAATTCTTCCCACAGAGTCAGTCTGCAACCTCAACAACCATTCGGATGGAATTGGGTTTGTTCCGAGGGACTATGTTCTTAATCCCTATGATAAGAGTCACTTTCCAAAACGCTTGCCTGGGGAAGCCTTAATCGACTTGACCATTCCTGCCGATTTTCAAGCTCGGACTCAGCTCGATCTGCAAGACAATCAGAACCAGGAAGCAAGAGTCGAAACTGCTCAGATGTTCATTGACAAGAGAATGGCATATCTGGAACGCAGCAACAAGCGAGCCGAGGAGGAAAGGTTGCAGGCCATACAGCAGCAGGAAGAAGAAGCGGCAGAGGCAGAACAAGCAAAACAAGCAGAAGCCGTTGCAGATGGACCAGTACCTGAACCTGAACCTGAACCGTCGGAGCCGGTGAAACCTATCACGCCTCTCAAAGCAAACATCTACCTTCGACCGGCCGTGGCATCGGATTTTCCTGGCATGACAAAAATCTACAACTGGCACATTACCAACGGCATCCGTCCTCCCGAGCTCAGGGAGATTACTACCCAAGACATGGCAGGTCGTCACGAACTGTGCACATCTAACCGTCTCCCGGTCATCGTTGCTGTCGAGCGAACCCGCAAGAATGCTCGCAAGAAGCCACTTCGACGTCGGATGAATAATTCAAATCAGCCGGTTCAGAACGTCGCGGTGAAGGATGAAAACGTCGTCGGCTGGGCGGCTGCTACCGACTGGGGCGCTCCTGACTACGTCGAAACCATCACTGCCGAACTAGAGATCTATGTCGCGGCCGAGTTTCGTCAGCAGGGCATTGGCCGCTGTCTGATGGACGCAATACTCTATGCCACTGACCGCGGCTACAATCCTCAACGAGGCTACGATTTTCAGGTTGCGCCCGAGATCCAGCACGTTTACACCGGTGGAGGCTATCGCGATCTGCACAAGATCATTTTCCAGGTTCGCTCGTACAACAAGCCTGTTTCTCCAGAAGAGGAGTATCGCCACAATCGCAACATAATGCTTTCAGCACGGCGCGGCTGGGAGTGGGAGAATAGAAATGGAAGGGATGAGTGGGAAGACCACAAACTGCCAGCTGTGCCTCCACCTCCCAATCCGGAAGACTTCTGTAAAGAAGCCAAGCTCAATGATCGCGAAGACGACTACTCTGTCTGGCTGAAGGAGTGGCTCGAATCATATGGGTTCGAAGAAGAGGCGTTGCTGAAAAAGATCGGCACCAGAAACCGCAGATATGTCGACGTGCGCTACCTCACCCGCGAGACCTGCTTTGATCCTCTCGACGGCAAGATCCAGGACTTCTCCAGGGGATTCTGATTGTGGCTTGACCTCTGCCAGTATCGACTAGTGCTACACCAGGGCAATCGCAATTCTTATTGTCTCTTCCTCGGTTCCACCCCACACCCACTTTCAGTGCAAAATCGGTCTCCAGAGCCTTGAAACCCTCGAGATACCAAAAACAGACAGAAAAACAATAAAAAAAAACTCTCTTGCGTCGGCATCGGCGTTTTCTTAATTCATTTCGATTCTATTCTTCTTTTCGGCGTTACGTTCTCTGGGAAATCCAAAAGAATCATCCTTCACCCAGACTCAGCCAGTGGGTTTGGGTCTTTCCTAGGTACTTGCTACCCACCCTCTTCTAGTGATACCTATTCCACTGCAGCCTGGATCTCGTCTCGTCACGCGTTTCTGCAACGGAACGGCACTCGAATGATTCAAGCAGCGAGCCAGCATTGCATTTTACGGAGCTTCTTTCTTTTACTTCTCTTCGGCCTTTTGTTTTTTCTCCTTCAATTCCGCAAAAAGGCGTTCGGTTCGGCGTTTAAACACGGACCATTCGATCGGTCACTTGATCACACCGAGGCCAGATCAATGCATGGTTCTACTGGCGTCGATTGCATGGATGTGATTTGGTGTGGGGGAATCGTGCGAGAGCTTCAGCGAGACAGCGCATCGCAACATGCAGTGGGTGGTGGTCACAAGGCAGGCGTCCGGGGTTTGAATGGACCGTGTAGTATTCATGTGCAGTGGCTGCACTGCAGGAGAGCAAAGAACTGACTATCGACTACGGGTTTCATGCTGATCATGATCATGGGACATGGCACTAGCATACAGTCATAGCCGGGTGAACGCAACGGGCACTGCAACGGGCATGAGCATGAGCATGAGCATGAGCGCATAGCCTATAGTCGGGCGATTTGAGCTGCACTGGTTCAAGTTCTGGGCTTCATTCCTCACTGACGAGAGATGCATTGCAGGAGTAGTTCTAGCGGGCCATTGCAGTGTTGCAACTTCCAAAGCACAGAAGCAGAAGATAGACTTGAGCAATGCTTCTGGCAATGCTTCTAGATACTAGTACGAGTAGCTAGCGATATTGAAAGCACCCTGGCTCGATTTGTTTTCTTCTTTTTTTATCTCTTTCTTTTTCCCATGAGGCTCTAGTAGAGAGTATAGTATTCCGTCCTCCGAGTCGTGGGGATGGTTCACCGGTATTTCCTGATGAGCAAAAGTTGCCCGCACCCGCACCCACACACCCTCCCAGGGACATTTCTTCTCTAATACTGGGATAGTAAGGATATCACGATATGTCCAAAACGAAGCAGCCGCACTTCATTGCTGTCGATCCCCGTTACGGAACCCCGTCAAAGGCTTGCATGTGCAAAATACTACTGTACAAACTACTGTAGCGAGGAACGCGTAAGTAGTAGTTTGCATGCGTCGCACAACGCGCGCTCAGGGCTGAAGGGTCTAGGGGGGTTCAAGTTGCAAGCCACCTACCTGCACCAGCCAGTAAGAAACAATCAAGCCACACTGCATCTGGTCGTATGTGCGCCAAGAGCAAAGGTTTGACGGGGCGATGACTTGCATCTACCTAAGGTACTGTATCTGATCCCAGCGCATTGGAACAGGCGAAGGTTACCTCATTGATGAATCGTAGTAATGGGGCGGGGTGGAAGTCGATTGATCAATCCCCAACACTGGCATAGTACCATTACTGCTCTCCGCAAGCATCTTCTGCATATGCTCCAGAACTGATTCGAATTGGTCTACTACTGAGGGTGCGAGGGACTTCTTGGCCTCTCGTGCAGGTGACTGTGGCTGATGAAGTTGATTAATGAGCTGAATCCTGGTCACCATCTCTAGAGCGCGTATGGATCCGACCCAGATCCGGTCACGACCTCCACTGCAAGTCCGACGTTTGCTTTTGGGCAGCAACGGTCAGACCCGTGCTGCAGTCTACGCAATAATCAGCGCTGCGCCTAACCAAATGCCGTTCCATAGGTAGGTAAGGGACTCGGAGTGATCAATAATAATGATAGCTCCAAGCTGAGAGCAAAGCATCAGCTGCTGCCTTGGCGTTCACACTATTGCAATGCTTTCGAAAGGCTTGTCGTTTTGGGTGACCGAATCGCAAAAGGCGTTCCCACGATAGGCGAGGCGCCGCCGGAGTCTATCAGCCCATCGAAAGGGCTTGGATGATAAGAATTGATAGCCGGCCTGCAGGTCATCGTGTTCACAGGGGTTCCTTGGACAAATTGACTTGGTGCTAGTAGTCGTAGTAGCTGGCTTCCGCTTGCAGCTCCCCAACTCCAGTTTTCGGTTGACCCGGTCTGCCTGCGCTATCACCATGGACTTTAGGGGAAGCTCGAAAAGGGAAGCGACAGGTGTCAGACATACAGTTGTCAGGCAGGCTAGCCACACGCCTAACCAAGTCCGTCAGACACAGTAGAGTGCAGAAAGCTGTGGATGTCGTCCAGGTGTTTGTTTTATTGTTGACCGAACACTTCGCCGACGTTGCTAGGGTGGCTGTTATGGCCATTCTCACCTACCGTTGTGTGTATCTGGTCGACTACTGCTGACTCCGAAAGTGCCCAACTCTCAGCCAGTAGAGAAGTCTTGTAACAATGAGCAAACGACATCCTCAGTCCTAGCCGCTCAGACCGAATCCGGATTTAGCAACGAAAAGGCACATGCTATCTCTTCTATCCTTCTGGCAAGGAGTAGTTCCTGGACGAGTCAAGTAGACACTCTTTCGAGGCCGGCTTCAGAGGCCCAGTAGGAGCGGCAGCAAATGGGATATGCAGGACAGGGCTCGCTCGACAGGGGTTCGATTCACTAATGATGGCAGAGAGTGTGCGAGTCGAGGGTCACGGCTCGCGTACACCATGGAGAGCCGATCTGGGCCTCGTGTGGTGTAGTAAAGAGTCGGAAGGACGACAGGCAACTGGCGGGAGGCTTTCGTTAGTGCAGGATGCAGATCAGGAATGGAGGGGGTGATAGTTCGGTTCGCGTGTACAAACATCGGATGATCGATCTCGAGCTCAAGGGGGCCGTTTGGCAAGATAGCAAAGCATGAGGCGGTTCAGCTGTGATAGATCTGGAATATCCAAAAGGATGTGAGGTTCAAATGGATGTTCAAGTATTATTATCAGCACTGCAATGAAAACGGCTTGAAGCATGAGTTTCAAACGGCGGAAGGCGCAGGCACTTCGAGGGCAGACACTGGCACTGGCATCCCTGTGCCTGCGCCCGGAGCTATCACCAACTCCTCCAGAAGTTCTCACCCCAGCACGATCAACTGGAAGATGCCGTTATTCTAACAGACGTACAGCGTTGTAATGTCTGTTTAGCTGTTATTAAAGCTCCTACAACTTCCGCGACAATCTGCATTGACTTGTAGCAATTCACGAAACCGACGGCCAGCGCGTGGTGTGCAAACAAATTGAACAATAATGCCTGTCCATGCCTGATCGCTGTCTGTCCAGCTGTCGTCGTAGTCTCCATCCCACCCGGCGAACCTAGAGCAACTCAAGAGCCACCGGGACTCCAGCAGGCTCCCTTCAACGCCCGCGGCCATCGAATCACCATTCAGCTGTGGCTGTCTGGCATCCCGTGTCTGGAGAGCGTGCACGCTCGTCCATTGTAAAGCGCAGCGAGTAGGATGATAGTAGATGGTAGCAGTGGACACTGGCGTCCGGCGGACAACAGCAGTAACCGTCGCCTTTGCCTGCCGCTCTGGCGCCCGTAGCTCTTCTTCCAGGGCTCCAAACCTTCTCACCTGGTACCTGCCAGTGATGAGCTGCCTCTGCCTCACCCACGACTGATCAGTGAACCGCTGCGCTGCTCGGCCTCTTTTCCTAGTGCTGTCTTTCCCACTCGCCCGCCGCGCCCCATCCATCATCCCTCTTCTTCTTCTCTTCTTCCCACTCCTCCTTCTCTCATATTGTGACCTGCTTGTTCGTCTGCGCGTCCCTCTTAGTCTTGCAGTGCTACTTGCTTTCCTGCTTTACATCAATTGGCGCCCTGCTTCTCGGAGTTGCTCGAGTTTGCCGTCTGATCTGTGGCTTTGGCTGTCATTTGGGCCCATCTACCACCGCGCATTTTGATCCGGTATGTGCGAAAACTCTTCCGCGCCCACCCCAGCACCAAGAAGCAAAGTACAAGTCAAGAGGAGGACTGTTATGGCTGCCTGATATTATATGCGAGGGATAAAACAATTATATGGCCGTGAAGCAAAATGCGGGCGCAGTTCTATGCGATGGAAAAAGCTCCCAGCGCGATGAGAGACAGCAGGGCTGCGCATGTATAGGACGTATGAAGGCTACCTGTACAAGGCAAGACCGCAACTGGGCCAATGAATAGTTGGATGCTTTGACGGAGCTTCACTGTCCTGTTCTTAGCACCACAACACTGTCTTCACATGTCCGCGACGCTTCTAGGAGGGGCTCTTTTGTGCTGACATTCTTGAAATTTAGACTTCGAAATCAACTTCAGTTCTCCCAGACGCTTTGCTATTGTTGCACCTTGCAGCCTTTGAAAACTTCAACCTTCGAATATTCTTTCGTTGCAAAAGTTGGTCAAGTGTTCTTAGGGCGCCCAACTATCATAATCTTCGAACGTTCCTTCACAGCGAATTCCGTGTGAAAGAGCTTTCATCAAATCAATCTCAGGTGAGTTTCCTATCGGAGAACCCAGCGTTACAGACTCCCAAGATAGCTTCCTTGTCATTACTGCTGTGATACTGACTGACTCATCTCTTCAGAACCAGACCTAATCTGCGAAACCTCCTCGTTATCTCTTCTGTCAGTATGTCTTTCGAATACGGCCAGTTCCCGAACGCTCAGCAGGAGGCTGCGCCGGGACAAATTCCTCCTCCTCAAGATGGCGCTGCTCCAGGCCAGCCAACGGATCCTTCTGCTCAACAGCAGATGGCCTTCCAATCCCCCGACCCGAACGTGAATGCAGCACCCCAGCCTGGTTCAGGAGGCGAGCAGAAGACCACTCTCTGGTGAGCCGGGTGATATCCTTTTGTCTCTCGACATCTAACATAAATTGACAGGATGGGTGAACTCGAGCCATGGATTGATGAGAACTTCGTCCGCAACCTGTGGTTCCAGATGGGTGAGCAAGTTAGCGTCAAAATGATCCGTGACAAGTTTTCTGGGTAAGCCATCTCCGGATTACTCTCACATTCGCGTCTCTGAACTCATAGCAGTAGCAATGCCGGTTACTGTTTCGTCGATTTCTCCTCTCCTCAAGCAGCTGCCAAGGCTCTCCAGCTCAGTGGCCAGCCGATGCCAAACTCTACCCGCCCTTTCAAGCTCAACTGGGCTACCGGTGGTGGTCTGGCCGATCGTCGCGATGACCGTGGTCCCGAATACTCCATTTTTGTTGGCGACTTGGGCCCAGAGGTCAACGAATACGTCCTCGTGTCTCTCTTCCAGAGCCGCTTCCCATCTTGCAAGTCGGCCAAGATCATGACCGATCCCCTTTCTGGCATGTCGCGTGGCTATGGTTTCGTCCGCTTTTCCGACGAGGGTGACCAGCAGCGTGCCTTGACCGAAATGCAGGGAGTTTACTGCGGTAACCGTCCCATGCGCATTTCCACCGCCACCCCCAAGAACAAGGGCTTGCCGATGCAAGGTGCCAACATGGGTATGCCAGGTCCTGCTGGTCCCATGGGATACCCACCAATGGGAGGGCCACCAATGCCGTACTACGGGCAGCAACAGACTCCTCAGCCAATGAACCAGTTCACCGACCCAAACAATACCACTGTTTTTGTCGGTGGCCTGTCTGGATATGTCACCGAGGATGAGTTGCGTTCCTTCTTCCAAGGATTTGGCGAGATCACCTATGTTAAGATTCCACCTGGCAAGGGCTGCGGTTTCGTCCAGTTCGTCCAACGACATGCGGCGGAAATGGCCATCAACCAGATGCAGGGATATCCTATTGGCAATTCGCGCGTCCGTCTGAGCTGGGGCCGAAGCCAGAACAACTCTGGTCCCGCTGGCACTCCTTACCGCCCTGCCCCTCCTCCACCGATCTACCCATCCATGGGCTTGCCCCCGGCTCACTCATACGGCAGTTATGCCCCGATGAAGGTCAGTCTATACCCAGCCTATGTGGTAACTCTTTCTAACTCGATATAACAGTGATGTTGTCATGATCTATCCACAGCGTAGCAGGCGAGTTACCGCATGGTCTTGCTCTTCTGTAGGGACGGAAATCACAATCACGATCACGTTTTCTTTTGTCATTGGAAGCAACGCAGCAATCGAAATTTAGCGTCACCGCCGGTATGGGAGGATGTCTGTGCAACAAAAGTTCTTTCATTCATTTGCGCGCGCGATGACCCCTTGCCCCCTTATTGCGAGAACGGTCTGTTGGCTGTGTACAACAACAATCATGGCTTTTCGTCTTTTGCTCGACCGTGACGATATCAACGAGATCAGCAGGTGCTTGGAAGATGTAACGGTGGAGGATGGAGCATGAACTGGCGAGCGACGGTGATGGTTTTCATTGGCATCTTTAACTTGACGATTAAGTCTTGGAGCTCTGAAATGGCTACGACTCTTTCAACATGGCCAGCAGGAATCCAGCCGGTAGAGGCCACAGCATACGAGAAACCATCAGATACTGAATGAAACTGATATTGAGCATCATGCGTGCGTGCCTTGGCTATTGTGCCCGGGTTTTGCCTTAAGGAGCGAAGCAAACCAGTATAAGCTGCAAACGAGCGTGAACCTACTCGGTCGTCCTTTCGAGCGCCATGTTGAACGTCCTCATGAGCGTCCCCATGAGCGTCCTGTTACTCGTCTGATTCGGGCATGAATGGTGAAACACTCATTTAGGTTATGGCTTCGCCACGTAGGGCGACTTATATTGGGGTATTTAAGCTGGCTCCAGTAGGTATATTTTCTATAGACAGTTGAGCCTCATCATGTCTTACCATGCACCGGGGTTTCAATCTCAATCCTTACAACTTGAAATTGAAGTGATGCCTTCAGGAAACTTGCAAACCATAGCCTTGCCGGCCTTACAATGAGGCTAGCGAGGCTGGCTTTCGCGTTCATGCATCACGTCCTCCCCGCGCCAAGCATCCCCAGACCTCGGGATCTTGGGCACTTCTCCAACGTTTTCTCGGTTCGATCGAGAGATCAAGTCTCAGCCTTGGATGGCTTACGGTAAGGTAGGTAGACTGGTGGCAGCGGTGCCAGGAGCCGGCTATTCATCAGTTCCAAAAATGTAGACTCTTGTCTTTCCCGAGGCTACCACGCCGAGGTCATATTCATCTCTTCTACCTTTTGTCGAGAAATAGTCCCTAACAGGACAACCTATTACTGTATTGATATACCACTACACACCGGTACCAGTATCTGCTTACGCCTGTGTGAGGTACAATACATACCACTACTGCCATGGCGTCCAGACCGATTCGAATCGCAGGTATGATTGCTTTTTTGCCATTGTTGTCTTATATATGTAAATGCACAAACCCAGCCTGACCTTGTTCTCAGGTGCCTCTGGCTCGGCATCAGACCGACGCCATGCCATGGCCGCATTTGCAAAAGCATACCCCAGCGACCCCGTGGACGTGATCATATCCGACTACATGTCCGAAGTCAACATGACGAGTGGAGCAGCGCGGAAACTAGACGCCAAGGGCCTGGGACCCGATCATGGCGGAGTCCCCTTTGTCGGGGCAGGGCCGGCGTACGAAGCACCTTTTCTGGAAGCCCTGGAGCCGGCGTTGGACGACCTGGCCAAGTACGGAATCAAAGTGGTTGCGAATGCGGGGAACACCGACACCGAGGCCCTGTACAAGGTAGTCTGCGAACTCATCCGGAAGAAGAACTTGAGGATCAAAGTGGCGTGGATCTCTGGGGACGAGGTACTGCCGGCTGTCCGTAGGGCATTGGAGGCCGGCAAGTCCCGGTTCAAAAACATCTATACTGGCGAGGTGTTGTCGAGCTGGCAGTTCAAGCCTATGTATGCTCAGGCGTACCTGGGCGGCCTGGGGATCGCAGAGGCACTTGCCCAGGGCGCCCAGATTGTCGTGTGTGGACGGGTCGCGGACGCGTCTCCCGTCATCGGCTCGGCCGTGTGGTATCACCAGTGGAAGCGGACGCAGCTGGAGGAGCTAGCCAACTCGTTCATTGCGGGCCATTTGATCGAGTGCAGCTGCTATGTTACGGGCGGTAACTTTAGCGGGTTCAAGGCTCTCGCGGACACGGCTGCTGGATGGGATGATATCGGGTACCCGATCGCTGAGATCTCGAGGGACGGCAAGGTCGTCATCACGAAACAAAAAGGTGCTGGCGGCATGGTAACGGTGGACACTTGCTCGGCGCAATTGTTGTATGAAATCCAGGGCCCCTGGTACTTCAACAGCGATGTGACGGCTGTGGTGGACCAGATCTGGTTTGAGCAGGTCGGCCCTGACCGCGTCGCCCTGCACGGCGTCAAAGCCCTTCCACCTCCTCCGACTACCAAGGTTGGCATCACGGCCCGCGGTGGCTACCAAGCTGAGGCCATGTACTTCATCACAGGGCTGGATGTGGCCGAAAAGGCACGCATGACCGAGGCCCAGCTGCGCAAGTCGCTGAAGCCGTATTCGGACAAATTCACAGTCTTGTCCTTCAGCGTGTTGGGCACGCCGGCCGTTGACGCGGATAACCAAGCTGCCGCCACGGCCGTGTTCAGAGTCTTTGCGCAAGCCAGAGACTCCAACGACATCGCTCCCAATAAATTCCTTCGTCCGTTCATGGACAATATCATGCAGTCCTATCCCGGAGGCACGTTCCATCTCGACTTCCGCCTGGGCATACCCAAGCCCTATTTCGAGTACTACGTGACACTGCTTGACCAATCCGAAGTTGAGCATGTGCTCCATTTTGACGGCAGGGACACCATCATCCCGCCGGCCCCGAAGTATCTTACAAAGGTGTTTCCTGAACGGCAACCCAGCCAGCCTACCACGGCATTGCCTATCGACTTGGCCAAGTTCGGCCCCACGCAGCGTCTGCCCCTGGGTACGATCGTCCACGCCCGGTCAGGCGACAAAGGGTCTGATTGCAATTGCGGCTTTTGGGTCCGGTCGCAGGAGGAATTCGCCTGGCTCAAGAATCTGCTGTCCGTCGAATCGATCAAGGTGCTGCTCGGCAAGGAGTACGATCCAACGCGGGTGCCCAAGATCGAAATTGATCGGTTCGAGTTGCCCAACCTGCGCGCGGTGCATTTCTTATTCCGCAATCTGTTGGATCGCGGCGCTACCAGTACCTCGACAGTCGACTGGCTGGGAAAGAATGTCGCCGAGTATCTGAGGGCCCGGCACGTCGATATTCCTGTCAAGTTCCTCGCCAGGGGGAAGTTGTAATGTCCACTTTAGTGTAGTACAACGCTTACTACTGAATGCTTGTAGCTTCGATGATGATAGATAGCTACCAATATGTATCACGCTGATCAGGACTATGCTGCGCTGCCTGTCTTCAAGCGACGAGTTTCATTGTCACGAACAGGTCCACGATCGCAGCCCAAGTTCCTTATTAAGCTTGAGATGGTTGCTCGGTTCAAGCGATCCGCAATGACCCTGTTGGATCGGCGGGAATGCATGTAAGAGAACATTCTTTGTCGAATATTCTCTGGAGGCCCGCTGTCCGTTTTGTTGAAACCGTATTTCTGTAAATTTTGAAAGGATCCTTCCTCAATTGTTCGGATTCGCCGCCATCGACCGACGATCCGACGACTCTTTTTCCGCGTCGAAATTGATAAGGAGATCGTGGTTGCATGTTTTCTTGACCCACACCGAATTGAGCGTGTTTCTCACGTTTGCTTTTGCCGGCGAGTCTCAGGTTGCTTTTACGAGGAGGCAAAGGTTCATATGGCTGATACCTTGCTTTCTTCTCCCGTTTGGTCCTCACTGGTGACGTCTGCACATCCGAACCAGAGCCATAGAACGCATTTTCCGGCGAGTATGGTCCGGGGTAAAATCCGTTTTCGGGTGATGCTGACTCTTCTCGCGCCCCCTGAGAGGGCACATCGTGTACCCGGAAGTTTGTATGTGCCTTCAATGTTCAGACGGATGGACTCTCGAAGAAGCCCCAGATTCCCATATCCTTAGCCATCAATACTTCTTCACTGGGGTTCAAAGCTGCTGCCGTACCTTGCCGAATATTGAGAATCTTATTGAAGTGATTCCCACATCCGAGTGTAAAAACAACGAGTCCTCCCAGTATATAGCCAGAGGCGGTCACCGTTGTGCTGGTGGGGGAAGTGGAGCGCGGGTAAAGTGCGGCGCCGTATACCAGGTATCACCCCTACTGGTAGCGAAACCAAGATATCGATTACGATTCAGGTAGTAGTTGGAACAGGTATCAGCAGTCAGCTCCTTGGGACAGAGTAATAATTGCGCATCGGAAACAACAGTCAAATTGTGCTGTCCAGTCTTGATATCATTGTGCCTAGGTGCCCGGCGCAGCTATGAACGTGAAACCCCTACCATCCATGCTAAATACATTACAATGAACACATTGTAGGGTTGTGCCAAGAGCCCCCGGTGAGATGGCACCTTGCCCTGCCTGAACACGCACACACATCACAAGCTATCCCCTGTTGACAGGGTACCAGGTGAAAGAAGAAGGGGAATCAGATCGCCGATGCCCAGTAGGAGAGCCTCTTAAGAGTCGAGACTAACTTAGGCAGATCCGTACGACGAGGCGCAGGTGCCAGAGCAGGTGCCCTTGTAGGAGATCTGGGCAATACCAGTGCCGGTTGGCTGGCCGAGGCCGCTGATCTGCCAGCAGTGGTGGTAGTCGCCGGACGAAGGTTCATCAACCCACAGAGCAGCCTCGCACTTGTCATTGCTGTCACAGAGAGCGAGGCACTCAGCAAGTGTGTCGACAAGTCCACCCTGCTCCCAGAACTTCGAGCTCGCGTCGGGGGTAGCCTGGACACCGCAGTGAACGGCGAACGAGCAGCCGCACGAGCCGCCAGGTTGAACAGTCTGGCCGTTGGAGGCAGGGCAGGTAGCGGCGGCGGGGGCAACGCTGCTGGTGGAGGATGGTGCGGCGGTGGTGGAAGAAGCGCCGGTGCTGACGGTCGAGTTACCCCAGCTGCCGGTGTGGGTTGGCGCGGCGGAGGAGGTTGGCACGACCGGGATGGTGGTGTAGGTGGTGACAGTCAGGGCTTGCGGGACGGTCTTGGTCCAGTCATCCCAGTGCTCAGTGTAGACAGTGGTGGTCTTGGGAGCCGGAGGAGGGGTGGTCTCAGAGGACGAGGACTTCTCCCAGTCGGCCCAGGTGGCGACAGGAACCCAGACAGGGGTGCCGGTCTCGGTGACGGTGACGACCTTGCAGACTGGCTCGTTGGCCCAGGCCATGGCGCCGGATGCCAGGAGGGCAGAGGCCAGAACGGCCGTGGAAGATTTGACCATCATTTTGATTTTGGTTTGTTGTTTGGTTCGAAAGAACGACTAGAGGCTCGATAGAGACTCTGGAGGAACCGGTGTGTTGAGGGCGTAACGAACGTCGGGACACAAAGGTCGAGCAAATGGTCGATTGATGAACTGATGTTGGGAAGAGAAAGAAAAAAACCAGAAGATAAGAAGGGGAGGAGTACGGGGGTTATACATGTGTTTCCGGCCGTGGCACGGGGCACCCTAATCAAAGTAAAAACTAAAAGCGTCTGCATGGTAAACAAAAACCGGACCACTCACGGTTGATGGAGCCTTGATGCAGCATGGTGGATGGACCTGCTGGACGCGTTCATTCGTTCTCCAGATTTTTTCGAGCTGGTGGGAACCGCCGAGGATGCCGACGGTAAGGCGCTGTCTATGCTACATGGAGCGAGTGCCGGACCAGTATGGGGTACGTGGTACCATTCTAGATACGCTCAGCAAGCTTTGCCGTAACCGACTTTGATGTCAGTGGCATCGTGAGATTAAAGTCTCGGGTCGCCTGAACCAGCCAGGAAATCAGCTGTCAATCCTTCTGTCCACTCAAGGCTGCTGGGGAGTATAGCGCTGGGGCTGTGGCGGGACTTTTGAATGGTGACAGATATGGCTGGATCGTGTCCGCCCGATGTAGACAGCTGCAAGTGTTCGTGAGGTGACTTTCGTTTCTGACATTCATCCTTTGTTGGGTTTGGCGAAGATCTCGCCTTCTGCAAAGCGATGCGGCTCTGAGCCTTTCTTTTTCTCTTCTCGTTTCTCATGGTAGGGCTCAGCAAGACAATATGTCATTGCCCATTTTACCGGGAGCAAGCGAGACACACAAAGCAGGGCCCAAAGCAGGGCCCCATGTTGAGGGTCAGGGGTTGGATTGAGGACGCCGGAGGTTGAAACTGGAAAAGGGGTTGAACAGGTGACAGCCAATCATGGGGCCTGCCAAGCAACGCAATCTCACCGGCGGCCAATCTGCGTGGCGTCTGTGGGTCTGTCCAGATTCGGGAAGCCTTTTCTTGGCATCATCTCGGTCAGCCCACCTGTCCGCCTGTCCACCTCTCCTCGACCTACTACCTAGGTACTACTACTACCTACCAGGTAGCTAGCACTTGCACTGCACGGCGTGCCTTCAACGTCGAACGCGACAGGCGTCTAGCGCTGACTTCCAGCATCGTGGCCCCCCTCGAGCACACACTGTTCATTTCCTGTTCGAATCCGCCCGTTTTTCGTTGCTAATGGATATGTGATGCTCCAATTCTATATAATCTATGTTGGACAGCTGCCGAATGATTTGCGCCTTCGAAATTGCACGCTTCCTGAGAAAGGGGCGGATTTTCATTACTGACGAAATGGCTTGGAGATTGTGCCCACGTGGTTTGAAGCACTTTGAAACTGGAAATGGACATCGATGCCTATGCCAAATTAATCTGGATGCTCATGTTCCGCAGCCAGATCGTACAGCAGGTTCCTGTCCATCTTTCCAGTCGTTAAGAGGTGGTTCTGAAAGGTAGTCTTACTGCTTCCGAAGAATTGCCGGTCTATTCTTCAGAATGCCAGTGGCATTTCCACTCGTTGTGCCAGGCAGGATACGACGGTCTCTACTTGAGGGAATAGTTGGTCTTGGTATGAGCAACCTGGAATCTGTCGAGGTTGTTTGCCGCCCTAGACGCTCTCCGCTGTGTACGCTTGGTTCCGGACACGGCGCATTCATTTTCATGATGGCCTTGCGAAGAAATACCGACTGGTCTACCGAGCAGCCCTCGATGGCTCTTCATATCAAGAGTTGGCAATTGCAACCCTAGCTGAATCGGCCTTCAGATATCCAGCATCCAGCCCACAGATTTTTTTCAGTCAATCAAAGTTGAGTACCACGGTCCATGATATTTTCATTGGTGGCGGCCGGCAACAACTTCGTCAACGTTCCAAAGTTTCTTTCTGGATTCGTGCAAACCAAACAGTCATTTTCTCCCTGTCTGGCTAACCCAGCAGTTGCATCTGCTCTTGCTCTCCCTCTCGCGCATTTTGACACGAATCACAGCCTCGTTTGCCATGATATCAGCAATTTCGCGCATTATGCGATCGCCTACGTGCCTGCACTCGGCATGCCGAATCGGCGCCCTGAACCGGCAGCAGACCACACAAATGATCTTTTGATCGATTTCCCCGTCTTTGCTCATGCCTTATCTAAAAGCATCCAGTTCACATAAAGTTTCGAACCCCATTGACTTCCAGTTCCTTGAAAAGACAGCCGACAGAACACGCACTCAAACAGCTTCTCTCCTACTTTGACTTTCAGCCTCGTCTCATCTCTAGACTGCACGTCACAACGTCTGAGCTTGTAGCGCAAAATCACCAAGCCAGTGACACGTCTAACAAGCGCTCCTCATTTACTTCTCAACTCCAAAATGTGCTGGATGCTTGTTCTTCCGGGCCGGTGCCGGGTGTGCGGCCAACTCGCCATGCCACGCCCGCAATCAGCGCCCGCTGGGGTACCGGGCCATTGAGATGTCCGTCCCATGCGCAAGCTGCCCGTCGGTGCGGTTGGAGAGGGCACTGGACCAGGTTGAGATTGAAGGCCTCGCAGAAGGCTACAGAAACGATGGCGCCAAGTTGACAAGGACGATGGCTATGAGGAGCGTAACAATCACAACAACAACGACAACGACACTAATCATGAGGATGAGAGCGAGGACGGCGGTGTCGAGATTCAAGATAATGATGATGATAATGATGATGATGATGATGATGACAACGGCGATGGTGAAAACGTTGACAGCAGAGCCGACCCAAGCGTGAACTGAGATGTTGATGGCAAGATCGTTGTCTTCTCAGGGCCTGAGGGACACTAGGCACCATAAGAAGATATGGACACAGATGGGCTGCTTCTGGTATGAACATTGTGAAGACTGTGCGCTGCCATGGTGGGCAATGGCTGTTTTGCTTGAGGAATGAAACTTCTTTTGCTGCTATGCCGCAGTCACGATAATAGCAATGAGACATGAAATCACCAACCAAGAAATTCCTCCGTCCACATCCTTACTTCTAGTCTTTCGCCTTGTCCTCGACCACAGTTACAGGGCGCCTTTAGTCATTCTTCAACTGGGTCGTCCTGATGATGGTGGGTCTCCACAACTCCGCACAAGGCTGAGTGTCCCCATACAATGTACAGCTGAGCCATGTGTGTTGTGTTAGACACGATCTTTTTACAGCCCCAGCAATAATAGCAGACGAACGATTTATAGCTCAATATGAACAAGAGGATGATTGAAAGGTACACTAAAGGCATGCTTGACGGCAAATGGGCGGGTATCAGATGGTGCACATATATTGTTGGATCTCTTGAATGTTGAATTTGATCGAATATTTTTTTTGCATAATCATGAATATTTCTCCACTCACTTCTTGAAGTCACAACGAACAATATTCCTGGCTGAACTGCCACTTGATTGCTGCAGTATGCGGATATCTGAGACTACCCGACGCATACAGTAGAGTTCCAATCCAGTCGAGACTGAACTAGACACATTGTCTTCTCCACCTGCGAGATCATAAGATAGAATCCCTGAAATGTGTTCCGACGTTGACTCTGCCGGGAAAGTGGCTGCGTTTGTGTCTAACTGGAAATGGACGTTGACCAACCGGCGCGCGACGCGTCGAAACGACTTCAACGTCCATGCTACAACTTCTCGTCCACGTCCACTCACTGGCAGTCCCAATGGGCATGCCTGGCAACTCGGCGTATTCTCGACGGCTTGTAGAGTCTTCCAGCTTTTCAAAATCCAATCCTCTCTCTCGACCTTCAGTCCTCCTCTTTGATGTCCGAACCCGAGTCCTCCGTACCTTTCGAACCTCTGTCGCAGAACCACATCCTCCCTCGAGGTCCATGTCCACCACCCTTTCGCCTACAAGGCACCCTATACAGTTCAATCTCCACCGAGTTTCCCTTTACATATCTCGCTCCTCGAGTCTCCTTTATCTGCCCTTCTCACCGCTTGAGCCTCAGAGCATGGTCTACAAGAGCAACCGGGAAGGACCCAGATACTGGTGGATATGTATCGGAACGTAACCCTAAGCCAATTATCGGTTCAAAAGAAGTTTCGCGGTCCAGTTGTCGGTATCTGACTAGCTCTGCCCCGTGCCACCTGCCTATTATTTGCCCCGCGAAGAACGGCAGAATGGAGTGGCAGAGTCAAAGGATATTAGACGTCCAGAGCCTCGCACGGGGCAGTGAAAGACGGTTTCGCCATGCGTCAATTGGTAAGCGTCCTGAAGGATCGCGCGTCGGCATCCTAAGCTGGGCATTATACGTGATCATATATGGGATGGCCTGGATGATATGAGCGCGGAGCAGACTCTGAGAGAGCGGAGATGAATCGTTGTCTTGGGAGGTGCCTGTATCTTGCCTAGAACGCAAAGACGTCTAGCCTACACACAAGACTGCTGGAAGGCCCTCGTGGGAATTGATGAGATCCACTGGTCGGAATCAGGCTCATGTTGCTTGTAGCCAGGTCTCAGAGATTCCTTCGGGACTTTCGTACGATGCATCTTCAACTTGGCCCTTTGCCTGTTCCGGCCGGCAGTACTAGCACAATCCTTCCGACATGATTCTAGCACAGCCTGCCACTCCTCTCCACCTCGAGTTTGTGCATGCACCGCTTTCGAGCGGCAGCTCATTCAACCACCGCGTATCAGAGCAACCGCTATCAGATGCGTACTTCTGCCTGCAGAAGATCCCGATCAGCCGCGTCAATCATCCGCATCGTGTTCAGCACGGTGAGATGGAGAGCGCCGATTCAGTGGGCCCTTGATCTTCGGATCTGGGAACATGATGAACCCCATTACGGTGGGAAGAGGGCGATTTTTGAAGATGTTCTTTGTGCGCCCTGCCTGGAATATGGCAAACGCCCTTCGACCGCAGCCATTGCAGCAAGAGAAGAGGAAATCAAAATCTTGTCTCTGAGGTTACTGTATCACACATGAGAGAGGCATCTATCCTGTTTACAGGGCTTGGACATTGGATCCGCGGGAGGATTCTGCTACAATGGGAAGAAAATCATTGAGGATGTCGTGGACCACAAAATGGGCGAAGGGATGACTGCCGGAGGATTGGAGCTCGACCACACGCACGGAGAATTCGCCTGCCACCTACCGTCTTTACTATAACCCGCCCAAAAACGTGCAAAGCGGACTGCTCTTGTCGCATTACGCCATCCTTCGCCTAGAACCAGGGTTCAAATCTGTCGCGACGAGTTCCGAAGTCTAGTTGTTTTATTTCGGACTATTTAACGCCAGTTTCCTCAATCTCGGGCAGAAGATTTCCTACGGTAGCTTTCATGGGACTTGAGATGGCTAAGACAATGGACGCAGAAGGATACGTCAAGTCTTCAAGACGGGACCTCTCTCGAGTGAGGATCAAAGCTTTGGCTTGTCTGTTCTTGAAGCTTGCCTTCTGGGCTCATTGTTTTGGTTGTCTCCTTGACGTTATGGAAGATGCTTTGTAGGAATTTTTGCCTATGGTAGCTGGCGCCAATGACGTTCTTTGAACACAACAAGGATGACTCTAGGCTCACTTGAAGTGACGGTTCAGAAGCGGGAGTTGGTCGGAGGCGGAAGTTCGCAGGATGCAATTTTACTGCGTTTGGGATGACAAAAGTTAGACGGGCTGTCCAGAGGACTGTTCCTGGATACTTGTATGGTTCACGGACAGTCCTCACGGTCTTTTTATAAGTCTCTCACATTCCCGCCAGTGGCTGAGAAGTGCTAATAGTGTGCTAGGTGTTTGTCAGATAGCGACGATAAGGTTTGTGCTGGGTTGTGAGCTTCTTATGTACCGAGAGTTCAGGAGGACCTACCCCGGCGTTACAGTGAATGAACCAGAGGAACTTGAAGTGAATCATTCTGTTCCCTGGACAATGGTGCTTCTGGTGCACCTGGGAGTGCTCATCGCCACTCTTGAGCTATTGCTGCCTTTTCTTCGCGAAGACATATATTCTCTTCTCTTTCTCCCAAGTTACCTCAAACAACTCACATCTTTCACCTCAAACCTTTCCATCTCATATCTTTCTATCTCGCGATTTCCTCCACTCCATTCGCGATCTTCACTTTCCTTCCATCTCTTCTCACCTCTCACTCTCCCTCTTCTCTCAACCTACGCCACAAACCCAACAATGCCTTACCTGAACACCGACTCCGGGGACACCACCACCACCACACCTTCTACCTCTTCCTCTTCTATTGCCGACGACGCCCACCCATCCCTCGGGTGGATGCTCCAACAACACAGAGACTACCACGAAAGCCCCGGCTGCAAATGCCACATAACCGTCTTTGACGCCGGCGACATCCCACGGAGCAACTTTGGCTCTTTTGCAGAAGGGCTGCTGAACTCAGTGCAGTCCTTCCCATTAGTTGTGGAAAAGTCCATCCAGGGACTCGGGGCAATACGGTTGGAGATCTGGGGCACCAGCGCCCGGGCTCTCACCAGCTGCCACTTCAAAGTGGTATTCCAACTGGAACTCGACCATATCGTCGAGCACGGGTGGCCTCCGGCCTCGCAACTCCCCGCGGAACCGCTGAGTCTGCGGGAGATTCAGGCGGTGGCCTCCCAGCTCCGGCGGAAGAGGGCGAGAAAGTCACCGGCGCTGGTCCACCATGATGTCCTGGAACTCCTCACGGACATCTACCCCGAAGAGAGCGAGGAGAGCGGCGGAGAGGATGAATGATCCTGGGGTGGGGCCGATAGTAGTCGGTACACGCTTCAGAAAGCACTCGGTTCGACGACCCACGAAGGAAACGAAGGAAACGAAGGAATTGGTCATTATCGGCCATACTAGCGCGGTGTTGGATAGGTTGGCTCTATTTGCTTGGGTTTGGGTTTGGGTTTGGATTGTGCACATTTTCCATGGGTTTGCAGCGAAGGTTTTCCCAGCAATGGCGTTGATGGATACTGAGAGGGCTGTGAGATTGGTGGCGGTATTGCTGGGGGTCCAGCACATACTGTGTACAATAAATCTGATTACCCTGCTACGATGGATTTCTAGATGAGGCCACCGTTACACTTTCAGAATGGCCGCATCTATGGAATACCTGGATTTTGAGTTCAATCTGGGTAATTAGGTAAGGTAGTTCAACGGCGCGCGTGTCGATCACCCCTTTTTCAGTTCAGCCTTGGAACAAGGTTTCCTTGGACGGTGGACTCGGCTGGACGTACCAAACCAGCCGTCGAGATCCCAGTGGTACTCACCCTGACGAGTTCTTTCTGCATGTCCTGGTACAGTACCTTGCCACCTCGAGTGGAGCAGAGTTGAGAAGCTGTGCATGATCGAGCTGGACGTAATAGGATGAATGCAATGTTTGGGATCCCTGCATTGTAGAAGACCATTTCCTTTCGCCCCACATACACCTAGCTCTCAACGGTGAATACCTAGGTATTGTAAGTGTATGTTAATCTCTGTTCAGAGGAAGCACTGTCCTGGCCCCGGACGTGCAATGTGACCAGCCCACGTAAGGTGGAGTGGATCAACTCAGGTAGGTACCGGTAGAGTAAGTTCAGGCATTAGCAACACCGAATAATGGATCTCCGTCCTACCCTGCAGTGGCAGTACATTCCTGCAACCTACAAACGCCCCAAAAATGAATACTTGATTATCAGATCCTCATGGTCATCTTATGGCTCGGATCCACTCAATCAGTCATTGGTGGTCCACAACATACTGGCATGCTGCGCGTCATCTGCAGTGGACCGAACCGAAGTCTCCGAACTCTATCTAGGTACAGTGCCAGTGGTCGGATACTTGTAATGATTTTAAAGTTCGAGGTCACAATGGCAATGAGGCTCAACTCATGGCAGTCCAGGTGTGCAGTACGCGGAGGGCAGCGGGGCACTTTTCCATGATCCTGTCAGGCCATTTAGCCGATCTTTACTAAGTGAAGTGGCATTGCTTTGGTTCTGATTTGGTTCTTGACCGAGAACAACTGAAGACCGATCCAATTTGCTGCTAGCTTGCTACGTCGAAGAAAGAGGGAGGGAGAGAAACAGTAAGGTTTCTTGCGTCCTGGCTGCCTGAACTGCAGGGATTGTTCCACTTATTCATTCCTATGGTACCCATACTATTCCCATGATACTTCTGGCTAGACAATTACCTATCCTGGATTGAGTTTTTCTGGTTCGACTGGACTGAACACATTGCCGTCGACCACTGAAGCACCACCACCACAAACACCCTCCCACCACTCCCGGTTCCCCGTCCTCCGGGTCACATCAGTCCCAAGCACCTTTTTCCAGTCTGTGAGGATGTTGGTATGATCCGGTCCGGTGTACCTCCAATTCCAATCCCATAAGGGAAAGGGCAGTAACCGTAGTTGTAGATTCACCTTAGGTACACAGTACAGTGTAAGCAAAGGTAAGCGCCGTGTAGCAGACTCCTAGGTGCCCTGCCTCGGCTGAGTTTGAAGGAAAAGGACGCGGTATCCGATCCGTTTCAATCCAATCCAATCTAGCAAAGCCTAAAGACCACAAGACCAGTCCGCCTGCCACCGTACAAGGATTGGGCGGAAAGGACAGGGCGGAACAGACTGGGCCGGCTGAGCCAAAGGTTCCTCTCCCTTCCCCATTTGGTTGCACACAACCCGGATATCTCGCAAGTGGCCCTTCGTAAAGTCTAAATGGTCTTTTGCTTTTATTTTTTGTGTTTGAACTGGACGGTTGCCTACCTTAGGTTAGGCGGTTTCTTTTTTTTGAAGGTGAATTGAACACGTACCAATGGTTAATGCATTTTGCATTCACCAATGGATCTGTTCGAACACTTGGGTAACACATGATACAGATGGACTCCTTCTGCCCTCTACCCTCTGCTCCCCGTCTTAGTGGTAGGCCGGTAGCCATGACCGGTCGGGGTCGAGGGGTTCAGAGATCAATTGGTAGTTGAGGATGGTTTCGAGCAAGGCAGTGCAATGTTGGTTGAATGTCCGATGATCAGCAGCAGGGGTTCTCATTGTGATTGTTTGGTTCATGCTCCAGGGTTTTCCACAAGCCTGGGGGTAGAGGGCAGGAGGTACATATATCAAATGTCTTTCGTGTTTCTTCCCTGTATCCCTCAAACAATCAATTGGTTAACACTGCTCGACTTCGAAACAAGGCAGTGAATCAACGACACCAACAAGAAGAGCAACATAACAGCCGCAAGCACAACATCAGCAACAACCAAGCAACACTTACATAGTTTGGTCAGCCAGACCAAGCAGACACATCCCCACTGCATTTGCTTGCTCACTGCTTCACGCCCCTTCAGGGCAATCACAACACTACCACTACCGACAACACATCGACGAACACCACCAGAACCACAACAAACATACCATCATCAAAATGGCTCATGGACAACAACAACAAGGACTTATCGGCCCCCCTTGCCCAGTCAACCTGGCCGGACCGCCTCAAGGGCTCACAGCACGAGAGGCAAAGGCAGACCTCGCAATAATCCTAGGAGAGAAGCAAATCTCCCCACGCCGCCAGACAGACATGCTGTACCAGGCTATTCACTCACCTGCACCTGGGACGGATGGCAGATTCCCCAACAACTTCCCGGAATCAAATGTCCGGGGAGCACCAGAATCAGAATCGTCCGGGAGCACGCCGGCGTCCTCATTGGCAAGCCTATCCCCGCAGATGAGATACGAGGAGCGTGCCGATCAGATCACCACTCTGCTGAAAGAGATGAATCTGGTGGCCTCTCCCAAGGCATCGATCTTCGCCAATGCTCCCAAATCTCAATTGGCACATCGGACTGACGACGACAAGGACACAGAGTTCGTCCGGCAATATATCAAGCGGTGGATGAAGGATGAATCATGTCCTCGGAACGTGGAGGATACGAGGCAGCTGATTGAGGACCTCACTGTGCAGTTGCACTTCCTGGGAACCAGATTTCGCGGGCATTGAAGAGGGAGGAGAAGGAGTTGAACGGATTCCAGCCTTAGCTGAGGCAGTGAAGGAACGAGGAGTGGAATAGATTGACATGTTGGACCAGACAATATTGCTGAAGGAAAGAGGGGGTCTGAGATGTCCAACTTTGGTTTGGTAACGCTTTGAAGGATTATCGTCATCAGGCTAGGCTGAATGAGCCGTACGTACTAGCATCATCTGAACAGTGAGCGGAACGCAAAAGATGAATGGTGATACACTTCTTATATTGATTTTTCTTTCGTATCGAAGCTGCGAACACTTGTTGCAGTACCAGCTATGCCAAAAGACCGTGCTACCACAAAGGTTAGTCAACATTCTTCACGTCTCGTTGGTAAGCACTCGTGCTGTTTTTACCCTGGTCGGGTCCTGTCATAGCTCAACAGGTCCAGATACCGACTTCACCGTCTCGTCGCCCTTCGATCAGGTACCCGTCCTTCAGGCGAACTTTCTCAACAATACTGGTCTTTGCACCGGCCATGCGGTCTTCGACGGTCAAGCTTGCCCCTGCTCCGCAGTCCCAGTGTTTGCCATCGGTCTTGTCATACACTTTGACAACGTCTTCACCCGCGGCACAGACGATATGTCGAGCGTCAAACATCATGCTTGTGATCGGCGCATCGTAGGCGTAGGCATCGAAAATGGTTCCCATCCGGAGATCCCAAATCTGTTTCCCAGTCAATAAATGCACAACTCAACTTAAGGACTTTACTTACCCGAACACTCCTGTCTAAACTGCCAGTTACCAGATGCACATCATCAAACTGCAAACAAGTCACAGGTCCTGTATGTCCCACCAGGCTCCTGTGGACTTGTCCACTTCTCAAATCCCATAATCGGACCATCCCGTCAGCGGTGCCACAGGCCAACGCAGCATCAAAGCATTGCAAAGCACCCACAAAGTCTGCTCCGGCATCGGTGGCTCGTCCAGTAGGCCGCCATTGTGGTTCCGTGCTGTTGATAGTCGAACTGGCCTGAGCAGCCGCCCATAATACATCCAACGTCTGCACACATCGTCCCTTGACCAAATCCCATTGGCGAATGGTCTTATCAGCCGAACCAGACACAAGTGTGTCGCCGCGGAAATGCAGCGCCGTCACTTCGTCGACATGAGCCTCAAGGATGAAGAGAGGACATTCGGACATTGCGCCAGGAGGCGGTGGCGGAGGCTCGTCTTCATGTTCGTTTCCAAATCCAAGTCCGTCGTCTTCCTCATCCTCTTTATCTTCCTCCCCATTTTCTGGTATCTTATGTTCATAAGGCTCGTACTTGGCACGGCTGAGATCCCACAACCTGATGGTTGCATCTAGACTACCTGTTGCCACAATGTTATCTTCAACCTGAAGACACTTGACGGAAGCAGTATGGCCTTCCAGAAATCCCATGCAACGACCCAGATTCAAGTCCCAGACACGCACGGTGTCGTCTAACGCAGCTGTAACCATGGTACCAAAGGGTTGGTCAAAGTCCAACGCAGATATTATATCATTGTGCGCCGGGATTGTTCTGATATGTGATCCGGGTTCAAGGTGCTCGTGTAGAACTGGCATGGATTTTCTTTTTGCGTAAGTCGGCCGTCGCTTGGATTTTGGTGATGCAGATGAGGGAAGCTTTTCGTAGATGGACTGCGACATAAAGGAGGCATCCATTGACTCTGATTCGGGTGTCACCGGACGCGGAGCATTGGGACTGCTCGTAGATTGGTCCATTGCACCCTGTTCCTCGAGTTCTTCCTGCATTTCTTCGATTTTGTTGTCGAGTTCAAGTAATTCATGCTCGACCTCGGCTTCGTCGTTTTCGAGTGCGGCGAGTCGATCAAGGACGGTCCGGCGGACATTTTGGAGGTTGGCGATCTTATTGTCTATGTCTCGGATTTCGGTCGTGCACATGTTCTTCCTCACAGCCATCATTTCTAATCTATGGTTGACAGCATTCCGATTCTTCTTCAGGTTCTGGATAGTTGGAGGGCCATCTTCTTCGACATCTCCAGCACCTAACAGCTTGTGCTGCTTTGAACTCCGCCGCCGGTGTCCCTTACGATGCTCGCTTTCGCCTTCGGGAAGAGAGGCTTGAAAGCCTTGGAATAAGGAATAACTGTTGTCAACCTCCGGTATATTTTCTAATTGTTCGTCGGGAATGTAGGTCAGGGCTCGATGGGCTATTTCGCTTGTCGAGAGCTTTGCTCTCACGAGTTCGGAGGGAGCTTGCTGCGAGAAGGAGAACACAGCCCGTTGTACTGCAGGGCGACGCATCTGTCGAGAGATGCTGGTCATTGCAGTCGGGTAGTGCGTCGAACTGGTGTCGCCCATAAGATGGCTTGCCGTTGCCGTCACCTTACGTCCAAAGGCTTCCAACTGTCGCGTCTACCAGAACGTCAGCGGATTGCTTTAGAGATAACAGACTCTTCCATACATCTAAAACCGCACCCAGAACGGTATCCTCCCCCTCTCCCTGCGGTCTTCGTGTTTGGGAGGCATTTCGGCTGTGGGAGCGCGAGCTGGCCATATGACCCTGCTTTTTGCGCTGTCAGGCGTCTTCAGCGACTGCTCGCTGCGGCCCGCGTCTAGTCGGAGGATGTGTGTGCTTTTCGTTTGGAGGGTCTGATGGAGGAGTTGCACTTTACTTGCGGCAAAGCTCGTACGTGCAAGAAGATGTAGAGGGTTTTCTACAATGCAGATACGAATTGAAGTTGCAAAGTTGGAGACGCGGGCGATACGTGCACGACTCGGACAATCCGTGCATCTGACGTACAACACCTCGGACCCAATTCTGACTGCCACTACTACCAGCCCACTAAGAACTGCTTTGCTTGACAATTGCTACCTTTCTTTTACTTTTGTGTCACCGTTTCAACTTTGATCAGGAGGGACGCACATGGCCTGGAAACCATCCGTTCGCTCTTTTCTCAATTCCTAACCCGGTTGGAGAGGCGTTCGTGTACATGAGCAAGCTGAGCGCACATAACCCGAGCGACTCGGACATGGATACCGCCATTGACTTGTCCGATGCTTCAAAAGCGTTGGATTTGGACAATATCCGGTTTCAGTTGATGTATGTATTCCTAGTCATTACCGCTCGCAAGCAGAAATTAACTTTGGTCAAGTCGCCTGGAGGACACAATCATTTTCCACTTGATAGAACGAGTACAATTCCCGCTGAACGCTAGCATCTACGACCCTGTGGCTCTGCCAGTGCCCACAAGCAATCTGGCGCTACCTCCGAACATCTCGTTGGCCGACTACCTCCTCTCCGAGACCGAGCGCCTACATTCGACGGTGCGCCGCTATGATGCGCCAGACGAATATCCTTTCTTCCCTCAGGTGTTGCAACGTCCCATACTTCAACCCATAAAGTATCCCAAGCTTTTGCACGACAACGACGTCAATGTCAATGATGTCATCAAGGAGAAATACATCAAAGAGGTGTTACCTGAGGCCTGCCGGAAGTTTGGACGGGAAGATCGAGGCGAGACCAAAGAGAACTATGGGAGTGCTGCAACCTGTGACGTTGCCTGCTTGCAAGCGTTGAGCCGACGGATACACTTCGGAAAGTTTGTGGCCGAAAGCAAGTTCCAGGCGGAAACGGAGAGATTCGTGAAACTTATCAAGGCCGAGGACCGCGCAGGGATCGACGCCGCCATCACCAACGCAAAGGTTGAGCAACAGGTTCTGGAGAGACTGCGCCTGAAGGCCAGAACTTATGGCCAGGATCCTTCTACAGGCAGCAGTGGGACTGTTAACGGCGAGGGCAAGATTGATGTCGAGGCAGTCGTGAAGATGTATGCCCAAGTAGTCATTCCCTTGACCAAGGTCGTCGAGGTTGAATACCTCATGCAAAGACTCAAGGGCACCGAATGGGAATGAATGTGACGTTGTTAATGTGGAAGAGAAGCCAGTTTTTCGGCGCCCTCTCCCTTGCATGCGACAATGCCGTGCTTACGCTCATTGTGGCTTCAAATATTCTTCAACGTTTTGAACAGCCCCCTTGAACTTATCGGCCGAGATAAGAATGGCGCGTCCCTGCGGTTTGATTCCAAGCTCCTGGAATGCTCGCTTCGAATCCGAATGCCCTTCGTCTTGCTTGATGGAATACTCGTACCCGCCGTGGCAAATGGCATGCCTTTGCAGCACTTCGTCCTCGGGATGGAAGTACATAGTCTCGAAAGAACCGCCAGCTTTCTGCTTCTTTTTCGGTCGGTCTTCCTCTGCGTCCAGTTTTGAAGCAACTTCGGTGTAGGTCTTGGAGAGAATGAGGTAATGTGAGAAATTGTATGGCTCCCCGTCTTGGAGCGCCCACTCTATCTCTTCGAGCAGCATCGTGTACATCGGCGGGACGACTTCGGAAGGAACGTTAATTAGGCGTTCTGTCAGGATCAGGCCGATGGCAGGTATCGAAGGTTGAGATAGGAGGTCCGCCAGAGGAGCAAGATCAGGGTTCGACTTGGCTTTGGATTGGATGTATTGGATAAGTTTCCCTACGAAGGGTTTGTCCTGCACGCCGTCAGTCATATTCGCGCAAAGTCTTGGTATTGCCTTTACCTTATGCTCTTGGAGATTGACGACAGAAAGAAACGCGTATGGATCGGTTTCGTTTCCGTCAACCTTCACAGTTGAACCCAGGGTCTTCTGCGCCAAAATCAAGTCGGTCAACCCGACCAAGTCGAACATCTGAGCGTCGACATCGAACAACTGCTGTAGCAACGTCTTTATGCCATGGTAGTCAAAATCCGGTTGAGGATCGAACCACTCAAAGTCGACGTTGAGCATGTCAAAGTCCTTGGGCTGCAGTCAGCGACCGCCTGCGGTGAAACCGGGCAATTCAAACCAACCTCATCGTCACCGCTGTCGTCGTCGGTATTGGGATTATTGTTGGGGACCTTTTCGCCGAGGTCCTGCTTTCTCTTACTCATCTTGTAGAAGCGATTGAGCGAAAAACTGAGTTGATTCCGTGGTGAATAGCCTTCGACGTTGACCGAATATACTCATGCGTTAAAAAGATCAGTTCAACTTGTCAATGCGCTCCGTCACTTTTTTTGCGGGGAGAAATTCCTCTCCGCTCCGCAAAATTTCTTGTCCCTCTTTATCGCGCAGTCATCTTCTTTTTTACCATTACGTGCGCCCACTCGTACAACTTCAGCAGGTTCTCATTTTAACACTATATTCGCCATGGCTACCAATGGCGAGATTGAGGACTCGGTCAATGTGCCGGCCCAGACCTTCGATACCATCCTGGTCCTTGACTTTGGGTCACAATACTCCCACCTTATAACACGGCGTCTGCGTGAACTAAATGTCTACTCGGAGATGTTGCCATGTACGCAGAAAGTTGCGGACTTGCATTTTCACCCCAAGGGTATCATCCTCTCAGGTAGCCCATACTCAGTCTACGAAGACGGCGCGCCTCACGTCGATCCCGCGGTCTTTGATCTCGATGTCCCAATTCTGGGAATCTGCTATGGCTTACAAGAGCTGGCCTGGCATTTCGGCAAGAATGTCGCAGCAGGCGACAAGAAGGAGTACGGACATGCATACCTGAAGATTGAAAGACACACGGGCAAGGAAGAGCATATCGACCGTCTCTTTGAAGGCATTGAGGACGATATTGAAGTATGGATGAGCCACGGCGACAAGCTATCAAAGCTGCCAGAGGGCTTCCGTCCCATTGCGAGCACCGCCAATGCCCCGTTTGCCGGTATCGCCAGCACAGAGAAGCCGTATTTCGGCATTCAATTTCACCCAGAAGTCACGCATACCCCACGAGGCACCCAGGTTCTCGGCAACTTTGCGGTCAAGATTTGCAAAGCCCGGCAAGATTGGACCATGGAGAAGTTCGTGGACAAGGAAATCGAGCGCATTCGAGCTTTGGTCGGACCCAAAGGTCAGGTGATTGGCGCCGTGAGCGGTGGTGTTGATTCAACTGTCGCGGCAAAACTCATGCAAGAGGCGATCGGAGACCGGTTTCATGCCGTTCTTGTCGACAACGGTGTCCTTCGGCTGAATGAGGCCCAAACTGTGAAGGAGACGCTCACCAAGCACCTTGGAATCAATCTCACCGTCATTGATGCCTCCGAATTATTCCTTGGAAGGCTAAAGGGCGTCTCGGATCCCGAAACGAAGCGCAAGATTATCGGGAACACCTTCATTGAGGTGTTCCAGGACAAGGCCAAGGCGATCGCTGCGGCTGCAGCAAACTCAACAAGAGCTGGTGAGATTGAGTGGTTGCTCCAGGGAACCTTATACCCAGACGTGATCGAAAGCATATCATTCAAAGGACCGTCTGCCACCATTAAAACCCACCACAACGTCGGTGGACTCTTGAAAGACATGCATCTCAAGCTGATTGAGCCTCTCCGTGAACTTTTCAAGGATGAAGTGAGAGCCTTGGGGACAAACCTTGGCATTCCCGAGGACCTTGTGTGGCGACACCCTTTCCCAGGACCCGGTCTTGCTATTCGAATTCTCGGAGAAGTCAACGAAGAGCAGCTTAAGATTGCCCGTCATGCTGACAAGATCTTTATTGATGAAATCGTGGCCGCCGGTCTCTACAGAAAGATCTCGCAAGCCTTCGCAGCACTCCTACCAGTCAAGGCCGTCGGTGTCATGGGAGACAAGAGAGTGCACGCACAGGTGATCGCCTTGCGAGCGGTGGAGACAACTGACTTCATGACCGCTGATTGGTTTCCCTTTGATGGCGAGTTCCTGAAGAGGGTGAGCAGGAGGATTGTCAATGAGGTTGACGGCGTCTGTCGGGTTCTATACGATGTCACCAGCAAGCCCCCGGGCACTATTGAGATGGAGTAGATGGTTCGTCCATCATATTGGGTTGTTTAGAAAAGGTGCAGCATTGGAGTTGAGCATTGATGGCGTCTATATGAGGATTAGAGGTCGGGCTGTAGAGGACATTCAAGAAAGATACCACATGTAGATAGATAGAGGTCGCCAGCAAGGGTCCAGTCCTATTTATTCAGGGGCGAATCATCAAATTTGCAGGATGCTTGTTCAGTCCATTTAATTCATTCGGATAAGACACGATTCCTTATCCTACCTCGTCCTTTTTCCCAACCTCGATTCTGCCAGACTCTCGAAGAAAGCGATTGGTAGGGAGGTTTTAAGGAGAAAGCTAGATCTCACAGCCTTGCGTCTCCGCGCCGGCTCCTGATATTGCACGTTCTGCGCCTTGGTCGGCCGTACCGCTTGCTCTGGCGAAGCAAACAATTCACCTGGGAGAATTCGCCGGTTCATCCAATCCCAGCTTTTGGACCGGGCAAAGAGCGAGCAACGTGACGCCCTTCTGGCGTTGACTGACTGGCTTCGTGTAGACTTCATGTCCAAATCAAGTTTCTTTCTTCTCCAGATTTACCGGAGTGCCGGGATTAGCTTTGCGCAGATCCAAAGCACCAGTTGGCATACCATACCACTTGGGGCGCGACGTGTCTCCTAAACAAAGACCGTGCCGCAGCCGGCGCGTTGTCTGCCATCACGATGACAGCTTGGGATGTAAACACCCCGCCTGTCTCGTCCCTGTCTCGTCTTCTCTCTTCGCACCCAGCTACACCTTGCAACGTTGTGCAGAGTGCTCCCCGAGCGCGCCAAAGCTCGCTGACGCCAACAGCCTCATATCTTGCGTGCTTCGTCCTGGTGGACCCCGGATAACAGCCATTGGCCAATCAACTGCCTGGATCTGGGTCAGTTCCGGACTCGGGAGGATGACTCTATGATTTCCACCGACAAAATCAGAATGAGCATGACCGCAATGAGGAAATCAAATCTGCTCATATTATTGCACTGGTGGACCACCGCTGATACGCCAGAGTTGTGTTTATCGTGCATTAACGACACAATCGGCAGCGTGCTTGATCGAATACTAACCACAAGTGGAAGAAATAGCAGAAACTGTGCTCCAACCCCAGAATCCGAGAGTCATACCATGCATGTATTCTTAGAAGATGTGGAGAGATATGTTTCCAATCGGCTGATGTGGACGCGCGGAATGCATGGTATCTGATTGTTTGCCACGATATTGTGCAATCTTACCTTGTAAGCACCCACTGCTGACCAAGCTCATATAAGGTCAGTTGTTGTCCCATGTTCGTATTCACACCGCCAGGTGAACACAACCACGCACTTCTTCCTGGTATAAACGATCCAGGGCTGAATTGATATTCCATCGTCGTCGACACATCTCCAAGTCAACATGGCTCCTCATGCCGAAGATCCAATCCAGGTGGAATATCGTCCAAGTTCCTGGGCTGGCACGAAAGAAGTGAATGGAACTGAAGTGGTTCCCAAGGACAAGCCCGCTCACGAAAAGCGAAGTCTAGCAGACACATACGAACCGGGGAGGACACCCGTGGAGAATCATGATCGCTACGAATTCGACTATCTACTCCCCCGCTTCCCGGACGTTCATTGGGATGGGTTGAAGGAAATCCCATACGAAGACAAAGGGCTGCGCGGAGACCCTCGATTTCGAAATCTGCTGGACGCTGCCGACGATGTGTTCGACTACGTTCCAAAAATTGGAACTGAAATCACCGGAGTCAGGCTAGCTCACCTTACCGATGCTCAGAAGTGCGATCTGGCCAGGCTGATCGCAACCCGCGGGGTTGTTTTCTTCCGAAATCAGCACGACTTCGATATCGAGGCTCAACGGGAACTAGGCAGGTTCTTCGGCCAGCTGCATAAACATGCCACAACGGCCGTTCCACGACAGGAAGGTCTGGAAGACGTCCACGTTGTCTACACAACCGACAAGTCCCTTGATCAGCGAGCTCTGTTCACTCCCACGTTCTTGTGGCATTCCGACGTAAGTTCTGCGCTGTTGCGCCTCTTTCACGGTGGTACTGACGAATGTCTAGGTGAGCTACGAAGTTCAACCACCGTCATATACTTCTTTGAAGGTGCTCACAGGGCCTCCGCGAGGCGGTGGAGGCGACACCCTGTGGTGCTCTCAATATGCAATCTATGATGTGCTTTCAACCCATATGCAGAAGTACCTCGAAGGATTGACAGCCTTGCATTCAGCCGATATGCAAGCTCAAGACTCTCGGGCTGGAGGGAGACCAGTGCGGAGGGAGCCCGTTACGACGGAACACCCACTCATTCGGGTGAATCCAGTCACCGGATGGAAGTCTGTCTTCTTCAACCCTGGCTTCGTGACCAAAATCGTGGGAGTTCCCAAGGCCGAAAGTGATGCTATTATTAAATATCTCAACGAGCTTATTGCCACCACTCAAGAGGCTCATGTGCGGTTCCAGTGGGGAAAGCATGATGTTGCTTTCTGGGATAACCGAGTGACCAACCACTCGGCATCGTATGGGTTCACGCCTCACAGGCGCCATGCAGTTCGAGTGGCTGCAACCGCTGAAAAGCCATACTTCGATCCAAAGGGAAAGTCCCAGGAAGAAGAGTACAACAAGAAATGGGGATTGCCACAGACGAACAAGGATGGTTCGCTGAAATCCAACTATAATGATTGAATGTTGAATGATCCAGGAGTGAGAAACTGGGGAAATGCCATACTAATGCATGATATGATTTTATTTTCCACTTATTCTCCAGAGAAGAGCATTCATTCTAAGCCTGCGCTATGAAATTTACATGTTTGCTATTCTTCCATGCGCAGACCAGTGAGAGCGGGCTGGCCAAGACGAAGGTAGTGTCCTTTCTCTTTCTTGACTTGGCTTCAAGTTGTTTCGTTCCAAGTGCATTTACACTTCAAGCTTGGCGCCACGGAGCGTGGTTGAGGTGTATCCCATTGAAAGCTGCAAATCCTCTCCCTCCGCATTGTCCCCTGTGCTTCCAGTTCTGCTAATCCAGTACCTCCACTAGTATGTCAGTTCCATCTGTCCTCGAATATGCTCGTTTCCACGGCCTCGCAACTGATCACAGATCCGAAAATCTCCTGGTACATCTACGCCACGTCTCCCTCTCGCCTGAACAAGAGACGACAGCTGACCACGCCCTGCTTCTTGATACCGTTCTCGGCACCCTAGCCAGTCCTGTTGACGAGCCCAGGCTGCAGCTGGGCCATCGAGAAACGAGACTGCTATCTGAAAGCATCAATGACGTCCGTCCAGCCATCGATTGGGATGTCATTCTGCCCGATCCTTACAGGTGGCGGAAGTTGAGAATCGAAGAGCCACTGCTTGCCACGGATCATGACCTGGAAGTTGCAGCGTTCAGACGCGATGCAGCAAGGCGCTTCGACCCACGAGTTTTGCTGAATAACAGCGTGTCACTGCTTTCTCCACCTGACGGGCAGTTCAATGATGAGTGGACCGATATAGACGGCGATCAGAGCCTCAATGACATACAACGAAGGCTCAAGAACGAAAGATTACAGGTGACGCGGGAAACCTTGAAGATTCTGGCTGAAGCCAGGTACCCAAAAGCTACGAAGGATGAAAGAGAAGCCCTTGCGAATGCAGAGGCGCCCAGAGTGCGAATCCCTTGCCTTGTCAGGGTCATGCGAAGCTAACAGCTCGCCAGAAGCCACAGCTGCCTCCATTAAGTCCGGTGTTGGCTATTGAAGAGAGTTTGCCGGAAGGCTTTTCCCCTCCGGCAACCGAGCCTAACATCGATTTGCCGCCCGCCGACGAAACTGGCGTTGACGAGCATCCCCTAGCAGTAGAAGAAGCGACCGAGGAACAAGTGTTGGCATTTTCTGAGGCCTCCAGTGATGATCTGCTTTCGAATGACTCGGAGCCTACCAGGGCTGGTCATGGCAATACGCCCAGCGCGAGAATCGAAATCGACCTCACTCTGATGGATTCGTCACCACTGAGTGTGCAAGATGCAAGGCTCAATCCTCGGTCGACCCAGGCAGACCCTACAGACGGGAGTCCTGGCCGTCCCATGGTTGACCATCAATCAGAGTTCTTCCAACAAGGGCTCTCATCGCCAAAAGAACCTGCGTCAACGACTGTGACGGCAGACTGCAGCAGGTCACACTTCCTTTTCGAGAGCAAGCATGATGCAAGCAGGCAGCCTTCGCCAAATTGGCTAGACTGTCAGAGTGCGGGATTGAAAGGGGACTCTGACGATGATATTGACTCTGTTTTTCTCATAATGGCGGAACAAGCCAACGAAGAAATGGAGTCTAGGCTCAACCGAGGGATAAATGGTCTTTCGCAGGCCTGCACAAAAATCCCTACCCCGTCAATTGACTCCAGCCCGGAAGGAGTAGTTCATGTCCCTTCGAAGTCTGAATTTCTCGCCCGTCATCTTGACTTAGTCTGCCTGGGTACGTCAGACCCGCCGGTACCCCAGAACGATAAGACAGTGGACCAGTCAGTCATTCCTCCGGATTATACCTACCTCAGTCTCGAAGAAACAGTTGATGATTGCCAATATTTTCCGGAGGCGGGAGGAGCCTCAGGCGATGTCATCCGAAGCGAGCAATTGTTATGGAAACAGCCTGGACTTCGTATACTGGACGATGATGAGAGCAGCGACGATGAGCTGCAGGAAGATACAGACCTAGCTGCGCTCGTATCGAATCCAACACAATCACTCATACCACAAAAAAGAGCGGGAGGTGCCAGGTCTTCCCCGTCAGCACCGATGAAGGCTTTAGTTGGAAACAACGAATCCGAAATGCCTAAAAAGCCGGCCCTCAAGCGCAACGTCACAGAATCGGCCAGCGTATTTTCAGTCTCCAGCGCACTAGAAAGCTTCCTGGACTTGAGGGGCAGTAAGTTCAATTCGTCGGGACAACCAAGTCGACCGAGTATGGACGAGCTCCCGGATGACCCTATCGAGTCAACACAGCCTAGGCGACAGCAAGAAATAGGTCCACTTGCCCCAAGTCTTGCAGAGCAGAATGAACAATTCCACACTCCGAGGGTATTAGTCCCCGCAACACCACTTTTACCCAACACAGCAATCAATTCACAGCTTCCAACCCCAAGCATTTTAGAATGGCAGAGGACTGTGATAGTCGACACGGCTCTGCTCCAAACCCACCGCACTTTGACGACTTACATGACAAGACAGGGTGCGGACCAACTCACCATAATATACCGAGATCTCACCTCCACCCGAAGAAGGGACCAAAAGTTACATTCTCCTGTGCCTGATATTATCTTCAATCTTCGAGCTGCCATCACCTTCACTCACTTCCAGGACTTGACTCAGAAAGGTCTGCCGGGACAGGGTGAGGCCGGAGACCGCAGTATTATTCAGGGGAAGATCCTCAGGTTGCTGCAAGAGTTTGACAACGTCTTTGTCCTGGTGACGCTCGAGAGTCATAACGCAACTTTCCCCCAAGCGGCATGCAACACGATCAACCAATTCTCTGGCTTCTGTTCGAGCATTAGTACTCACGGCAATCAGACTGTGTATCCTGTTTGGGTATTGTCACAACATCGCTCCGGACCAGACAATCCAACGATGAACAGCATAGTATGGCAATTGATAGCACGGCATGCCTTTCCCACGACACCGCCAGCACAAGGTCAACAGGTTTGTAGTAGCCTGATCCACGATGAAACACTCTGGGAGCTCTTCTTGAGGAGAGCGGGCCTGAATGCTCTGGCTGCACAGGTAGTACTTAGTATGCTAAACGGTCCGGTCTCTTCTGTCCCGGACGTCGACCAACGTCCGAGTTTGAGGAATTTGGTACAGATGAGCCCGGAGGCGAGGATTGATATGTTTGCGGAGTTATTGGGGAGAAAAGTGACGGAAAGGCTGAATGCCGCTCTTGATAAGCAGCACCCCTGATCCGAGGATGGTTGGCAAGATTACTGGACAATGTGTGGTGCTCTTCCACGTCTGATACGCTGTCGGCGGTGCATGATGACAGCTAAGCCACCTATATCCCCGGGACTGATGAACCCTTGAGCCGGCGTACACCATATTAACGAGGTCGAGGATATGAACAATTGTAGTCCGTGTACACAGTAGTATCGTTCCTGGCGGTGTCGCGTGGATGGTCGAGCCGCAAGGCTGACGAATGACGTAAAGTCTGGCATTGACGCAAAGCGAGCGAGATTCGGATACAAACATGGCCACTCTTGTTCTCAGTGACCAGATTCACATCCAGAACTCGACACTTCGGTTTCTCCCTATCAGACTCTCGTTTACCCTCTTTTCTGTTGGCTAGAGATAGCTGTGGCTGTCCCGGCCTCAGCACCAGCCTCAGCGTCCTTTCCACCCTGGCTCCTCCTTTTCGCGGACTGTCCAAGTTCCAAAACACCCTAGCACTTTTCCGCTACCTATTTCCCAATACCCATCGCCGCGCGCGTGAGAAGTTTCTTGCTCTCCGACACGAACATATTCCTCAACTCCGTCTACGAGCACAGTCTCGAATCTACCGTGCTATAGTCCGTCGGCAGCAAAAGAAGCAGGAAAAGCGAGCGGCAGGGAAAGGCTTCATCCCATTTTTACAGCGGTGGAGAAAGAGTCGTATCCTACAGGCATTGAACGGGAAGCACCATGCTGGGGTTCGACAATTGCGAGGCACAAGATCAACCGATCAGATGACAAGCTATGGCCAGCCTGGCGGACGGGTGCCAGGGTCGCGGAGGGAGAAGCTTCGCGGAATCATTCGCGCTGCGAACGAGTTGAGGCAGACGTATCAGGAACAGTTACAACACAGACTACAAGAGAGCGAAACAAATGGAGGCATGCCAGGGGATTTCCCCGACGTGGAGATCATTCGAGGTGGAGATGAGGAAATGATATTGTTCCCCAGCTATGCCAGGAAGCACACCAAGAAAAAGACGGACTCGGATGACACGGCCAGGTATCCCCCAGGAACGCATGAGTCTGTGGAAACACCGCACAGCACCGGAGACGCGGAATACTGGAGAAGGGAATGGGAGAAGTATGAAGATGCCAACGCGATTGTCGACGTGGACGTCCGCGGGTGGATATACTCGCCCCAACGCGGGCCTTTGAATAGGAGAAACCGGCTTCTGCTTGCTGTGGCCAGACGCCTGAGCGGCGTCTATGCTCCACCTCCAGCACCGACAGTGTCATCACGTCCGTCTAGCCTCCCTCCCAGTAGTCAGGAAGAGCTTGATGAAAGTCCTTCGAGACATGAGGACGAAATTGCAGCAAGAGAGGCCGAAAATATTGCTCGACGTGGACAGTTGGAGGCAGAGGCTGCTCTTCGAGGCAGTTACACTCAACTCCCGAGGAGCAGCTTTGACAATGACAGTCCTGCTGGCAGTCGCTCAGGATCCCCTGCGCCCTCGGCTGCCCTGTCTAGGCGCGGAACCGAGGCCGGAGATGACGATCCAGTTCAGCAGGGCATACAGAAACGACAGTCCTGGAATGAGCCGACAAAGATGAGCAGGGAGGAAATGGCGGCCGCAAACGAAATGCTGCTGACCAGGTTGAGACCATTCATGTCGAATCCTGTGGCTAATACCCCGATTACGATCTTCTTCTTCAATGAACAAAGGTCGGCCTCCAAGTCCATAACTACGGACGACTCGGGACATTTCAACCTTCGTGCGGCTCTCGACTTCGTCCCTACACAAGTCCGGGTGCTGGTCTCGGAAAAGTTGTCCGCAACACAAGATGTCACAATCACGGATAGCAGAGGAGTCAGTCTGATCAGTGACATTGACGACACCATCAAACACTCGGGCATAGCAGCTGGAGCTAGAGAGATTTTCAAGAATACATTCGTGCGGGAGCTTGCGTCGATGACGATTGAAGGCGTCCGAGAATGGTATACCACTTTGGCGAACATGGGAGTCAAATTACACTATGTCTCGAATTCTCCGTGGCAGTTGTATCCTCTCTTGCGCAGCTATTTTGCTCTTGCTGGGCTGCCTCCTGGATCGTTCCACCTGAAACAGTATTCAGGCATGCTTCAAGGAATTTTTGAACCTGCTGCTGAAAGAAAGCGCGGTTCATTGGAAAGAATCATGAACGATTTCCCCGAGCGAAAGTTCATTTTGGTCGGGGACAGCGGTGAGGCTGATTTAGAAGTCTACACCGATGTCGTGCTTGAACATCCTGGCCAGGTCCTGGGGGTCTTCATCAGAGATGTGACAACGCCAGTCAAAAAGGCTTTCTTTGACCAGACTCCATCGAATGCTGCCTCCACTGTTTCTGTCTCGTCCAAAAATGGCAGTCGGCTGGAGGTCAACAATCACGATGATAGACCACCATTGCCGGCGAGGCCCAAATCGGACCCAGAAGCGAAGACCAGAGAGGTGGACCTGATCGACTTCAGCGACGAGCCAGATACGAAAGGTGCCAAGGATGAGACCTCGCATTCGGATGACATGCGTCAACTGGAGCAGAACGGGAAGCCCGCTGCACCGAATAAGCCTAACAAGCCTTCGAGTTTGCGAAACTTTTCGACTCAGTCATTGGCATTCCGTAAGCAAGATCGATCAGTCGCATCCGACACCGAGACACAAGAGCAGGAGGAGTCGAAGAAAAAGGCCCCTCCACCACCGAAACCCCGTCGGTCTGGTACCGCTGCCGGTGGAGAAAAGACTACAGACACAACTTCTACTCCTCCGGTGCCGCCGCCTCCTCGAGCTCCATTCTCGTCGACACGCCAGAATCAGGGGCAACCGCCGTCTAATGACAATCCGACGGCCCCGCCGCCGCCAGTTTCACGGACGAACACATCCACGAGCACAGTCTCAAGTTCACACTCCCGGACTGACGACGGCTACGTTGCATCAGCCCGGCGCCAGATAGCATCGGCGTACAATGCATTACCTGCGATCCGATCGTCCTCGCCATCCCGACCGGCCGATCAAACGGGCATCAGCAGCGACAATCGACCGGCCCCGCCGATTCCGCCTCGGCGAGGCCTGTCGTCGTATCCTGCCGCAGCCGCCCGCTGGGCAACGGGTGCCACTGGAGGAGACCCTGCCGCTGGCGGAGATGCTGGCTATCCTGGCGCATCGTACGACAAGAAATTGGAAATATGGAAGCGCCGATGGGCGCGGTCCGAGGAAATCATGCGCCAGCGCGGAGTGGTGCTCCGAAGCTGGAGAGTCGGCAGCGACGTTATGGATGAATGTGTGAACTTGGTCAAGAAGGAGTTGCAGAGGACAGAGCAGAGTCGAAGTTCGGATTCCACTGGCCGCTGATGACTGTTTGGTAAGTGGTAGTGGGTTGGACTGTACATTATACCAAAAGGATTGAACTGCAGAGCGACGAAGCAGGAAGCTCTGCTGAGCAGTATTGTCGACCTGCAGGATAACAAGATATATACGAGTACACAAAACATACGACAGATATACAACCATCATATATTATCGGAGTACCTAGGTTGGTAGGTACCTACAACATTGTAGTGCCAGTGTGTCTTGACTGCCCGTGTATACTGGGGCGAGGCTTAATGTGCGTTGTACAAAGTACAGTAGCTAAGTCAGCGGCACTCCAGCCACACCGCCACGCCGCTGCAGGAATTTATCATTAGAAACGTACAGCCTTCAGGAGCCTCTTGAGTCTGTTGGCTTCAAAAGGTTCCATACAACTCTAAGCCCGTCTGTGTTGTGCACTGCCAGTGTATGTCGTATTGTACCTCAGGCTTATGGATACCTCTTTTACTATGACTTCACCGGCCCACTGCACCCGCCATGATGTCATGTCGCCTGCAAACCCAACATCATAGTAGTAGCAATGGTACAAAGTTACGGCGCAAGGGAGTGAGATATTTCTTACTATATTTTCCCGTTCTCTCCTTTCTTATCTTCTTACCACATAACACTCAACAAGAAAATATTGAGACCCTGTTTATCTTGATTCGACAAACGAAACCAAACACACTTGACTACCCAGTCACAACCATGTCCACCACATCCCAATCCAACGTCGGCGGGCCCCAAATCTACGAAGCAGGCGACCAACGCGTGCCTCCTGACTCTCAAAAGCCAGAGAACCAGGCACACCCGTATAACGAGGGCAAACCGCATTCTCATAACAACAATGATTCAAGTAAGCATATACCCTGGGGATGTGCTTTGTGATGGTGTCACGCGACCCGGGGTATGTTACTAACATGTCATGTCTAGAGGACCAACGCAGCATCGCCAACCGTCTAGCCGCATCAGGCCCGCAAAACGAGACTTCGGGAAGCGTGCATGAAAAGAAAGCCAACGAAATCGACCCTACTTTGCCTGCCAGACAGCATGGGAATGAACCGTCGCGTGGCGCCCAGATCGATAAGGAGATTCAGGATGAAGAGGCGGAGATTTTGAAGAAGAAAGATGCGGCTTCGGGAGGGGCGGGGAAGGGAGGTACGGGAGATGTAGCGGGGAAGAAGAACTGAACTGAATCAGAAAATGGACGTGGTCGGAGGTGAAGCAGATGATTGAAAGGATTCCAACATGGACCATGCAACGCGTTGTGGGAGTGGATATGTATCATTATGAGCAGAGAGAGAAACGATCTGGACAGCTCCAGAGGACCAAAACAAAGTATAGTATCGAGTCTACCACTGCAATTTTACAGACGAATGCTACTTAGCATCTAACACTTCATCACCGCCTAGTGGAGAGCACTCTTTAAATCGATTGAGCCTTGGTTGTCGTCGTTGATTAGTATTGGTACTAGTAGACTTGCTTCCTCTCCCCATCCTTGCCGGACGGAGTGCATTAAAAGGCCAGTGTTGCTTTATCCTTACATTGCCTTTGCCGGCCCAGAAGAACTACCATGTAGCCCTGGACATGTGTCGCACCGCTCGCTGTAATGCGCAGCTGATTGTTGTTGGAATTGTGGCTTTTCGGAACAACCAAGTCGTGAAGGCAATTCAGCCCTCAATAAAGGGAGAGACAGAACTGGAGGTGAGATTATCAACTTGCCCTTGCTGAATGCATTTTTCGAGTCCGGTACCCTTCAAAGATGTTTGAGTACCTAGATAAAACACATCAAAGATCCGTCTCCAACAAAGCTGGTGACGGGAGAGCCCATTAGATCCATCATGATCATACCAATCGTAGCACATTCAAGACGACATCGACTTCCTTGACATTACAGAATGTCTTCGCTGGCCAATCTTCAGAGTGATCAGGCGAGTGGACGTCCTTGACGCCGCGCAATTCTGGCAGTGACGGCTCATCCCACATGGCTGGCACAACGCCCTGATTGACGGCTTGAGCTGTTCATCATTACACACTGAGGGGCCTGACTGGTACAATCATCCCAGCCACGCTGGCACGCTGACTCAACTCTTCACAGTTTGAAAATCCAGGCGGAACTGATTCCCGAAGCAGCGTGAAGTTAAGCTGTGTCTCCTCCGTGAGAGATCCTCTTGAAGATCCCGGCCGACAATGTGCGGTCCTGGCCTGAGCTCGCAGTATTTCGATTGCGCCGGAAGTAATGGAGAACAAACAACATGGCCCTCCGGACATTACTCAGACCAAAGCGGTTTGTCGCCCACGTAGAGTGTCATAATTTTGTAATCCCACAACCTGAATTTGAACAGTCGCCCTTCTTCATCTTCCGAATGTCAACTGTGCAACCTCGTCCCTCGTGGCGCCCACCTTGTCGGCCACATCGTAGAGACTTCTCTGGACTTCGCCAAAGACATATCTCAGCAACTGGATCTGGTGATCTTTTTCGCTCATGCCGTTCTCTTTCCGATCGCCATAGCTCAGGCGTTCGTGCAGCTCCCGCTCTTTCACAATGACTTTTCCTTCCAATCCCTGGACGAATTCTTCAATGTCACCCAACAATTGGCGTGCGCTCTGAATGTTCTCTGCCATTTCGTCGGCCCGAGTGTTGAACAGTTCAATCAAGCTCTTGGGACCTTGGATGTCTTCTGTGTCTTCGCCCGGAAGCTGGATGGTATGTCCTTGGGCAGTTGTTCCGCGAACGCTGCCCTTCAACGTCTGCGGGTTGTTCCACCATCCACTAAGTCCGGCTCCGCCATAGATCCCACTGCCGGCCAGGTTCTCGGGCTGCGTATGGCTTATGACTTGGTATTGTCGGGGCATTTTCAACCGATCGACGGCGCGGAAAACGCATTTGGCTTCCAGTTCTCCTTTCTTCAGCTCCCCATCTTTGACTGCCACGATCGCTTCCGCGTCGTTCCCTAGTCCCGTCTCCACTTCTTCCAGTTTCTGGCTGACAAAGTCCACGCTGTGCGGTAGTGTTTCTCCTGCTGCTATGACGGTGGGAATTAGGTCGGCTACCTCTGAGGCCAGTCTGATCTGGTTGAAGATCATGGTGTCGACATTTTCAATCTCTTTTTGTAAGTCGGGCGTCAGCTGGTCGAATTTCGTCGTAGATCGCAGGTGGTTGATGTCTATCGCGGCCTGGGAGGACGCTCCGGCTACTGGGTTGGTGGTGGTGGATGTCGCTGGCTGGTTGGTGTTTTGGCCGCCGCTATACGAACGAGACAGTTAGCAGCGGAATACTGGAATAAGAGAGTATGCGCTTCCATGAGCAGGAGTTGTGGGGCGCGCTACCCAACGGCGCGTCTCTGCCAGCACACGATAAACCCAGAAGGAAGCATTGGAGAACTCACAACAAAGAAGATCCTGTATTCGTGGGTGCGGGCGTGGTTGTGCTGAGCCCGAGGTTGAGCGTCGGTTTGTTAGTAGAGGTGCCGAAATTGAAAGACATGCTGTCGACCTCGTGCTATGTGATACTGCGGTAGGAAGATAGGGCGCTCAGCAGTTCATGAATGGAGGTTCGAGGAATTGTTGTACCAGTATTCAACAGATGCAACGCGCTCCGTGATAATGCGTTTATTCACTAAAGTATCGCCGTACTATTCAGTACGGCGGCCTATTTCACTACAAGCGCAGTTGACCGCTCACGGTTCGACCGGAGTTTGGTCTGGCGATATGGATCAATCTCTCGGCAGCCACAGGAGTGTTCGGCACGGAGGAGCAATGTGGGAATCCGTCCGGTCATCTTGGTCTTGGTTGAGCTGAGCGCTGAACTCGTTGTCGAGTAGGCAGCGTGATACTCAACATCAAGAATGGAATGTGAAAAACTCGAGCCCTCTCAAGAAACATGTTCCAGCCTAAGTGTGTGGCACGATCATCAACACTCTCGAATGTCGAACAGTTAGACGAGGCACCTGGGCGACAGCCCATAGCCTCGGAAATTTTCTTTAGAAGCGTGCAATGGTATGTGATTACGACTGGAAAAAGCGCCTTCGAGCAGAAGCTAATGCGAGTGTTAGGAGCGCCGATGGGACAAGTCTGCTAGCCAGTCCTTCTGATCACTCAATCAGGACCTATATTGTGTAAGGACTTGTGCTTGTTTACATTGGACCCTCGCTGACATGGTGACAGTCCTCCAGACCTCCTGGAAGAGGCTGCAAACCCACATACTCTTGCACCATACTGCACGATTCAATCAAGTGACCCGGTGAACGCCGTGGTAGGATATCCGTTCTTTAATCTGGGAGACCCTGCCACCACCCTCGTCCTGTCGTCAATGAGAGACCATCCGATACGGTTGCACTCGGCCCTTACGGGTCAGTTGGGAGCGTCTTATCCACTCATCAATCCCATGACAGAAGCTTTTATTAGCCCGCATTCGCTGGTGTTTAGCCCTCAGGGTGATCGTTTCATTGCTGGGTCGGAATCGCTGATCTCGGTTTTTGATGTCTCGCGGCCTGGGCAAGAGCCTGTGTCATCGATCCCGACTGGTCCCAAGACCGGGAATGCAACAAGTTACGACGCCGTCATGAGTATGAGGGGGATTGTGTCCGCTCTGGCGGTTGATGCTACCACAGGAGTGCTCGCCGCCGGCACGTATAGCCGCCATATTGGGTTGTACGATGCTATGGGCCAAGGCGAGTGCATCGGCATCTTCTCCGTTAGAGGCACGGATGCCGACAGTCATATTGGTGGTGGTGGTATCACGCAAGTGGCGTGGAGCCGTTGTGGTAGGTATTTGCACATCGCTGAGAGGAAAAGTGATGGAGTTATCATTTACGATATTCGCAAGACTGGGCAACTGCTGGCATGGGTGGAAGGGCGAAAGGCTCAAACGAATCAAAGGTTAGGGGTTGATCTGGCAAGCCCGGACGCTTCGGGCACCATTGAGGTTTGGGCAGGGGGCCTCGATGGTGCTGTAAGAATGTGGAAGGATGCCCAGCTGAGCGAAGGTGCTGTTGCACCGACTTTCGAGTTCAAAGCACACGACGGTAAGAATATGGACACAACTTGGGTGGGAAATCTGACTGATTTGTGCGAAGATGCAGTATCAGGGACAGTCGTCCATCCTAGCGGCGGTGTTATTGCCACTTCTTCCGGTCAACGCCATTTTGACTTTGACTCTGATGAAAACAAGGTCGCAGCACAAGTTCATGACAATAGCTTGAAGATCTGGGAGTTGTGAAATGAAAGTGCATCCCTAGGACAGAAGTTAGGAGGTCAAGCTGCAGAAGTTTGCTTTGTGTCCGGAGTACAATTCACGACTAGCTATAAGCCCCGTGTTTCCAATGATGGAAATGATTAATTCTGCTGTCCGCCATGTTCGGATCATAATGTCTCTAGCTCACTGTAAGGACAGCCTCGTGCCTGAACGTAGAACACTGCTTAGTAAGAGTGTCTAGGGTGGATTGGGTGCTGACACCATACCTCATTCAGTCTAGCGCTACAAACATTGGTTGGCTCTACTTCAACGTCGTCCCATGTCTTGTAGAGGGAATCTGGAGAACTTGACCTTGCTATTCATGTTTACGCATCAGTTCTCTTGAATTCTGCAATGTTACCGAGTGTGAATCCGGTAGTGTGAGGGCGGTGGCCTGGCGGTTGAATGCCAAACCTCAATCAGCAAGCAAGTCAATCAATCTGCTTCCTTCCCCAAGTTCACTCCCTTGAATCCCTTGCTTGCCTGTTTTCTGCTCCATAGAAGATTTGAGCCCCGGACCCCTGGCCCCTCGCGCCAATGCTCCGTGCTTTTTTTTTGGGTGCTCTGCTGTCGGCAATGCCTGGTGTCACAGGCATCCATTTGCAGATCCTCTTGCCTCCTTTTGCGTCTGTCTGTTGTTGGGCCATCCTCTCGCCGTGGACCGTTCGCGGTCCCGGACAATGCCATGTCTTCCAAGGGGCTGACAATGTGGCTGACAATGTTAAGACACAACGTGTGCATTCCAACTTACCGTGCTGGTGAATGGTGTAAGCCGTATTTCCCTCGTCTTCTCTTGTCCTGGATTCAACGCCCAAACAGGTCACTAGCACCTTCTACCCCGATTCCCGCTTAGTCGACGGCCCAACGAGGGGAAAGTCTGTGAAATCTCTGCTTTAAAATCCACGACCATCCTCGAATCTTTCTTCTCCCTCTCTTATCGTTACCCAACTCGTTCTCAACTCAACAACATCGAGACAGCATCGGCGAAGCCACATGCAAGCATTTATCAAGGCCTCAAGGTCCCAAAAGACCTTGAGGCCTTGATGGCAGCGATTTATCATCTTTCGCCGACTGAAGTTGGAATCTCGATGACGCGTCGCAAACTCAGACCGAGCTTCGAGAAATAGCCCTGCACCCTCTGGGAAAAGTAACAGTAAGTGGGAAAGGCTTATCTTTTCGTTGCTTGCCAGCAACAGGTGGGACCTCAGGCTTGTCGATGGACCAGGTAGGGTCTTTGCACTTGCGGATCGTGGACCGCAGTCATCGTGCCACGATGCCAGGCCCCGCGGCGCCGTTTGTACATTTGGACGAAGTCTCAACTGTTTATCCTCCAGCAGGAGGCGTGTACTGAATGCAAGCATTTGATCTGTACCAAGCAAGGAAGGTCCAATTGGCAACAGCAGCTCGCACGACACGGAACCGGACGGCCAGGCCAACAGCGCCGCATGGATCGAGCGGTACAATCCTGGAACAACTTCGGCCTGTCTCAATCGCCAGCTTCGGGACCTGAGGGCGCTTCACACATGACCGAATACACGTGAAGCCGGATCTTGTCACTTGAGGAGTGAGCGGTCACAATGGAGCAAGTGAAGTCTTCGTTGACTGCGACAGTCGCCCATTGTGCCGCTATTCACATGTGAGTGCAGCAGTGAGTGAAGCAGTGAGGCAGTGTTTACGGCACAGCGACACTGCGACAGCCTTCACTTTGCATTCGGCACAACTACTTCACATTGCACACTAATATATAAAAAAATACCTGCGCGCTTGGCGAGACTCAGGGTACTTAGGTCTCGATTTCACTCTGAGACCTCGATCTTTCTTCGTCACCAGACAACTTCAAGTCTTCTTCCTCTGGTACGAACTTCTCTTGTCTTCATCACCTCTTCTCTTCTCTTCATACCTTCTCTTCTTCTCTCCTCTCATCCTCTACTTCCTCAAACCTCCTTTAACACAATCAACAGCAGCAATGGCAAGTCAACACAACCCAGACAGCTGCCCAGAGCTCTTCCGTAAGGAGGCAGCTCTTCAACAAGCGAGGAACGTTCTTGCCGTCGTCCAGCAGGTCGCTCTGGACCAGCGCGGCGTTGCCGGCTGTGTCAACGACAGAGCTGAGGATCTCCCCTCGTCGGCGGGGTTGATGGCCGGTCAGGATTCTGGCCGGACATCAATCTTCAACGACGAGCTCACGGCACGCAAGTACCGTGAGGTCCTGTTGCCGTCCGCGGCGCAACAGGACGGGACGATCCCTCAGACCGCGGACCAGAAGCGTGCCCACGTGAACGTCTTGTTTCGCGCGTTCAAGTCTGTTCCTCGAGACAGTGGGGAAGGCGACAAGATCAAGGAGAAGTTCGTGAACGAAGAACATGACAACGCCCTGGTGGAGGCTGTGTGCTGGGAGTTGTTGGAAGACTGCATTCGACGGGCAAAGACGCCTGTGCACCTCACCGAAGCCTACGAGCCAGGAAAGGCCAAGGGCAAAACAGACGACTGGACTTTCGCCGACCGCTTCGACCATTTGGTCCAGGCGTTGGCGGAGTCCAAGTCGATCTGCAAGCACCTCTTCGACGTCCCCTTCCGCGTCAAGTTGGTCGATGACCCGCTCCGCAGCTCGAAAAGAGTTGCGTCGAACCGGGCATTGAACCTGAAAAAGGCGGAAGCGTTGAAGAGGGGCAGAGAGGCTGCCAAGGAGGATGAAAAGGAGGCAAAACGCCTCAAGAGAGAGGTTGCCACGGCGGCACAGGTAGACAACAACCTGGCCGGTCAAGGACACCAGCAGCAGCACCAGCAGCAGCTGCAGCAACCAATTCTCTCCCAATATCCTCCAGCGACTGGATACCCGGTGCCGTCTTCGTTGTCTGGTCCTGCAGATCCAAGCAGGGCCTCCTATCCGATGCAGACTCGGTCTGCATACGGTGGCAATGACAACATGCCAGCATTTTTCGCTGGCGGCGGCTACCAGGCGATGCCATATGGTGGGCCGTTCGCAGCTCCTGGACAACAGCAAGCGACGTACAACTCCTATCCGCCATACAATGCCAACATGCCTGTCACCCCGACCCAGCAGCCTCGATTCCGCCGGCCAGAGCAGCAAGATGCCCGACAAGGACTGGGGGCCGCCTCTAGACGCCCCGCGACGCACTCCGCCATCCAAGACCACGGAGGCGCGTCGTATGCTGAGCAGTTCGGAGGTTCGGAGTCCCTGATGGACCCAAACCTGAACTACCAGCCAGTCGAACCTGCACCATGGGCCAATCAGCCGCCAATCCAGCAGGCCTATGGCCAGGGCGCATATGGTAGACAACAACCATATGCAGCCTCTCCCCAGCCCAGTCACCTCGCTCTGACGGGCTCAACTCAGTCGGCAAACTCCAGCGACCACGAGGCCAACTAAAGGCTCGATGGCACGGCATCCTCTGCCTCTTTGCTTTTCTTCTCTCCTTCGGCACACAGCACATTTTTCTCCGTGGGCACACAGCACCAGAAAGTCGAATCCAACAACGGATTATGCATACGACTCTTGCTTGACACCAGCATCAGCATTGTTACGATTATTACGACCTCTTGATACCCAGAATCAGCATGTTTGTCGGCTTCATGATACCCCCACGGCGATCGGTTGCTCTTTTTTTCTTCTTTATTCGACACTACGAATCGGTTTGGTTTGGTTGGTTACGGTTATGGTCAGGCGTTTGGACATTATCATTGACATCGGCATGGAGTTCCGGCAAAAGTGGTAGACAGAACCACGGAATCAGCGATGGGCTTTGGTTACGACATGGGAACTGGGTTTTGGCTTGGAGTTTCTGGTCTAGGAGGAAATTGGAATTGTGAGATCCCAGCCCCAGAATTAGCTCAAGGGAGTCAGTGATAGGACTCGAGCTGCAGCCTGCCATAATGGATGTTTGAAACACATGATGACTGCTTGCTTCTTTTCTATCTTCTGGTACAGTTTTTCGTGCTTGTAGGCATTGACCCAGCCGTATCGACTTGCTGCGGATGAACAGCTAACAGGTAAGCTTGAAAATTCCCCTTACTTCCCCTCGACACTGCTGGAAAGATACATCGAAGTGAAATGTTCCTCAGCCCAGGCGACTTTGTAGATGCAGTGCGCCCGCAGGAAGAAGCCCATTAACAAAACTTGCTTGGAGTCAGACTCGATCCAAGTTCTTTTCTACCTTTGAACCCTGTAACGAGATAGGATCTATCTAGGCATCTACACTACCGTGAACTATGTCGGCAGCCTGTTATTGCCCTTATCCCTGTCGCGCCTGTTATCCGCGTGTCCCAGAAATTGATGTTCCAATTCATCCCGAAACGATTGGAACATTTCTCAGTGGCTCCTCCTTATCCTCCTGGCGACGTCCACACCGTACCTTTCCTACTACCTCAACTCTGGTACCGACAACAACTCGCGGCTTGAATGCACGGCAAACAAGGGGGATAGAGCAAGAGAAAGGAAAAGGAAATCATGACACAGGGAACAGAACAAAAGGAAGAACAGGGGTGATAACAGAGCAGGGACAAACAGCAGGACAAGTAAGAAAAGGACGAGGATAAAGTGGGCAAGATACAGACGACACAGAAAATAATCAAAAACGGACAAGACATGGGCGAGGACACAAAGAACTGAAGGGACAAGCACAGCCAGTGACAATGGCGACGATTATACATTCATCAAGACATCCGTCATATCTAACAGATCTCTGAAACTTCGTACCATTCAATTCTTGTGACGAGCCAAATCAGTTGGACCTCTTCCTGAAGATGCGAGCATGTCAGAGCCCCAGTTCATCTGTCCGAGAACAAAATGATGTCCAGCGGCAGCAACAGGATCTACTTCTTCCCCGCGCCACCATCAAAGCTGAGACTATACCCGCCCCCTTCACCCTGGACGACCTTGAAGTTTTCCGTACTCAAGCCAAATGGCTTCAAAATGCCATTCCCCAACTCCTTTAGCTTGCCCATCATTTCGCTGACTTCTTTCTCCTTGGCCTCGTTGACGCGGGCCGGCAACGACACCAACGCCTGCCGAATGGTCTTTTGATCCGACACCGGCAGTGTGCTGAAGTACTCTGGAGCCGAGAGGGTTTTGTAGTCCTCCAGCGCGCCGGACAGATTCGTCCAATTCTGCGGCTCGAGGAGTGAGCGCGCCCGAGCACGACGGAGCAGCAGTTTCGTGCGGATCCGATGGATGTCGGCTTTGCGTTCATCGGAGATCTTGAGTGACTCCAGTGCAGCAAGCGTGGCGGTCTCATCGGCGTCGGACGGTAGTTCCACTACAGTGTCGTCTTGATCTGATACCGAGGGTTTCCCTTGTGCAGCAGATACACCATTCCGAGAGGTGGATTCTTGCTCAGACTCGGAATCAGAATCCGAGTCTGATGTGCTCTTTGTTCTTGCTCTTGTCTTTGCGCTCGCATCCTTCTTCGACTTCGATTTCGCCTTTTCCTTTGGTTTCGTGGGCAGTTCCCTCTCCAAGCCTTCCAGTCCTTTCTCACAACTTTCCACCGCTTCCTTCCACTGTTCCAGCTTTAGATGGCATGCGGCAATGTTACTGTGCAGCACGGCCATTTCATAGTCGAGATAGTTGGGCAACTCTGCCAACGCCCGGCCATAAGTGCTAATGGCGGACGAGTAGTCCTGCCCTGTGAACTGTTTGTTGGCTTGGGCTTTGAGCTCGTGTGACGAGGCGACCATCTGGCTCTCCTCGTCGGGTGGGAACCGGGCCGAGTGGAACGAGGCTGTCGACGAGCTCGAGGACCGGCGTGATTGCGACCATGATGGTGGGAGCGGAGTCGTGTTTGTGGGTTCTGAATCTGGTGCGCTGGCCGCTGGCTTTACACGTTCGGGACGTATTTTCGGCCCGGATTCTTTGATACTGAACGACATGGTCTGGAGGCCGGGAAACCCGTATACTATCAGGCTTTGAAAGACATGCGTAGTGGCACTATCGTAGAAGCATTGGAGGCACTGGACATAAGTTGTGCAATGTAGTGACCCACGAGAACGGTTCTGTCTGACCAGAATTGCTCTCTTGCTGCGTACACGACCCTGTACCCACGTGAAGTCATCAGCCACCTATAAATTGAATACGTCTGGCAGAATATTTTCTCTCAGGCCAGAGATTGCAAAATGGAACAGGCCCGATTCCAGTCGACACCTTCAAGTTGTCCATCTCTTTGTGATATAGGACTGCAATCAAAGATGGCGCCCTTTCATGGTTCTTTGTATATTCTTCAGTCTGCAGCAGTTTCTCTTCGAACCCATACTCAGTGGTTCAATCACGGTGTTGTTGACCCTTGAACATTCTTCCGTGTCTGCAACCGACCACGATCTAGCGAGTAAAGTCTACAAGCTGATATCACCGCATTGAAAGAATTGCTCTGCTTGGTGATAGACGGTAAGTCATACCATAAAGTCTTCATTACGGACTGCGGATACCATCAGTAGGGATACTACTACGTGGTACCACGACAACTCTTACGCGTCGGCGGCAGTACAACTGTACAATGGATTCACAACACATCCACACCACCAATCAAAAGGAGCTGGCCCGTCCCGCAGTGTGGTGGTCAGGCCATGAAACGTACAGCGTACTATCTGTACTGGAAGGAAATGCTTTGAGACTTCATACAATGATTGAAGTCTGAGGGGAAAGTGTGAAACCAACTGACCACCACCAATTGGAACATCTTATTCATATACAGGGATGGCAGGCATTTCCTTAGCGAGGGCAGCTCCCAGGTTGAGAGACCTCGAGAGCTACTACTTGTTACTGTACCATTGTACAGTATCTCGGCATGATATACATGGTGTACACATTGTCGCCATCCGCATCCATTCGCACGCCATCTGCCCCACACCAATCATATCCCTTCAGCAGATACCGTTGACAGATCTGGCGCGCGTGCTGTTGCCAACCCCCGGCCATGCTTCCCAGAGTAAAAACAAGTGGAATTATGATAAAAGGATAGGGTACGTACAGATAGGTTTGTTTGTAGCAGGTTCAGACGTACAGTCCCTGGCCCCTTTCTCTCACGTGGTGAAACATGGCAACTCATTCAGTAAGGCCAGGCGGCCCGGAGCTCAAAGGACAATGGGACTTCGAAGACAGTCCTCTCAGCAAGGCAGCGCGGCAACCGCTGATGCTGGGAGTCTTTTTGGACCTGCAGGACCGACATATTTCCGACTACCCAACCAGCAACAGTTGGACGTTCGACTACAACCTCGACATTGTCCGCAAGGCGGATGATCTGGGGTTTGAGCTGGCATTTAGTCGGACGCAATGGCTGCCCAAAGGAGGATACGATGGCGAGGCGTCGTTGGACGCATTCATCGCACTGGGCGCCATGGCGCCGGTAACGAAGAATATCATGCTCATATCGACCATCCACGTGTTGTACGGACCCTTGCATCCCTTGCATATTGCCAAGTATGGCGCGACATTGGACCATATCTCCAAAGGACGATGGGGCATCAACATTGTGACGGGCCATCGGGCCATTGAGCATCAGATGTTTGGCTGGAACCGCATTGAGCACGACAAGCGGTACGAAATGGCTGGGGAGCTGTTCGACGTGGTCAACAGCCTGTGGGCGGAGACGGAGAACCTCACGTACGAAGGTAAAGTGTCTCCTTGGAAACTCGAGAATGCGTGGATCACCCCCAAACCCATCTATGGCCGTCCAGTCCTCGTCAACGCCACAGGCTCTGCGGCGGGCATTGATTTTGCGGCTCGTTACTCCGACCTGGTCTTCATCACATCGCCAGGTGGAGTCAATATCAAAGATGCCCTTGAATCTCTGCCGGACCATATTGCCAGCATCAAAGACGCCGCAAAGGCTTTGGGTCGCAAGGTCAAGGTTCTGATCAACCCGGTCGTCGTCTCCCGCGACACTCCAGAAGAGACCGAGGAGTACCTGAACGCCATCGTCGGCGGCATGAAGAACAACACGTCGGATGAGAAATCAGCCGCTGGATTTTTAAAATATGACAGCGACGCCCACGCGTGGCGCGCTAGGAAAGGTGATCCCAGTAAGCAAGGATTCAAACTCGGGGGCAATGTCGAGGTCATTGGCTCTCCTGAACAGGTCGTTGACCAGCTGGCCGCTCTGCACAAGGTCGGCATTGATGGCGTGCAGCTGGGTTTCTATGACTGGAAGGTCGACTTTGATCACTTTGCGAAGAAGATCCTACCACTGCTCAAGGAGGCCGGCCTCCGTGTGGATTGAGCGGTCGAGCATCAATGTTATGGGGAGGACGACCTCCCTGAACGATGCTCCGCACCGCATGCACGGCATGACCGAAGTTGGTTTTGGCCTTGGATTAAAAGCTAAATTGATAGATATATTGCAAGGGTCACACAGCCTTGCGAACATAGAGAATCATGTTGGTGTTACAGTAATCAAAGCAACTGCTGCCTTTCCTTCTTCAAAAGTTAGTGCTCTTTACCCCGAGATTAGAGTCGTCATACCCAGTCAGGGGCCTCGCCATTCGCTAATCTGTGCAATAACTCAAAATCCAAGATTTGGGTTGGCGGGAATTACCACCGTTTGACGTCGGAAGCACTGCACCAGTAACAGGGCGCCATGGCAGGGAATCCCCATCGGTAAATCCTGCAAGGTACAAAAGTACAGTACTACAACTTTCGTGCCCCTCATTATACCAAGTTGTACAGTACAATCTGATTTTCAGATTTCCATACCTCAACCCGACACCTGCGACTTGAAAATCTCAATACTGCGTCTACCGCAGATAGACTGGTAGCTCGAGAGTTGCTTCGGGTCCGTCGCAGTCGCCCACAATTACTTCCATACCGGAGTCCGACCCTCACTGAGCACATTCAAGATGGGCTCCTCCAATCCCCTTCCAACGCAGCGGCGAGAGTACGTTTATTCCACCTCTTCCCTTGCGGTGCAGTGTTGCACCGTCCTTAGCTTTATTCACATACCCTTGCTGTGTTATATTGCAGACCAGGCCGCTAACCAACAATGACTGGGCAACACAGATTCCCTCCCATACGAGCATGCATATTCGACATGGACGGCCTCCTCATCGACTCGGAAGACAAATACACCGAAGTAACCAACACGATTCTGCGCGAGAACAACCGACCCCCATTACCATGGCACATCAAGGCGCAACTGCAAGGCCGCCCGGGCCCAGCAGCCGGCAAAATCTTCCACGAGTGGGCACAACTACCGATTTCACGCGAACAGTTCATGCAACGGCTGGTCGAGTTGCAGGCCGAGGCCTTTCAGCACTGCAAGCCGCTTCCGGGGGTAGAGGACCTGTTGCGGCGACTACAAAATACATATGTGAAATCCGACAACAACTCAAAATCCGAACAACAGCAACAAAGAGAAAAAGTCCACCTGGCCCTAGCGACCAGCTCCCATTCGCGCAACTACGAGATCAAAACCGTCAAGCTGCGACACTTGTTTGACGTTTTCCCAGACACTCACAAGATTCTAGGCGACGACCCTCGAATACCCACTGGGCGAGGCAAGCCGTTGCCAGACATTTATTTATTAGCACTCCAAGCCATCAACGACACGGTCATGGCGCAGAACCAGAACTCCGAGAACGGTGAACAAATTAGACCGATCGAACCGCATGAATGTCTGGTCTTTGAGGATAGTGTACCTGGTGTCGAGGCGGGTCGAAGAGCTGGCATGAGAGTCGTCTGGTGTCCGCACCCGCAGTTGCTGGAAGTCTACAAAGGCAGAGAAGAGGAAGTGCTTGCTGGCCGGACGGGAGAACACAAAGAAGACGATTTAGATCATGCCGAAGGCATTCCTATTGCTGGAAGTCCCGGCCAAGTCGGGGAGATTGGCGACGGCTGGGCCGAGTTGTTGACCACGCTCGAGGACTTTGATTTCGCAAAATATGGTATTGAGTTCGACGCCGCGGCTGAGAGTGCCCACAACCAAGCCACCGCTGCTGCTGCTGCCAGTGCTACCACCGATAAAGCCCTCGAGGAGATGACGGCGATGGCGGACGGCAAGCATCATGCTCCTGAGGAGCCGCCGTCCGTGCCGACGCCTGTACCGAGTATGACTTGAAGGACTTCCGTTGTACGTTTGCACCCGCCATCATGTCTTGGTCGCTGTTACGACCTGACGAATGGAACACCCGTCTGATAAAACGGTGAATGAAGAACAAGAACACGAGCGTGCGTGCTTTTTGTACAGTATGACCGAACAGCCAAACGAGGAGAAATACAGTATATCATCACATTGTGCATCGATTGTTTTGGACTCATCAGTCCTCTACTGCCAACAGCGGAGTCTCCTCCGACGGAGGAGGGTATGGAGGAGGTTGACCACCAGTTTCATCCGCAAGATCATCCTCCAATAATTCCGCCTGACTCTCCGTACTACTGTTGGCCTGGGCCATTCTAGCCTGCAATTCATTCCTCTCTCTCCTCCGATGCATAATCTCGAAATAAATCCCCATGACCAGCAACGTGCCCTGCAGACAGCCCGTGACAACATAGACCCCCCACGCGCTCCAACCCTCGCTCCCCAGCCGCGCGGCCAGGCTGGCCGCCCAGACAAAACTGCCTGGTGTCTGGATACACATCATGGGGATACTCAGACTGCCAACTCTTTTGAGCATGAAGGTCGTGTAGATCTGAGGGAAATACTGGATCGACGCGAGCACCGTGGAGAAAATGCCCAAGAAGTTCGCCCATCCTTGCGCATGCGTCGGACGCATGTAAACGAAGTAGAAACTAAGAATTGCAATGATCACTGCGTGCACCACCGAAATGCCCGTTACGGCCAATGCGGTGCGGTATGATGGGGCGAGTTCTTCTTCTGCTGCCTTGAGCGATTCCGTCTCGTCGTTGTATTCGTAGACGTCGTGATTTGGTACGAGGTTTGCGCTGGTGGTAGCAGCATCGAGATGATCGAGATCGCGATTCGGATGGGGATTATTGGGTCGTGGGAAGAAGATGAGGAAGAGTAAGAGACTGGATTGGTACCAAAGGCGGTCAGCATATGGATGGGTTGATCCTTCTCAGGGCCAAAAATAGCGCTTGCGCGCTATTTCCGTCCGCAACTTACATGACAGTAAAACAACTCCATTGGACCCCGACCTGCGCCACTCCCAACAGACCAGCCAGACATGCAAACTCGTCAACGACGCGACAGCACGCAATGTCCGCGCGGCTTTTCGGCAGCACCAATATGTTTGCAAAGGCGCATGTGCCGCTCGTCGTGCCCAGTAGGACAAACCATGGCGACAGCCCGAATGACGAGCGTAGGCGAATGATTCGGATGTGTTGGGGAAGGTAGGATACTAGAATGCCAACGAGGATGAATAGACTGAGGCCGAAGTTGGTGTAGCTGACGCGCGCGATTTCTTCGCATCGGGGATCGTCCATTGAGCCAGCCACTGGCAGCCAGGCGAACTTCGCCAATTCAATGGTTGACTCAAGGGCGGCGGAGGGAGAGGAATCGGGCTGTGTCCCAATTGTCCGCGACGCTGCTACACTGATATTATGTCGCGAAGGTCATTCTGACGAGCACGCCATTGCCTGTCGGGACTCCAGGTGCGCAGGTGTACTGTATGTACTACTGAGACAAGAGTAACGACGATGATGATCACGCGGATGATGGACTAGATGTATCTTGGGGGTGCCTGTTGACGTTCCAGGTTGGGTTAAGCTCCCGTGGACCCTGACGACACGAACCGCGGAGCGGAGAATGACATCATCGCTGCCGGGCCGCTTACAACGTAACACTACAAACCGCGGCGGTATGAATCCCGCCCGGCGCGGAGTGCCTGGACTCTCTCCGCTGCAACTTTGAGAGCACACCTGAGCTACTACTGTTATGAAGATGCAAAGGTACACTGGCAGTACGTTCAAGAAGTGATTTGGTTGTAAGTGTCAGATAACGACTGTGACGCCGATACCTGCACAACTTCATCCCATGCTACTATGTACTTCACAGCATGCTCCCAGCTAATCAACCCTGAACTCGCCATGAACCATGCCAGTGGCACTAAACATGCCGCCAGCTAATAATCATTCTTAGCATATTTGCTGAGCATTCTCAACCGCTCACCATACTGCAGCTGATTAGTTTTCGGCTGGAAATTGTAAATGTCGGGGGTGGTACTTACCTTGAACAGCAGGAATGGAATAGGAATAAACGCAATCGACAAAAATGCAAGCGTAGAACTGGCCCAGTTGACGCCCAGATTGTTGTACATTGCCGTTGCAAAAAGTGGAAAGCCAGCACCGACTGAAGAACGAAACAAGTCGTTGCCAGCCAGAACACTCGCCGCATAATCCGGATAAGCGTCAGCCAGATAGTTGAGGACACTGTTGAACATCAAAAAGGCGCCAATGCTGAAGAAGGCGGTCCCAATGATCGGCATGATCCAATGGATGTCGGGTCTTGCAGACCAACCGAACCAAAACAAGCATATGGGAATGGCGAACGCGCCCACAAACGCCGGTGGGAGCCGCCACTCCGGTATGAGGTCTCCCTTGTCGTTGAATTTGGGTTCGATATACTTCATCTGGTACCAGACAAAAGGAGGAAGTGTTATGAGCACCCCGACGAATATTCCCATGAACGCAAGCCCTTCCATGCCGAGACTGAACCCGTATATGCCGTTGAAGACAATCGGAAAACTCTCGAACCAGATGTAAAGCAAGCCGTAGATGAGCGCGATGTACATATTGAGTAGAAAAACCATGGGCTCAGTAAACGATAGGGTGAAAGGACGGACAAGAATCATCATGACAATATCCTTTCCGCTCATTTGCTCTCCAATAAGCTGTGGTTCGCAGATCAATTTGTCATTGCCAGTAAGCCTGCGGAGACGCATGGTCCGTCGATAGAGAATGTTGGCAGATGAGGTTTCCGGCATGAGAAAGGTTAGGAGAACCAACGTGAACCCGGACAGCCACATCAGTTCCCAGATCGTCCACGTCCACCCTTCCGCTTCTGCAGCGAATCCGCCCAAGAGTGGACCCAGAACCGGACCGCACACCGCGCCCACACCCCACACGGCTAAGCCATAAGTCCGCTTCGACGGCGAATACATGTCTCCGATGGAAGCTCCGCCGGTCGCCAGGGATGGAGAGCCCACGAAACCGGTGAGGAAGCGGAACGCTAAGAGCATTCCAAAATTGGTCGCCAAGGCGGTGGGAACTTGAAGGACGACGAATAGTGCCAATGTCCCTATGTAGACAGGGCCACGTCCGATTTGCGGGACCTCTGACATTGGAGACCAAAGCATCGGGCCTATTGCGTATCCCAGAACGAAGAGAGTGAGACCCAGAGTAGCAGCGACCTCACTGACACCGAAAGTTTTGCTGATGTCGAGAATTCCCGCGGTGTAGATAGCTGAACCGACATAGACCGAGAAAGTGAGTAGGCAGATTTCAAACGTAACCCAAAACTTTTTGATTCTGCCCCAGTTTCGTGGATTTTCTGAATCATCCGGTCCATACCAGTCAACAATATCTGCATCTCGGCCTTTCTCGGGGTCGACCTTCTGGTTACTGGCAATATTGACAATCTGTTCATCATCCTCCAGTGTTGTTGATGATGAGCCTGAGGAAGGTGAACTTTGTGGGGTGGCAAGCTCATTTCCATCATTCCAGGGACGTATCTCAGCATCTTTCTGCTCCTCCGGCGAAACCGGCGCAGTAGTACCATGGGTGGCAACGTTAGCTGATTTCTCGCGGTTAATGTACTTCTGCCATAGCGTCGGATCTCGTTCTTCAGGGTACTGTAAGATTCTTCTTCGTGTGATCAGCCGCAAAGTCTGTCCAGCGACGGTATCACGAAATAGTTCCGCCATGATACGGCAAGACAGACGGGGAAGATGGGATTAGGCTGGATTTGATTCTCAGAACTCATTAACCGAACCACCATACACAAATTTCTGTACGCCATGGTGATAATATAGCCAAAGGATTCCATAGGAATGGAATCCCCAACGTCATGGCCCAACATCATGGTCATAGACGAGGCTTCGGGTGGGCCGGATATGCTGGGATATCGGATCATAGGTCGTACCGATCCACGAAAAACATGGATGGCCTGAAAATCTTAAACCTCGAGCATATAGTTCCCGAATACGCAGGACAAAGAAGGGCCAGTCGTGATAAAGGAGACGCAAAGTCTATGACGCTCAGTGGATCATGTCAGCGTTCCACCTCAGCCTTGCACGTGACTCGGTATGTTTTCGTTCCGATAGAGTTCGTATCACACCTTGAAGGCTCTTCCGGCAGGGTATTCAATTAATAATCGAAGCAGGCGGATGTATGGCCTCCCGGTTTAACTACTCTGGGTAGAGGTCCAGCCCTCGTAGGACTTCGCCAATCTGCGCAGAGATTCGCCGTCTTGACTGTTGGCCCTAGCGACATGGTCAGTAAGCAACCGGCTCATGCCCCAGTCCTAGTACCCATCGAGCGGCGGTGCATGTATTGGGAGCCTGAAGAAGGCTTACAGATTATGAATCCATCACTCGAAGCTGACGCCAAGTCGTACACGACATTTTAAATTCCGCTCGTAGTCTCAGAAGCAGCCGAACGAGCCCATGTCAGATCCTCATGTGGTGTAGTACTAGTAGGTGAAGCCGTCTTGCGCGCAGGGATGGAAGGACAGGTGAGGGCCGAGACCGCTGGAATTTGGAAGCCAGTAGATCCAGCTAGTAATCGTTGCCCGGCGTTGATTGTGATTTCCAGCCGAGGACAATGAGGTCTCAATTCCGACTCATCATAGGTGCATTCCCTCCTCATCGTCGTCTCCCTCCCCGAGTCGTTCCATCATTTGTCTGCGTAACTCCTCATCTGTGAGCGTACCTCCTGTGCTTCTGCGTGCTTCCGGAGCAGCCTCCTCCGTGGTAGTTTGCACAGTACTGCCATTTGTTTCCTTGGCATCATCCGCTTCGTGCCATCTTCCGCCTCTTCTTTCAACCTCACGCTTCAAGAGATCGATCCTCTCTTTCTGCCGCTCGATCACAACGTTGTTCTCTTGAATCGCCTCGGCGCAGTCCCTGTCTCCTTCTTGCCTCGTACTTTCTGGTAAAGTAGTGTCCGTACGGATGCTGTCGATGTACTCCTGTAACTGCTGATTTGAACGTTCGAGGTGAGAGACCGAGTTCGATATCTCTTTGGCCTTCGAGTACAAGTTTTCGACGGGTAGATCCTGTATGGCCAGGGCAAACCGCTCTGCTGAGATGGGTTGAGATTCCGACGACATTTCGCATAAAAAGAGCTGTCGAATATGGACGAATGATACCCACGGACCGCGGACAATTGCTCCAAGCTGACTACTACGAGTGGCACTAATGGCTCTCTGTTCCGTTACTTGTAACGTGTTTGCGTGGAAGATGAAGAAGAGTGTATTATTGTAGGTGCTGAAGTAACGCGGTTCTGCGGGGAAGACGCTAGGTCCCCACAGCCTTGTCTGCTCAGCCTTGTCTATCTGTCGGAAAGCTGACTACTGTATATTTTGTCGGAAGACTTAACGTGCAAATGCAAGGAGATACCCAATACATGTACCCATGAAATTGTGGCGGGTCACTACTATGGATTAATTCTAGATATACTTGACCTTAGGCTCGCCAGCCCTGCACAAATTCATGTAGACGATCGATCACCACGCCAAAGACCGCGTTGACGCTGTCAGCCAACACCTGATCTAGCATTCGGACAGCCTCTTCTTCACTCACATCCAGGTGAAACCGTTCCCTCACTTTACCGACAGCACCGCCGACTGTACCTAATTGCTCCTCCACCAGCCGGATATCCTGCACCGAACTTTGGACCATTAGGCTGAACAAATTCAGTACCAAAGAACTGGACTTTCGTAGCGTGGTGTACGCGGTAAAGCAATATTGCTTGAATTGGGCGTACTGGGGAGACGTCGTTCCACCCAGTCCTTCCACCATTTCCTTGCACAGTTTGATTAGAGGGGCAAACGGCTTTGGGTCGCGCCCGAGAATGAAGCCGAAGTCGATGTGGAAGAAATGCCCAGAGGGTTGAAGCAGCAGGTTGTCCAGATGACGATCGCCGACACCCAGAATGTATGTAATAACGCAATAGCCAGCACACGATCGGATGTACGTATCCATGGTCTCCTTGCGAACGCCCAAGGGCCCGGAGCTGTCCGGGTTATTGGCGCGCAGATATGCGAGTACAGAACCTCTGTATTTCGTGGATATGGCGGAGATGGGAGTGGAGGGAATGAATTGGACGGCACCTGCTGATGGCGACGTTGCAAGGATGCGGTACGGGGTGAGTTTGAGGTCAAGGTTTTCTTTGAGCAGGAGGTTGTTCATCAAGGTGATGATCTGAATCACCAGTTGATCCTGTCGGAGGTCGTCGCCTGTCTTGAATATAATAGGGTACCTCCCCTGGAATTGTGACCTTGGCTGCGTCGATGTCGCGGAGCTGTTGGGCGAGCTGGCCACCTTGAAGTGTATAAGGAGCGGTGATAATGATGACTTGAATACATTGGCTTCCTCAGGATAGACTCCGCTGACCTCGACTTCCGGATCCAGTGGTAGCGGGATCGGCGGATCAATTTTGACGAGTTCGTTCTTTGGGTCTGCCAGATATTTCTTGAGAGATTCAATCTTCGAGATGCGGTTGCTCCTGCTGAACCGGATTTCTTTACTAATCCTTGACAAAATAGCAATCATTTCAGCTTGTCGTAGCAATGTCTTGCGCTGGTCGGGGTCACGCTTTTCCAACTCGAGCATGAAATGATACTCCACTCTGGCAAACAACTTTCGATTTGCAGCATTGGTATCAGGGCCTTTGTCGTCGCACTCGACCATCAAAAACCAATGCAGGTAATTTCCCAAAATGAAGTTGTTACTGGCCCGGTCAATGAGAAACCTGGCCAACGAGGAAGAAGGGAGACCCTCTTGCTTGGTTTCATATTTTTCAAATTTCAAAGCCTGCACAAGCTGGAGGAGATACAAAAGCAACTCGTCATCGTCGGCTTGTCGAAGTCGGTCTACCGCGTAGGCACGCACCACAGGACTGTCGTACGTGGGGCCTAGTAGCTCCAGAGCCGAGTCGACGTCTATTTTGGCCCATTTTGGAATCAGCTCTGTCAGTTGTCTCACCTCACCTGGGTTTGTCCAGTCGGTAGCCTTAACGACCTTGGTAAGCGCCCGTTTGTCACGACTGAGGTAGCGCCGGAATGTCCAAACAACATCCTTTTCTTGAGGGCTGAGTTCTTGTGTCGGTCCATACGAAAGGATCTCATTGAGCTCGTCTCGCAATTTGGCGTTCGGTTTCTGATCAGCGTCCGAGTACGCATTCCTGTCGCTTCGTACCAGCCTACGATGCTTTGTCTCGCAAGGATTCTCCTTTTGGAATTGTTCGGGATCAAAGATCTGGATGACAGGGTAGTCCTCGTCGTCGACGATCGAGTTGCCGGCGGCAATACCCGGGCCGTACCTAACTTCCGGGGGAGGTTTGATATTGCCGATTGCTGACGAGGATAAGGTGTACTGGAACTCCCTCATCATTTTCGGAGGCTGGTACTCATGGTCCTCAAAGACGACTGGGAAATCCCACCGTGCGAAGTCGACGTAAAGAGTGAAACGCTCGTCATCGTCAAGCTCCCCTTCGGACTCGCTTTCGTCATCGGAACCGGTGCCGCCGTTGGGAGTACCATTTGGTGCCGATGTGGCAACAGATTTGCGTTTTGATGCCTTGTGCAGAGTGGAGCGCTTCCTCGCAGCTTCTTCCACTTCTCGCGCCTTCTTGCCGACGCACTGGAAGACCAGCTGGTCCAGCCAGTCATTTTGAGGGATTTCGTTCATTTCATGCTTCTTGAAAAGCTGTTCAAGCCTTTCAAGCTCTTCTTCTTCAGGGATTGGCGGAGGCGGGTCACGATTGCGCCTTCGCCGTTTGGGGCGAGGGATGTGTGGTGTGCTTGACGGTGTCTGGCCGTCAGCGGCTTTGTGGCGATGGACGCGACATTTCTGGCGGCCTTTTCTCAGTGCACCGTCATTGTCGAAAAGGGGAATGGTTGTGCCTCCGAATGGCACTGCGTGGTCAAGACTGCCATCTGTAGGGCATGGGCAGAGGTCCCAGATTGTAATAGCAACCTGTGACGATATAGGGCAGTCCTTGACTAGTACGGGCAGTTCCAGCCATTTATTCCACGTGCGGCTGTTCTTGAAGAACATATGAGGAGTCTGTGTGGACACCCCCAGCGGCTTCGATTCTGCCCATAGTTGCGCCGTCACATACAGCTCTGAAGTAGGACTCTGAACGGATCCAACGTGGCGGATTTCAGGGTGTTTGAGCAGGACAGATTGAGGAACCTGTGTTTGTTTGCCCTCTAGGTTGTTTCTAGCACCAAGTCAGTAGTGCCTTCTTGGAACACCGAGTCTTCTTTATAAAGGATAGAAAAGAGACTGTAAGGACCAAGCGGCTGAAGTAGTTGTGAGTGGATCCAACCTACATTCGTATACACACGGGGAAGTCTATCTGACGCGACGTTGCAAAGGTGTATGTGTCCATTCTCGGTGTAAGACCCAAGGGTATCCCATCGTCTGGCCCAGTGGGTACCCAATGAAAGGGTGACTAAATTCAGAGATTGATGAGGGAACCTGATGCTAATGGTGGTTTACCACGAGGCCTTTGCTAGGCACAAAGAAGCCTGATGGCGCGCCGCCAGTACTTCAGGCTGAAGTTGATAGTGTACCTAGGTATATACCGGTTGCCACTCGAGTGTGTTATGATCCTCTGTAGCCCTGTTTTACGCTGGCAATATAACACTTCCCCGTACAAAAAGCAACGCTAGTATCGCCCCAGGAGCACTAACACCTCTGTAACAGCGGGGAAACAGCCCTAACCAAACGCTACTGAACTAGGCCTATTCTCCACACTAAAGTTGCGACTACAGTGGTAGAAGACTGTAATTAGCGGGCGCGGAGCAGCGCGTCAATTGTTCGCGCTCAACACGCTTCTTTCAACGTTCCACTGCCTGTCAGTCTGCACAGAACAACCCCCCCGCCAACCTCTGCTGGAAGAGAGCAGAAAGCGGCACGTTCTGGCTTGTGTTCTCTAGAATAGATTCACGCGAACTCGGGCGCCAACGCACTTTGCTGTGCAGAGTTAGTGCAGTGACCTCTCCTGCAAGGCGATGCCTTGGCCATGGCGCGTCTAAACACCCAAATCGCATCGTCAGAGAGTGAAACAGAGAGTCAGAGATTATCGAGCTCACCCAGTCGCGCCGCGGTTCCTCGTACGTCCGAAACCCCTCCATCGCCGACCTTGGCCTCGGACTCGGATAAAGAGAACCAGAACCGGGGTCTTTCTTTAACGAGCAAAGGCAAAGGCAAGCGCACCAGTGCAGCCGCGGCGATTATGCCAGAGTCGGAACGACGAGCAGGGACCGGCGCCCACTCAAGCAGCCAGCATACGTCCAAGCGAAGAAGAGTGAGCAGCGGCGAAGATGTCAGTCACACGCAGAAACAATTCTACGACCCTGAACAGAACCCGGAAGAGCGCCGACTCGTGCGGAAAGGGCTTCGAAGTTTATTTGCCAGACTTCACGACTCGAAGACGGAGTATTTGCGGCCAGATTCCAAAGGGCTTGAAGAGACGCTGCGCGAGGCAGACGAGCTGTACAAGAATGTCAAGCAGACCTCGGAGGCGACGATCGACTCGCGGTTGCTCGTGGAGACAGCGGACCTGTCGTACCGCAAGATCAACAACTTGACTCTGGGGGACGGAAGTCTTGGTATCGATGTGGATGACTTTGTCACCAAATGTATTGGCTTCATGAGACTGGGCGATGAGGCCGACTCGGTAGCGCAAAGCCAGCAGCCGCCATCAGGCACTCAATCCTTGACACAAACTCAGCGGAGGCGGCGGTCGCGACACGCACCGGCCGCAGACTTGGAAGATGTCGAGGACGAAATAGGCGATACCTTAAACTGGGAGTATCTAGGCCGAAACGCGTGCTTTCTCTACAACTCACGACCATGCTTGACGGGCTTCCTTCTCGGTCCACTATCGGTACAGAAAAAGACACGACAACAGACACAGCGCAAAGCCCGCGAGGCCCGCACCGACGCGACCCAGGCAGTCCGACCCGTGGAGCTCGGCGACGAAGACCTGGAGAAACAGGAATCGGTCAACTTGACCGTCATCTGTACGGCGATTGCGCGGCTGCTGCAACACACTCAGGAAACGGGGATGGCGAATGTCGAGAAGGAATACGACGAATACAATACCAACAATGGCGATGACGAAGATGCAGAATTGTCCGAAGACCAAATCCGCGCCATCCTCAAGCGGCACCGCATGGCAGACAACGGATGTGTGCCGCTATTCGACTTCTGCATCAACCCGCGCTCGTTCGGCCAATCCGTCGAGAATCTGTTCTATGTCAGTTTCCTCATCAAGGAAGGCAAAGTCGGTCTCGACTTCGATAGCACTGGCCAGCCCACCCTGGGCATTGCGGCAACGCGCACTGTCGCCGAGAGGCAGGAACGGCCCAAGAACCAGGCTGTCTTCACATTGGACTTTGACGTCTGGGAGGATATTGTTGCCACTTTCGACATTGAAGAAAGTATCATTCCGCATCGCGTGGAAGAAACGTATGATGACGGCATCATGAATGAGACTACCGCTGCTGGTGGAAATGGTGATGACGTCGACCTCCTTGACCTTGACCAGAATCAAGCTGCCAGGAGAAGAGGCGATGATGGCGAGGAAGAAGTTTCTGATGCTTATTCTTAGACGAAAAGGAAACATTTTTGGTTTTTGGAAACGGAGACGAAAACGGTCCCGGCTGGGGGTGAACGAATCTCGATAGAACGGTCTCGGTGGTACGGTACTTTTCGGAATGATGAAGACAAGGTCAGACTCGTTTCTTGTCTTTTTTTTCTCATGCCATGGGAGGTTTTCAATGTCTGTTTCGATGTTGTTACGGCGGTCCACAGCTTGAAAGGGAAACGAATGTGTTGTGTGTGTGAGTGTGTGATGCAGGTCAGGCTAAGCCATGAAAGGACCTGCCCTGCCATGTGGGAGTTCTAGTACCTACTGTACCACTACCTACTAGGTACCTACCTAAATACCAGGTACCTTACGATAAGATTTTTGTTGTTTTATTTTCTGTCCGAATCCAGAACACGACTTCGGTCGCCGGAGCAAGATACTGTACTAGTATGCGCACTATGATGTGGGTTCTGCGGTGCACCCATACGCATAGAATACAGTGGACGTGAGATAGTCAAGGTCCAACACACAGGAATCGTGTCACGTTTATCGGCGAGTAGTAGTATTTCCAGTATTGGTTATTCTGGACAGATCTTATTTTCTGCACTCGTTTATTGCAAGGGCAGCACAGCCCCCTTAGCAGCCCCAAACCATGTGTAAAGTAATACCTAGGAGCGCTCTGGAAACAAAATTAAACCCTAAAGACCCCAAGAAGTAACCACTAATGTATGTTGACCAGAAAACGCTGAAGCTGACGGAATGGAACATGAATGACGGTGGTGTTGTTTGACCTCTGTTCTGCGCCATTGCGAAGCAAAGTCGCAAAAGTCCATCGAGGATTGTTGTCGTTTCTTTGCACCTTCAAAAAAGAGGCCCGGTTCGGTTTTATGCACCAGGGCAGTCGCTCAAACCTGGAGCAGTCGGGTAGAACCAAGCAGCCACTGCAATGATGATGTACAAGATCATCAATAAGACGCCTTCCAGCCAATGAGACTTGCCATCCTGAATGAGATAGTTGACGAGCAAAACGGCGACGAACAAGACCGCAATCTGGAATCCATCGAAGAACAATGTCATGTCGTCTTTACCGATGATCCAGCCAAGAACCACGACCAGAGGCAAGACGAGAAGGGCAATCTGCATGCTGGATCCTACGGCCACGCCGATCGCCAGGTCCATTTTGTCCTTGACCGCCACTGTGACGGCCGTTGCGTGCTCCGCGGCATTGCCAACGATGGGCAATAAAATGAGACCGACAAAGTTCTTGGAAATGCCGCCACCGCAGGTGATGGAGTCGATCGAGTCAACCAGATACTCGGCATTCAATGCTACTAGAACCGTGGATATGGCCAAGGTCAGAAGGGCAACCATAATGGAGAGCTGAGGCTCCTCTGGCCCTTCATCAACTGGCTCGGGAGAGGCCGCTTCTCGTTCTTCGGGGGTCTGCCGACGAAATCTTTCCGGCAGAACGGCATTCTTGAACCTTGCACCAACATCCCGAGTCTCGTTCTTCTCGCTTGGTTTGTTATACATCTTGGCGTGACTCTTGAGTTGAAAGAAAAGGTAGCAGGCGTAGACGACCAGGAGAAGTATGGCTGTTCCTCTGCTCAAATCGGCCACGCCCGGCTTTGGATTTTCGGTGCTGTTGTTGCTGGAACCCGTTCTGGCCCACTGCTCGAAGGCAGTTGGAATAATCAGACTGCTCACAGCCAGGAAAAGCAGACTAGACGCTGTCTGCGCAACAGTCATATTGAAGGCCTGCTCGATGCGGTTGATGCCACCAAAGAAGAAGCACATGCCCATGACCAGCAACAGGTTGGACAGCATACTGCCAATGAGAGATGTTTGGACGATTAGAACTTGGTCTTTTGCCAGGGCAATGATCGAGACAATCAACTCAACGGCGTTACCAAAGGATGCATTGAGTAAGCCACCAATAACTTCCCCCGTTCGAAGCGCGATTTCTTCGGTCGCATAGCTCAACATAGCTGCCAGAGGAATGATGGCGATAAAGTTGATGACGAAAACAGCCACTTTATTGACTCCAGCGTAGTATACAGCGATACCGACAGGAGAGAAGATGAGAAGGACGTTGATCCATGAATTGAATAGCGTGGCGTGGAGCTGACTCCAAGCAGTAAATTTGGTCTTGTTCTTGCCATTGTTGTCGTCCAGGTCCTCAGTTTTCTTGCCAAAGAGCTTGCCCAGCCCATGTTTCTCCGGCTTCTCGCCGTTGGCCCGATTCCGAACAGGATTGCTATCATGTGAGTTGACGTGCGTGCCATTCGTGAAAGTTTCACTACTCTTGCCATCTTCGACCTTCTTCTCTTGCGGAGAATCTTCTTGGATGGCTGAAACGGGACTGTTAGACCGCGGGATTTTGAGGGCATCTCCTGGTGGGTACGATCTTGTGCCTGACCGAACATTTGGGTCTGTCACCGCATGCCGTGGCGAAGTGTGTGCATCTGTCTCACGGTTTCGTTCGGCCGTTGACGATGTATAATCGTACGGGTGATCCGTGACAGTTTGCTGTAGAGGAGAACCACCACCTTCGCCCGCGCTTGTTCTCGGTCCGGGTCCGTGGCCATTTTCGATTGCGCTCACCGTGTTGGCTCGAGGATTGGGAGGCCTCCATTTCGCAAAAGGGTTGAGTTTGCTGGAACGTGAGCCCTCGTTTCGGTCGTCATACCAGGCGGCATACTTCGCCTGCCGGCGGTATTTGTCTGTTGTCGATATGTTAGCCTACTGGCATATTTTCAAAATGGGAGGGCGACGTACGCATATTATGAAGGTTCTTCTGGGAGATGGCAGGGAGCAGAGTTTCCCAGTGGTGGAAGTTTGGCTGCGCAAGTAAACAATCAAGGGGCGGTGGCAGATGAGGACCAGGTCAAAGAAAGAACTCAAAGGAGGTCGCGTCTATTTAGACGAGGAAGGTTCAGGATGCAAACAGGACTGGCGGTCTGCAGTGACTGTGGCGCATGCAGGGAATTAAAACCCCAAACTTGAAGTTGGAGCGGTGGCAGGCGTCTGAAGGCTGGGAGTTTGGATAGGAGTATGATTTGTGAGTGAAGGGAGAATCCTGTTGTTGATATTCCGGGACGGGTGCAGACTCCGTTGAGCAGGGGCACCAACAATCCGCGCTGTTTCACTATTACTACGATTGCGTATGATGACATTGGGATCTCGCTTCCAATTAAGTTCAAGCTTACCTACAACGTACTATCCGGGCGGAGAATTTCCAACTCTGGGGCCCCCGGGCCCTTGTCACCGACACAGCCCCAGCAGTAGTACATAGTACCTAGGTATTGCACTGCAGCCGCCGTAGGCACTTACAGCACTGTACCACATTGTAGTAGGGAATCGGGCGCCACAAGCCAATATCGACGCATACGTGGCTGAACACGTGTTGATTGGGCTGAGAATACCTACTACATCATATGCCGGACTGCCAGTGGTACCAGGTATACACTGGTAGAACCCAACCTGGGTAGTGGCATGGTGGCTCCCACAGCTTGATCTCCAAAGCTACAAACCTGCAAGCTATTAATCCTTCCAGTAGCAGGTGCAGTCCAATGCTTCGGTAGTTGCGATTAGCAGTGGGAATACTATTTGGACAGTTGCTTAGGCACTCTTCGGCACTCTTAGGCACTCTTAGATGGTCTTGGCCAGGCTTGAGTGTGTCTGCTCCCCTGCTGCGACGTCAGAGATAAATCTTGGTTTTGAGCTTGAATCGACACAAGTGGGCAGCAATCGGTGAGAAACCCTCACAACTTCAAGTTCAACAGACATCTCTGCCAAGAGATATGAGCGCATCAGTGTTACAATAATATTGGACTCCCAGCGCCACTGCGCAGCTTGACATCACGCTGCCGCAATCGAATCGGACAGGTGGTGACCCATGGCGTGCAATATACTACAGTTGTAATACTGTGTACAATGTACATCCTTACACTTCCCTCCTGGGATATTGGCACATACTGCCCACATTACATATAGGTAGTTCTAAGCTGTGTCACCCTCATCCTGCAGGAGCAGTCCCTGGACTCTAACCTCCCGGGCCGTCGGTGGCTCTGGACCAATGGCATTTTTCAGCCACCTCCAGCCATACTGTGTAGGTAGACTGTCTGTGGTCGGACCCCGAAACTCTTATAAGCAAGCAGCCTCATGAACCCATGAGCGCTTCGACCTTACCTCTTGTGCTTTCGACCAACGGCATCATCTTTCCTTCCTGACCAGCATCCAGGTGCGTACGGGAACCAGGTATCTTCCACACTGCAGCACATGTGTTCCAGCTGCGCAGCAATCATGTCGCATGACTAAGCGCCAAGGTCCAGCTGTGCAGGGTTACTGGGCCCGAAGTCTTTTGCTGGCCAGCCCAGTACCACCACATCTAGACCCCTGCAACGCAATTCCGTGATGCTATGCCGGGGATCAACCATGACACACGGTGCATTGTAAGCCCAGATCATGTACCTCCAGAAGCCTGCCTTCGAATCTTTCCCATTTGGTCATTAAGTCTGCTACAAAGATTAGCGGAAGAAGAATCCGGCTTTTTTATTATCATGCAAAAACTGGCAGCGAGCTGACCTGCGATTGAGAATCATTCAGGCATGGCTGAGACCCCTGCTGGATTCAGCTCTCTTGGTTCGGAGGCAGCATTGTTCTTGCTGGTACAGTAGTCAAACATGAGTACAGCTGTAACAGCCGAGAGCCTCGTGCCTATAGTGTCACGGATCTGGCGCAATAAGCTGTCGAATGAAGCGCGCCTCAAATCAAGCCGGATAGGTAGGCAGGCAAATTCTTCTGCGTCCTGTGCTCACCTCATCCAGGTGTCTGTGTCAGCGGCGGGCCTGACTCTATGGCTTTGGCTTACCTGCTTAGACGTGTTCCTGAGATCGACCCATCTTTGCGAATCAAGCCGCTTGCTTTTATTGTGAACCATAATGCTAGAGCGGAAAGTCGCAAAGAGGCTGATTTTGTCTCTCGCTACCTGGAGAAACTTGGTAAGCTTCATTCATATTAATCCTGCTGTCAGAGCTGATGTTCAAGACATTGAAAGTCTCGTCCTGGATATTGACTGGGGCAATGGCGTTGACCCTGCAACTTTGCCTGATTTCGAAATGCAGGCTCGACAAGCACGCTATCGACTAGTTGCGACAGCAGCCTTGCAGAGAAATATTCGCGACCTCTTTTTAGGTCACCACCAAGACGATCAAGTCGAGACTATACTGATGAGGCTGATTAGGAACCCGAGCACTTCCTTCTTGGGATTACAAGGCATGGCAGAGGAAAGTGCGATACCATGTTGCGAGGACATCCGAGGCGCACATGAAGTGGAACAATACGAGCCTCTTCCAGACTGGCTTTTTCATATCAACGGCACCGTCTCCAATGTATCGGAGAGCAAAAGGGGCATCAATTTCGCGAAGCAAGTGACGGTGTCCCACAAGGGGGGCCTTCGGATGCATCGCCCACTGCTACAGTTTCCTAAAAGCCGACTCATTCAGACCTGCAAGGACAACGGGGTTATTTACCAGAAAGACAAGACTAACGATGACCCCACCCTAACACTACGAAATGCGGTACGTGACTTAAGGAAGGATCGCCATGGTTCGAACAACGAACAACATCTCCCTAGAGCACTGCAGGCGCACTCTATCTTACAGCTCTGTGAGCATGCCCGTAAATCCACCTCGTCATTGATGGCGCGAGGAACAGAAGTTCTCAGAATGATCAAGATTGACATCTTCGACCTCCGGTGCGGTTCAATGACAATGACTGTTCCAAAGAATTTCGTCGCTGCTTGCGAGACCGATTTAGCCGCTGGTGCAAACGCTTTGGCGCGGCTGACAAGCGCAATCAGCTACCAGTCGAGGGACGATGTCCCGACGCTTGTGCCAAAAGAGCGAGTCTTGGAATTTTTGGAAGCTTGTCGGTCTCCGAGGTCGCGCTCTCTTACTATACAGAAGGTGCTCCTTGAGAAGCCGGACAATGACACAGTAAACTCGGAGGATAATCAAGTCAGATGGAAGCTGTCGCGGCCGCCCATGCGTTCCTCCGAGGTGAAGTCTGCTGAGCAGCACTTTCGTCCAAAAGTGGACGGGTTCTCTGGAGAAGAGACAACTGGCACATCGCAAATGGATCTGGACACAGTTGGAGGCGTATGGTCGGATTGGATTCTGTGGGACCATCGATACTGGATGCGCGTAAGGGTTCCAGATACCACAAGCGTTCCCGAGGTCCATGTTCGCCCGTACCGACAATCCGATGCACCGTACGTGTTCAGTGCTTTGAACAAAGAAGACTCGATCATGTTACGAAAAATCCTGGCAGAGGCTGGTCCTGGGAAGTTGAGATACACGCTGCCAGTGCTCACATACCAAAACAGATTGTTGTTGTTTCCTACCTTGAACGTGCTGGTCCCAGACTTGTCAACCCGAGATCCCGGGACAGTCTCAATACAATGTCCACTGCTAGACTGGGAGATCTGCTACAAAGTCCTAGACCAGCCTTTCATTGTTGAACAAGCGAGGGCCATCCGGTGGAGGAATGCAGTGGTTAGGCGAGACGGAGACACCTAATACTTCTGGAGTTTTCCTGCTGCTTGTGAGGGAAAATTCACAGTTACTGGCGCTCTGGACGCCATACTCGGTCTCGTACACCGTCAATAAACTTCAAACAGTCGAGGATCAGCATACGGCTAGCCCTAGTTAGCGCGACCGGCTCTTATTATTGTCGGAACGAGGACATCTGATTTTGATGTTCCCGAGAGTCGCCCGAGACTCTTTCCATTCGGACCCAATCGAGAGGCTGTTGTTTGTGTCGAGACAATTTCATTCCCCGCATCGAGTGGTTCGGGCCATTCGTCATGCGAGGAGGAAACGTGGAGATGCAGGGGCCCGCCTCGGTCAATGGCCGGGGAATTGGCATATAAAGTCAACCTGGTTGCCGGTATCCCGGGCCTTCATATGTCTAATCATACGACAACACAGAAAGAACAATATGTCTACAGAGGCTATCCCGGAGGCCCTGACTGCGCCGACACAAGCGTTCCAGAACTCTCCTCCCTTTCCGGATGATGTCCCGACAGCTCCCCTCCTCCGTCTGTCGTTGGCCAAACTGATCGACCGCGACCCTGAAGAGGTCAACCGGTTCGCCAGGGCTTGTGAAGATCTTGGCTTCTTCTACCTCGACCTGTCCGGTCCAGGAGACTCGTTATTGGCCGATGCAGATCATTTGTTTGGGGTAGGCGCCGAATTGTTTGAGCTGCCCCTTGAGGAGAAGAAGAAGTACGACTTCATGCACAAGAACTCTTACTTCGGGTACAAAGGCCTGGGCGCCAATGTTGCCGATAGAGAAGGCAACTTGGACCGAAATGAATTCTACAATGTAAGCTTGTCGTTGGTGCCATGAAATGTTGCTGATGACAGACAACAGGTTTCGAAGGACGACATCATGGGAATTTCCGACCCATGGCCGGCCCCAGAAGTGCTTAATTCCCAGCGTCCATTGCTGAAGTCCTTCATTAGTTCGGCACATGGAATCGTCGATCTAGTGCTCGAGTTGCTCAATGACCACCTGAAACTCCCACCAAACACACTCCAAGATATGCATCGCTTGGAAGGTCACTCTGGCGATCAAGTTCGATTTATCAAAGCACCTCCGCAGCCAATGAATGATCGCAAAACTGCCCTCGGCGAACACACCGACTTCGGAAGTGTCACAGTCCTGTTCAACCGTCTGGGTGGCTTGCAAGTGTTGCCTCCAGGACGCGATGCGCAATGGTGCTATGTCAAGCCACTGCCGAACCATGCGATTATCAACCTGGGAGATGCGATGGTCAAATTTACCAATGGGCTTTTGAGGTCAAACATCCATCGCGTCGTGGCGCCACCAGGGAAACAAGCGGACTACACGAGATACTCCCTTGTATACTTCAACCGGCCCGAAGACGATGTGATGCTGAAGAGACTCAAGGGAAGCGACAAGATCCCTCCTTTGGCGGAGGATGAAGTTGAGGAAGAGATCAACAGTAAGGATTGGATCATCAGACGAGCGCTGGGCCATCGTATTGCCCTCTATGGCAAAGATGCATACGATTATGACAGAATCAAGGGAACGGAGGAAAAAAGCCAACGCGCTTATCTGTAGCTCACTGGGACTGAAAGCCTTTGGCCTGTAATTCAATACTCCTTGCAAAATAAGGCATCGAACTTCATCTTTTCCGATCTGGCAGATGTGCTCGTGACGCGCTCGTGACTCGATACTCACAATAGTATAGTAGAAAGCGTGTCTGCTGTCTGACAGCTGATTTCCCCACAAATTGCTGCACAAATGGCCGTTGCTTCGGTTTGTCAGACACCATCCAATTATGGTATAGCGCCTGCACCCACCAGTGGACAATTTTCACAGAACATTTTTGCCAGACCCCAGAATAATCGCTCTGTGTTCAATTTGCGCAGGCTGGCACCCTCGTTACCTGGTATTAATTGAAGCTGTTAATAGATTGTTGAGACTGTTATCTGCCATCTGCATAGGATCTGCCGGCTCTCGCTTCTCTCTTCATGACCTGTTGTACCATTTGCCTCCCCGGCCATGCTAGCCCTGCCACATCGTCGGCCTGCCTTGCCGGCAACCATCAGCAGGCCTTCTCTTCCTTCAAAAACTGTTAGACCTCAGGTGGTACAACGGAGATCGACCCTCAAGCGTTCCATTGACGAGACCGGATTCATGGATGCCCCTTCCAGTCCTTCCAAGCGATCGAGAGTGACCTTCGACTCAGATGTGGAAATCGTGTCGGCCGATGATGACGAAGAATTGGATCCCCTTGTCGTCAAGGAACAAGTGCGCAGAGCCATTGAACGACATCGGCTCAAGGACGATGAAGGATACGAACGGATCAAAGGTTACTTCACAACCTCGCACGAGAAGCCTAATGCTCCTTCAACGAAAGCGTTGAGAATACACCTGCAAGCCGTTTTGGCAAATGTTACCGCCCTCACAAAAGACTGCAGCGGACTAGTCAATTCGATCTTATACAGCGAATGGGTTGGAAGAGATGAGGCGTACTATGCGCTCTTCGTCCGGTTCCTCAACAATCTAGCCGCTGCACAGCGGGGGTATCAGCATAAGATTATGTCGGTCTTGGTGGAATTGCTTGGGCCTCAAAAGACGAGAAGGATAGCTGGGTCATCTCCAGTCAGACAACGGACCATACATCGGAGAGCATTGCAGGCCATTCAGCACATCACCGTCAACGTTCCGTCCTCCCCTGCGGCGCTTGCCGATCGAGTCTCATCTCGTCTGGAATTCGACTTCCAGAAATCTGAAGAGCGCATGACTTACATCCGAAACTTCATGGAGATGATCAACTATGTCCCTGAACTCACCTCCGAGATCCTAAACTGCGTTCTCAGGGAGCTCATCAAGCTCGATGTATCCGTGCAAGTCGACCTGGACGAAGAGGAGGATGACGCTGAGGACGACATCCTAAACCATATGTCATCTTCTCAAACCTTAGTCCCGTCCCAGGATATGTTCAAGGGTGATCTGGACGATGAAGACAACGACGACATGAGCACTACCGATGAATCTGACATTGATGAAGATGAAGATGTCGACCCGGCCACAGCTCGTCGACAAAAACTCAAGGATGACATCAAGCAAGTCGACATGATTATGGACATTCTTTTCCAATATTACGCCAAGTTGACCACGTCGGGACCGCTTCAAGATCGGGATACTGCCGTCGAGCAACTTATCTCGCAATTCCACACTCACATCCTCCCGACCTACCGCGCCCGTCATCCTCAGTTCCTGGTGTTCCATTTTGCCCAATCGGATCCCATCATCGTCGACCGCTTCGTCACTTCTTGTGTTGCCGTGCTCGTGGACAAGAGACAGCCTCATCTTCTCCGCCACAGTGCAGCAGCCTACTTCTCAGGCTTCGTTGGTCGTGGTGCGCATGTGTCTCCACAAGTCGTCCAAGACTGTCTCAATCTGTTGTGTGACCACCTGACCATTCTACGCAAATCCTACGAGCCAGGCTGTCGTGGACCCGACATTAAGCGATATGGTGACTTCTATGCGGCGTTCCAAGCAATCCTCTACATATTCTGCTTTCGTTGGAGGGACATTGCATCAGCGAGTTCCGACGACGACTCCGATTTTGACGTGGACGAGGACGAGGTTGAGACCTATCACTTCTCCGAGACTTTGCGCGAGGCCCTCCGAGCGGCCATCTATTCGCCCCTCAACCCTCTGCGTGTCTGCACACCAGTGATTGTCGACCAGTTTGCAAAGCTTACGCACGCTTTGCAGCTCTTTTACGTTTATCCGAAGCTGGAGGAAAACAGACACGTACGTGTGACGAGCCATTGGCGGAGCATTTCAGATCTGGACATCAGTAACCCGGACCGGGACTTGAGTTGGGTCGGTGACAATGGCATGCTGGAGGGTTATTTCCCTTACGATCCTTACCATTTGCCCCTCAGCAAGCACTGGATCGAAGGAGACTATGTCGAGTGGAAAGGCATACCGGGAGACGAAGCGGACGATACCGATTCCGAAGAAGACGCTGACATGGATTTTGGCGGCATGGAGGACGAGGAGGAGAATCATGAAAGCCGTGGCAACCTTGCGGGTGCCGACGACGAATCTGACGACGAATGAGTTGCGTTAGCAAAATCGCTTTCCTTTTTGCTGGTTCATCTCGGTGTTCTGGGTCTGAATACAATCGTTTCATGGGGTGCATTAGCACAAGGTATGGATTGCTGGTTGGAAGACCTTTCTTTTCCTTTTTTTCTTCTTTCCAGCATGTGCGTACGAGCGAGGCTGGAATGGAGGGAAAAATAAAAAGTTTGCATACCTGCTAAATGGCGGAGGACATCTAGAATGAAGCTGGAGAAAGATGCAGTGCTGCTGGATATAATATGGCGGACTCGGACTGGACTTGTTTCGGAGATGCACTATCCAATAGACATTATTCTAGATTGACGCTTTTCAAGTTCATACTCGCAATGAGATGGTGATTGATTGACTTATTTTTCTGACTGGTTGATTCACGCCCTGAATGACATGCACAGTAAAGCACAGCAGACAAGGGTCAAGTCAAAAGTAAAGGTGTCACCTCTGACTTTCAAGTTTAGGATGGAGGCACAACATGGCCGCAGTTCCAATATCAGTTGTGGAATAGGAATACTAGATAGTCATCTCAGTAAACAAGGTTGTACTGTATGTACTACTACTAGTAGAGTAAGCTACTTCTTCGCTTCTTCCGCTTCCGCCGCAGCAGCAAGCTTCGCAATCCTCGCCTTCGTCCTCTCAACGACGGTCCGTTCATCCCAGATATCCGTGACGCTAGGCTGCTGAACGACTTGACGGGCCCAGGCCGTGAACTTGGGAGTCTGCTCGGCCAACAGGGTGTTGAGGTGTGGGCTGAGGAGGTTATGTTCCGGTTTGGAGAAGGATAGTAGACGGATGAGAAATGAGGCGGTTTGGACCTAGATAGAACACGATGGAGGAGATGTTAGAAACCCCAGAACAGCGATCCATCCTCCTCCACCTCCCGCTCGCAGACGTTACGTCCTGCGGCCTTTGGTGGTTCTTTGAAGTCAACTCACCTCAGCCAAAGTCAAACGGTTCGAACCGCCGAAAAAAGGACTGCTGCTAGAAATGTCCCACGTGAACAGCGGTTCGAGCTCCTTGGCCACAGCTGCCACAATGTCTCGGGCAGCGGTGTCGGCGTCTTTGTCCTCGGCGCGCTGAATCTGAGCGGCAAAGATTTTCGGGAGGACTTTGGAGATGAAGGCATCGACGAAAAAGGCGACGCGCGCACGGACCAGCGCGTTTGATGGCGATGTTGTCGGTGGGAGTAACTGGGCGGGATGGGCGTCGGCCAGGAATTGAGTGACGATGGCGGACTCGGTGATGATGTGGTTGTTGTATTTGATGCTGGGGACAAGACCGCGCTGTGGAGCAGAGAGGGATCAGAGGTTCAATGTCATTATTGATGACCATACGAAGGGGAGCCCAAGGAAGAGCTATCAATCCCAAGCTGCTTTGAGAAAATGACATGTCATGGTTCGGAATAGCCCCAAGGACCAATCCTCAAATCAATGTAGTATCATGTCACACCACAACCAGGTACTAAACAACGAACAACAAACATACCGGGTTGATTTCCAAATACCATGGCTCACGAGGCTTGTCCAAGTCAATAATCACTTCCTTGTATGGAAGACCCAACTCTTTCAAGGCTATGTGAGCCCGATGTGCCCATGGGCATTGGTGGTTGGTATATAGAATGATCTCTGGTTTGGAGTCACCACCACCATTAGTGGAGGTGCCGTCAGCGCCGTTCGAGGACATTGTGGAAACAACCAAGTATGGGGATAGCCGCTTGTATCAGAGTCCAACAAGGATAAGGCAATGCTGCAACTGAGCGGTGGTCAGAGGGATGATACAGTACTCTTGGGTCAAGGCAAAGTCTCATTCAACTTTCCACAATGGAGGTGACGCCGGTTGCAACTATAAGATACATTGTTCAAGCTGGCAGTCCAGCCATGCTTTTTGAGTACTTATACAGAAGCCGGCGGCACCTCACGGGCTTTCGTCCAAGGATTGTGCTATCACCACAAAGTATTGCGATAGTCGATTTGTCATCCAGGACTGACTCCCGAGCCCCTCCCTTGCGAGCTGCATTGCCGGAAGATGGGATAGGTGGCTCCCGTGAATGGACAGAACAAAGCTGGTCGTTGCCGTCTGGTGGCAGGGGTAGCCGTCTGAGACAACATTGCATGCTCTGAGTATGTAGCGCGTCTGCCCCAGTATATACTCGAGGTCAGTTGTGAGAGTTTGCAAGTTAGATGCGATTAAATTCCAGGCTCAAGATGAAGCCCACCAAAGTCCTAATCGAGTTTAGTAGCGACGCCCATCAAAAGCGGCAACCAATGTAGCGGGGCCCTTGTCATCTAAAAATGGAAGCGGTGAAAATGTGGAAACGGTTTCTGCCACGACATTGTGCAAAATAATCGCTGTCTGCGAGAGAAACCTGATGCACGATTCTACAGTAATAGCGAATGCATTGTACACACAATCAGCCCTACGCTTCAATCACTCTCACGACAGCCTTGAGCCCGCCGGCTCCTCTGACACCCTGAACTAAACCTACCGCACCGATACACACTCTTTCGGGGTTAAACCGCCGAAATGAGGGCGAAACGCAGCAAAAAGTATCGCAAGATCATGTCTCAATATCAGATGACATTTTCTTTCCGAGAACCATATCAAGTCCTGCTGGACTCGAATTTCCTCAAAGCCTGCCATCATTTCCACATGCCTTTACAGAAATATCTCGAGAACACGCTTCATGGAGAATGCCGATTATTCGTGACGAAATGCACATTGGCTAAAATCATGGGGGACTGGGAAAAGCAGAAGCAGAAAGAGGAGAAGAGTAAAGAAAAGGAACAAGGCAGTGGCGGCGTCAGACGACCCAGGGGCCCCGGTAGGCCTGAATTTTTACCCCCGCCGACCGAAGTCCCGCTACGACATTGCAAACACAAGAACGATGAAGGCGAGGAATTGGGAGTAGTCAGCGAAGGGCGGTGTCTACTGGACCTGCTGGCAGGTCAGCCGCATGGAAACGAGTTGGCCAAAAACAAGCAACATTATATCCTGGCCACGGCCGATGCGGACGACAGAGATCGAAAATCCAAAGGGTACCTCGATGTGCGGGAGCGCGCGCGCATGATCCCTGGGGTGCCGATTGTCTATGTTAAGCGCAGTGTCATGATTCTTGAAGAGCTGAGCGGGGCTAGCGAGAGTGTCCGGCGGAAGGGCGAGAGGGAGAAACTTGCACAAGGTCTCTTGAGCGTGGGGGACAGAAAGAGGAAGAGAGCCGACAGTGAGGAGGGCAGCAGTGATGATGAGGATTCAGAGATTGGAGGACAATCCAGTGGGCCAAGGATTCGTGGACTGAAAAAGGCCAAAGGTCCGAACCCACTAAGTGTTAAGAAGAAAAAGGTCAAACAACCCACTACTTCTCAGTCGGGAGAGAATGGCGGAGACACCAAAAACCAAGGGCAAGATGGCCAACAATCACAGTCAAAGCGGAAGCGGAAGAGGAGACACGCCGGGGCAAAGCAGCAGTCCGCCACGGCGGATGATGCAGGAAGGCCGTCGAACAGTCACGCTTCGACGTCTGCCCCGGCCTCAGAAGCAGTGGGATAGTCCTATAATGACCAGTCTGTGCTCCGGCAACCGAACACCAACACCATAGCACCCAAAAAGATACCCAGTGTGTAAAAGAATTGAGATTATTGTCTGCGTTCACACATTTCTTTGAGTCATCACTGATGCTTGGGTTCGAGGTCCAGTTCCCGCATCAATCAAGCTTTTGCCAGAAACGCCCTGCCATATACAAACAATCCGGTCGCAGCCAGGACACTCAAGCCCGCGGGCAGAGGTTTGCCCGTCTTGATCGCGCGGGGAATGCTGCTGCCAGCGAGGATGACCGAAGCGAGCAGAGCGAGCTCAACGCCCCAGGATTGACGATTGGCAATGCGATAACCGCCCAGTCCGTACTATATATGGCAAGAAGTAAATTGTTAGCCGGACCATACTGTAGGTAACTGCGTCGGGCGGATGTAGATGTCCAAGGAGGGACTCGGAGGGAGTAAGGTAGGTATAACGTACAAGCGCGCCCACTGTCAAACCTGCGGCGATACTGGGTACTGAGCCCGTTCGCACGTAGCCGGTCACTCCTCCGATGGAGGTGAGTGCAGAGAGGATGTATGCTGGTGTTTCGGAAGCCTTGGATCAATGTCGTCAGTTGGGAAGTCCGGTATTCTTGAGGTTTGTTGTGAGTCTTACCATGTTCGAGGTATTGGCGGAATTGCAGTGATAATCTATCAGAGACGGCGAGAAGCAAGTATAGCGCAGACGACTTGCGGAGGGTGTGAAGGTGCCGTGAACGGACTGCGATGATGCCACTAATTAGGTTGCTTATAAAGTACTACAACTGTAGCGTCCGATGGTGCTAGTACGAGGCTGGACTCGGACTGCGGAGATCGGTGGATACACTCCAAATTCACCTTTATTGTTGCCAGTCACGATGTGTTTTGCAATAAATGATCCGAGTCATGGCTCACTCCGGCATCGACGCGGAGCGAGGAGCGCAATCCTAAAAGTGTTGCTGATACTACCTTACTAGTACCTGTGTCGATTCCATCCGACGAAAGCCTAACAGCAGTAGATGAGTCAGTAAGGTACAGTGAGTGCCAGTCGTTCAAGTTGCGCGTTCTCGACTTCGGCGTTCAACAACGAAAGTATATAAACCAGGCTTTGCGCAAACCATCCCTCGGTGTTCTTCTACTACTGATAGTCGCAACTGGCTAGTATCAGAGAAGTCGTAACTACCTATGGACTATGATGAGAAACGTGTCAAAGTCGAACTATAAAAACCCCTGTAACAAGGAGGTTCTGTCGTCGATTTGTGTTTCTCTATCGCTCAGAAGAGAAAATCACACGGCATGCTGAGTCCGAGGGGGTATTACATACTGTCACTGAGGAGAGTTGCTTTCCATTGCAACCAAGGGCATCATTGGCTAACAAGCCGAAATCCATTATTGTTCCTGTAAATTTGTAGATAGGCGGCCATGATAGAACTCGGCCGCGGTCGGCGCGGCTTCTACCAAAATGACTTCATCACGAAGCTGCGCGCGACATTTTTCATATTTGGAACCAGTCCCCGAACATTGGATGCGCACGCCCTTCTTCTACCCTCTGCTTACACGCTTCCTACCTGCTCCATGCCTTTGCCAGTCTTCCGCTCCGGGAGAGCTATATGCCATTGGAGATGACAATGCGCCTCTCAAGGCTGCTATCACTTTCTTATCAAACCTCCATTCCGTCTGTATTGTAGACTTTCTGTCCGAGTCTTCCGCAACGTCCGCACGACCGGACCATGTCCCATGGCGCCAGCAACAGCGTCCATAAATCCCGAAAGGCCCATCCCACCTTCCACTTCTTCGCGGGCTTGACCTCTGGCGTTGCCAGCGCTGTGCTGCTGCAGCCGGCCGATTTGCTGAAAACACGAGTGCAGCAGTCTCGGTCCTCGTCCCTGCGTCAAGTGCTACGAAACATCCTCTCCGGTCCTCATCCCATCACCGGGTTATGGCGAGGGACACTTCCGTCCGCGCTTCGGACGGGATTCGGGTCCGCGTTGTATTTCACATCCCTGAGCTCCTTCCGGCAGATCCTGGCGAATAGCAGCGCCGCCGCGACATCAGCTTCAGAAGGAGCAAGACTGCCTGCAACACGAAACACGAGCAGCTCCGTATTGCCCAAGCTGTCCAACACGCAGAACCTGCTCACTGGGGCGACGGCGCGCGTCTTTGCGGGCTTCATTCTCATGCCAGTGACGGTGATCAAGGTTCGCTACGAATCGGACTTGTATGCCTACAAATCGATCGCCTCGGCTGCGCGCTCGATCTACGCCCAGGAAGGGATTAAAGGCTTTTTTTCGGGCTTTGGCGCGACTGCAGTCCGGGACGCGCCATATGCCGGCCTTTACGTCCTTTTCTACGAGGTCTGCAAGAAAGACTTGAACAAATTACTCTACGGGACCGCGGATCATGCGTCGTCCGCGACCTCGGCTACCATTAATGCCTCGAGTGGTGTTCTGGCGGCGGGCCTGGCCACGACGTTGACGAACCCCTTTGATGCGGTCAAGACGAGGCTCCAACTCATGCCGCAGAAGTACGGAAATATGCTGAAAGCAATCAGATTGATGATAAAAGAGGACGGTTTCAAGAGTTTCTTTGACGGCTTGGGGCTCAGAATCGGGAGAAAGGCTGTGAGTTCAGCACTGGCCTGGACGGTATACGAAGACTTGATCGGACGGGCAGAACGGTTCGTGGCACGAAGTGAGGAAAAGAAGGCTGTGGTGTGATAAGACCTCTGATATTGAGTTGAATGGGTTACGAACGAAAGCCCAGATTATCGAGGAAGCTAACCGACAGGGGGCTGTCTGAACACATTTGTCACCGCAGCAGTTCACTCTACAAACAGCCTAATGGATATACTTCTTTGCCATCACAACGGACATCGAGAAGCCATGGAGATACACCTAGCCCCACGGCGTCTTTCTATATCGGGCGAACACCACGATTTCAAGCAAAGAGGAAGTCAGGAATTGAAACCTTGCGGCGGCATCCTGAAAATCTCGGGATGTTATGGCTCTCTTTACATTTTCCACTCACCCAAAAATTCACCCAAACAAGGCTGAGTTGTTGGAATGATCATACCGTATCTCATACCAGCGAGCCACCCTCCACTCAGGCGTTGAGTCTGACGGATTGACAGAGCTTTCGACTACTGTCTACCCCTCATGTACCACTACTCGTCCGTTTGCACAATCATGTTCAATATTGATAGGGGATATTATGGATATATAGCACCCATAATCATGTACCAGTACAGCCATATCCATGGTCCAGAGGTGCGTGCTGTTCTGGTTGGGCACTGTGGAATCCATATTCCTTCAGTGACTTACTGGGAGCAAACTGGACAATCCACGCATTCCAATATCTGAACAGCCTCGTCGGCTTTTTCCACCCCAAAAGATGATACGGTCACCTGACGATCGGCTTGGAACCCAGAAGGTTATGCAGATTGCTTCAGATCAGGAGGCCAGCAGCGACATTGAAGTTTGTAGTCATGCTCATGCTTGTACGGAGCAGACTGCTAATAAATCTGATCAGTCAATATGCTCCTACTAGGGACTGTAATAAGTAAGGGGTAGCCGAAGGAGAAAATGGGCCGGGAATGCACGGCGGCTAAACCTGAAGCCGGGGGACTTTTGGAAGTCTTGAGCTACGATAACGGGGACAAAATAACGATATCAAGACCTTATCGGTGACCGCAGCCGCAGCCGCATCCGCACCCGTCCCGACATCATACCATCCCCATGCCAGTGGGCAGCACTGTCAAGGCATCATTACTAACCACCAACAACCAGTGACTACTCCCAGTAGTAGTACCTGACTCTAATGAGACTTCTACCTCCTCGTACTACTACCGCCTTTGTCAGAGCATCCGCGTCCATTGTCGGTCGAATCTGGTCCCTCACCCTGCCGTTCCATCAGGCACAGCGTCTCTCATTATGAGAGCGCTCTGTTTCCTTCCATGCTCACCCACGTGGCCCGATCCTCCAGGCATGCTATAGTGGTAGCGGGAGCAGCAGTAACACGACAAACAGCCCTCCTCCGTCCGGCCATCGTCAGCTTTTTGCGAATTGGAGGCCTCGATCTCAGCACGGGACACAGACGATGTAGACTGTCTTCGTCATGTGCAAGCGCCGCAGGGGCGAAGGGGATGGTGGTGGTGGCATTGTCGACACCGAAAGGGACACATTTCTCACACCGCATCCATAGTCCTCACCGCCACCACTATCAGCAGCTAGGTTCAAGGTGGTCCTCACCATCTTCTCTACAATATACTCGGACACTCAGTGTGTCAACCCCGCTTCACCGCCGATACCTCATCTCGGAAGGGCGCACGACGACGCCCGAGTCCTCAGGCGAAGTCGAAGATGAACACGAACCTGCCTCTCTACGATCGTGTCCATTCTACCTCGAGACAGGGTACTCGATTTTTGCGAAACGAGCATCCCGACCGTTTCCTCCGCCATTTGTGTCATTGCCATCCGGCTCATTTTCCGACCCATTGACCACCCACAACGTCTCGCGGGGCCGGCGACCGTACGTTAACGGCCAGCCAGTGCGAGGAATCACCAACGGCGACGACGCCATCATCATCGCAGACAAGAATTTCATCGCTGTCAATGACGGCGTGGGCGCCTGGGCCCTGAAAGACAGAGGCCACGCGGCATTGTGGTCACGACTAATTGCGCACTTTTGGGCTCTCGAGGTGGAAAAATCATTCGAAAAAGGAGGCGACGTTGCTCTAGAAGATCTCAATCCCATCCAGAACCTGCAGGACGCATACAGTCAGACCAAGGCGGCGTTGAAGGGTGGGTTGTTGAAGGAAGATGGACAAGAGGCGAGGCAACAGAATAACAATAACGACGAGAAACAAAGTGACGGTGATGCCAACAAAAGCACCACTGTCCACCAGTCTTCTTCCTCGTCCTCATCTTCCAACAAATCTGACAAATCTGACAAAAAGTCAGCCAAAGACAAGGAGTCAGATGCCAACGACATTCTAGGCACCACGACGGCCTCGTCGGCTCTACTGCACTACCGGCGCGGCAGCAGCAGCGGTGGTGGCAGTAATGCGAGTGATGCGCAGCAACGAGATTCAAAACCAATACCCGTGATCCTAGCCACAACCCTCGGCGACTGTAAAGTACTCGTCGTCCGCCCCTCGACCAACAAAGTCCTCTACCACTCCAAAGAGCAATGGCACTGGTTCGACTGTCCACGCCAACTGGGCACAAACTCACCCGACACCCCCTTGAAAAACGCAGTCACCGACACCGTCGACATTGAAGTCGGCGACGTGGTTCTTGTGCTCAGCGACGGCGTCACCGATAACCTGTGGGAACATGAAATCTGTCAAAATGTCACCACTAGTGTCTCCAAATGGATCGAAGGCGAAGACCAGGAGGCCGTAAAGGATGGACCCGTCTATGTCGCTCGTTCCCTTATGAATGCCGCTCGTGAGATTGCCCAGGATCCGAATGCCGAGTCGCCGTATATGGAACGTGCGTTTGATGAAGGTATTGCTGCCGAGGGGGGCAAGTTGGATGATATCTCGGTTGTTGTTGGCGTTTGTCGCCAGAAGGAGGGAAATGGAAATGGAAATTCGGCAAAACTTGATAAGAGCTAGGAGTTAATGAGTCTGATTGATATCTTCAAGTGCTGGAACTGTATTGCATGGCTTCGCCATGGCTACCTAAGGGAGTTCTGAGTGAGTACGTGAGTGTGAGAATGGTTCAGTAGTGAGTTGAACAAAGTTGAAGTTCAGTCGCGCTGTACATCTTATGTGTTCTCGTGTCCAAGCTCTCCGTTTGTACTGTAGTGTATCTACCTAGGTATTGTCTTTGCTGTCGAGGCACAGGAAAGAGAGAAAACAGATGTGATTCGCGGGCATTGTGATGTACTAGCAATCAAATGCCATCCAGACCTGCCCAAATCCCCGTTGTACTAGCTTGATGAATATTTTGGGCAAACATCGGATTCACGGCAACTAGGTTGTGATATCTAGGTAGGTAGGAACAGTATCTCAATTGCTGGCCTACTGCAGCCAAACACTCCCTCTCACTGAATCAAACAGTCCACCGCTCGCCCGCCTCCCCTCAGCAAGCCGTGTAGCTAGATGCTCTGTGCCTCAGCACCTGTGGTAAGTGTCCTGTCACGCTCGATCGGCCTTCAGGATCTGTGTGGGCTGAACCTGCAGAACCGAGTCAACCTGCCTGGCCTTCCGAGGTAAGGACTGACACTGAGAAGACACTAGCAGGGTTGAGGGCGATGTTGACCTTTGATCTTGCTTCTGTCGACAGGGAGATCTTTTTCGACCAAGCAAGAAACATGACCAGACATGCAGTGTCAAGATCCACTCAGAGGCTCTGCTACCCCTTGGAATGAGTTGCGCCCTCACTCTCGTAGGATCTGCTCGAAATGATAATGGTGATGCTCGGAGGATGTTGTTCGTATGGGGCTCAACTGGCATGGGAGCTCTCTTTGATGGCATCCATTCAGGCTCTTCGTATCATCTCCGCCCCCCTAGCTAGTACACTCTACTACGATCTGGTCCCCATCTAGTAATTCATCCGAAGTTGTGCAATCTTCAACCGCTAAATCTGAACCTGGTCGCCTCCAATCTGCCCAAACCTTCTCGCGGCGCCACATTCCGCCGGCGGTAGGAGTTGGTAAAGTCCTGAAGCAAAACCCTGACTTTGCGCGGCTCATTCTGCTGTAGCTTGTCACTGATGCCCTTCATCAGTTTATTGGCCTCAGCAGGCTTCAACGTGCCAGCGGGCAAGAGCTGTAACGTTCCTTGCACCCACTGAGCGGCGGCCGGGGGATCGAGATTGAACAGCGTCAATAAAATGGCGGAAGCATCCGGGAAGCAATCCTCGGGGAAACTAAACATCATCCCGGTCAAGACTCGGTGGACCAGCTGTTGACCAGTCGAGTTGAGAACTTGTTTCACCGCAGTCCGGACTTCTGGAGGTGTGGGAGCCGGAGGTTGTCCGTCAGGACTGCTGAGGTTGGACACGGGAGGATTTTCAAACCCGAAATCAAGAAAGTCGCGCAAGAAAAGCAAGGCTGCTTGAATAGGTTCCATCGATTGCAAGGTCAGAGCGGTCAAAGATGCCTGGACCATGGGAAGGGCCAGATGAGAAGTAATGGTTTTGGTAGGGTAGAATCGAACGGCGTCCGAAGCCAGCCGGAAAAAGTCCTCGATCACATCGGGAAGCTCAACAGGCTGCAGTTCGTTCAGGATCTTGAAAAACACTGTCGCCTGCTGTGCAAAGAACTGGAACACGTTCTCGCTGGTCGCTTCGTCAACGAACTCGGCCCCGTAGGAAAATTCTCGAATAACTGCGTCCGTGGCCCAGAGGAAACATCCTTGTCTTGATGCTTGGAATCCTTCGGCGATGCTCGTGGCTAGTGTAGGAAGAAGAGGAGCAGTGGCGGTTCGGTAGGAGATGACCATGGTGCGGTAGCATTTGCACACTCGTTCCAGAATCGGTATTGAGCGTGTGAAGTGCTTTGCGATGCCGGAAAGAGCAGGCAGGATTTCTTGACAGTATTTCACAGCCGGATTTTGCTCCGATGGCGAGACGTAGGGTTGAACACAGTCAAAAAAGATCGTCACCAGCCCTAGATAGTCAGCAACGACCTTTTCGGCATTTTCATCTTTGGCATGGGACGCAAATGAAACCACTCGGTTCATGACCGGGTCGCAGAACATTTTCAAAGTCTCATACGTCTTGTTGACCGGTTGCACGGCCACCACTGCAGCCACGCCTTCTGTAACCTCTTCCTGACTCGATGGCTTCAGCTTGTCGATGACGCTTTCGTAGAACTGGTGAAGCTGAGGAATGTGATCACCAAGGAGCTTGGAGCAGTCAGTCCCCAAAAAGCGGAAGGCTAGAGCTGCCGCTTGAACAACCTCCTGAGAATTGTGACTGAAGCCCGAGATGACATAATTCAGTTGTGCTTCAAGTGTCTCTGGATGCTGGGCCGTCCATTCGGTGTACCGGGCGAGCGCCATAATCGCCTGGAATTTAAGCTTTTCATGGTCGGGCACAGTGGTGAGAAGAGGTATGACCTGTGGAAGCACGGAATTTTCTTCAGGGCTGACCATGCGTCCCATCGCTCTTAAACTGAACAGAGGCGCCTCGAGTTCTTGCCAATGAGGTACATTGGTTCCGGACACCAGTGAGGCGTACTTCTGTCCCCAACTCTGTATCAGAGCAAAGGCTTTACTGAGACACTGTGTGACACCGATAACTTCACAACAGTCCTTCAGAACATCACCCATGCTGTGTCGGAAACTGCGGAATTTGTCTTCCTGCTCCCGGTCGCCGTCGAACAAGTCTGATTCATCCCCATCTTCTGGCGTGGGGTATTCTAGGTGCTTGATCATAACATCGACCAATTTCGAGTACAGATCAGCCAGCGACGCTCGAGCCGGCATGTATTTCTCCAGTGTGAGACACTGTTTGAGCTCGTACCAGAAGATAAAAGTGACAGATATGGCCTCTCGATCTCGATCGCGGATACAGCATTCCAGCACACATTCGACAAGTGCTCGGAATTGATCAGGCATTCGTGCAATAAGGACCACCCAGGCTTCTCCAGCTTCCGCGAAGAGTCTTGTGATGCCCTTCATGAGATCCTGGTCTTCCATAGAGGCGGCTTGTAGAATCATCGGTCGGAGGTTAACAATCCGGGGGTAGAGCACTCGAATGACGCTTTGTGATTCATCGACGTCTCGAGTGTCCCTGAACATGGCGCACAGGCAATCCACAGCAGCCTCGAAGGAGTCATTGTCGTTGAGAGCTTCGATGATGTTGTTTAGCAAAGGCGAGTTCACGACGTCGATGATCGGGATCTCGCGGAGCCATGAGGCTATACACGAGTACAAGCGAGGGTTGTGAGTTGCTTGCGCTGGCCCAAAGTCAGTATTACAGCATGCATCAGATATGGGCCGACAGTATCCTACCTGATGAGCCAGCGTATGACACAAGAAGGTTGAGAACCTGAGCGGCATTATCCTCAAGCAGTTCCTTCGTCCTATCGGCAAGTTCCTCTTCCTAGATTGAAATGCTGAATTAGACTGTGATCGGTGGCCAAAGATGGTGTTGCCGTCAAGCCGAATATCAAAGGCTGCGCAGTCGAACATACTGAAAGGTTGATCTTGCGGCCTTCTGTGACCTCTTCTGGTAGGATTCGCAGGAAGTCGAGCAGACAATCTCCGCCATCACTACTTGTACCGACCGCTGACCCAACTGTTCCGAGAACGTCCTTCCAGGATGTCAGTTGGATGGCTAACCGGGCGATGCACACGCAGAGCTGCGTTCGGATCGGTCGTGGACCAGAAATATAGGACTGAAGCAAAGAAAGAAGCGAATCCCGGAGGGGTGTCCAGGCGTCGTCTGGAAGCTGGTGAAGGTCATAGGTGATCTAGAGTAGTCAGCAACTGAGGTCGCTGGATCGGTGGCCTTGCGAACCTTTCCCTTCAAAGTCGTTGCGGCAAACAATCTTGCTTCGACCGGTGCCGACGTGTCTCGTAAAATGGCATGCGTAGTAGTCCACGCTTCCGACTGTGACAAGATGAGTGTACGCTCAAGATGCGGCATCATGATGTCCACCCACCGATTTCTGGAACTTTTCGAGATACTCGTGGGCTTCCGTCTTTTGTTTGCCCGCAACGTTACTTTGCATCGTTGCCAGCGCCGTAAGCACCGGCGCATAGTGGCTGGCTGCGTCTGTTCTATCGGCCATGGTGGAATGATTTGGGGGTGGAAGCCAGAGGCTCTTAGCCTGGGGGTCAGGAGAGGATGGCGGTCGTTGTCATGCAGTGTCGAAGTGATCCGGCTACTATATGTAAGTGGTAGACGGAGGAGAGGGAGCCGTGGGTTAAGTCGCAGATGATCTTGCAAAATGAATGTTTGGGGATCGTTGTCTGTTGCAGTGGTCAGAAGCCAAAGTGACTGATTGCCCGTAATGGTGTTTTGTAAATGACCTCAGTTTGAAAAGGCCTGCGCTTTCTTTGACACTGTACGGCGCCGAAACTTCGCCCACTTTTCTGCCGCCGCCTTCAAGTTTCCTCCGCATTTGACCAGCACTACTACTACTACTGGCACTGCACGTCGGCGACTGGACTAGCAGCAAAATATCGTCGACGATACTACATTGTAGTACTTACAAACGCACCGCCTTTTCGACGAGCCTGCGTCCTTACAATCTTCTCGAGAGAAAGATCATCCGCCCGAATATCCCTAATCAACACGACTCCGACTTCCAGCTTATTTCACAATGGCGGGTCGCGGCCAAGGAGGAGGTCGCAAAACGCTTCTTGCGCCTATTCATTTCATCTTCAGCCTGCTACAAAAGCGCTCCACGGTGTCGATATGGCTCTACGAGAACCTGCGCACGCGAATTGAGGGAAAGATCCGGGTATGCAGCGAAAGGAGATAGTGGAGGATCTCAGCTGACGAATTGTAGGGTTTCGACGAGTTCATGAACCTGGTGATCGACGATGCGGTCGAAGTACAATTAGCCACCAGAGATAGCCCTGAAAAGAGACGGCAGCTTGGTAAGGGTGAAATGAGGTCTGTAAGAAGGGACGCATGGCTAATCGGCTTTAGGACAAATTCTACTCAAGGGAGACAATGTTTCCCTGATTCAATCCCTGAGCTGAACGCCGCCAACGGATCGAGCATTATCTTTGCGGTGCACCCAGCTACAATTCTATCTACTCGGGAAACGTGCAGAGACTGCAACCTGCTGTTCATGGGTACGATGATGTGGAAAATGGAGGAGGCCCCGTCGCCCGCCATCAATTCTCGGCTACGACGACCTCATCGACTGGCCAGTCATGCTCAGTGACAGGGACTTCCTCGCCTGGCGGCAATAATTGCTCGCGCAAGGCAACTCCAACTGCAGGGAAAAGGATGAGTTGGTGGATCTGGAAGAGGTGGAGATGTTATGCTTACCCAAGTGTGGCATTTTCCGTGCAGCCTTGCTGGAGTCGAGCGCGTTCTTATAAGTTTGGAGATAGCGGTCATAGAAACCTTTGCCATGGCCCAGACGGCGGTGGTGCTGGTCGAAGGCGACCGACGGTGTGAGGATGAGATCCAGAAGCGGGTAGTGATCTTGACCTTCTAAAGGCGCATTCGAGATACCAATGCCACCGAGAGCGTTTCTTCTTCTCTCTACCGAGTCTTTGGAAATGGAAGGAATTCCCCAGGCATCTGGTTTCAAGGATTCGAAATCGGCCTGGTCATGCAACTGCAACATGGTCATGACTCTGGATTTGGGAGCATCTCCCGCATGTAGATACGGGACGAATACGGATTTTCCATCGTCAAAGGCTTGCAACACGATATCACGAGTTGAGACTTCCCTTGCAGGCATGGACAAAAATACTGCTATAGATGTCGCATCTTGGTAGGCCGGCAGCTGCAAGACATGCTCGGTGATGATCCTCGCTTTTTTCCCGTCAGTGTCGGACCTACTACTTTGCGGGCAATGATATCCTACACTGTCTTTCGATCTCCTGCGGGTCGAGTTTCTTGATTTGCTCCGCCACTCTCTTTCGTAGCAGGTCCTTCTGTTCACCGAGACTGCTGGTGGTTGAGGACATCGCCCGCAACGTACATGTATACAAAAGAGACTTTAGCCTCATCGAACCTAGACCTTGTCCTTTGACTGGTTGCATTGGCACATGGTGCACCGACAGGCCGGGTCGAGAACAGAAAGTCCCGTGGTGAATGCAAGCTGGAGGGTACGTAGAGGAGGTGGTGATGCTGATGATGATGATAATAGTCTTCTCGTCTATCTGGCCAGCGGAGATGATGCTAAATCATTGTCTATTTTTGTGCACATGTCGGGGCTTGGCCTGAAGGCAAACTGTGGGAGACCGAATCAAGGCGCAGGCTCCGCGGTCGCAGTGAGCGGTACAGTCAATGCGAACCAGCAGTTTTCTGTCGCGTCCCGTGCAGTGCAGTGCAGTGTCAGTAAACGGCAATCATCACTAACTTGAACTTGAACCAAAGTAAAGCCTGAGGCGAGGGACAAACGGACAGTTCAGTTCAGTTTGCCAGAACTGCGGTGCCCGTAGTAGTAGTACCGCGACGGTAGTTGTAGTTGTAGTAGTGTCCGCGTCGATCCACTGGCAGGGTCCGCAAACAAGCAGCCCAGCCCAGATCCCCAACCTGAAACGAACCACACCAAGTAGTAGTCTCGCCAACGCGCCTCTCTCTATCCTGGTCCCTTTTTCCCTACACCTAATCAGATATTCTCGCTCCTTTCAGCACGGAGTGCATCCTTCCGTCAACACCACCTGCGATCTTTACACCACGGAAGACAAGGATAATAATGGCCTCCTCGATAGAAAGAGCAGTTGTTACCCTCTCGCTGGCCCTGGCTCTCGCGTCGCTGGCGGCAGCACAATACGATACCGACCTCGTTGGAACATGGACCACGAAATCGAAGAAGGTCATGACCGGACCGGTAAGGCCACCTACCTACCTACACACCTAAAGCACACCTTTTCTCCATGGTCTCGAAACAATTAAGACCAACACCATTCTAAATTTCATGTTTTGCAGGGCTTCTACAACCCCGTCGCCGACCGATTAATCGAGCCCGAATTGACGGGAATATCCTACTCTTTTACAAGCGATGGATACTATGAAGAGGCGTATTACAGGGCCATTTCCAATCGTACGTCCGCGTTTTTATTCCATTCCCTCGTCAAGCAAGACAGACGAGTCGACGATCTTCTCGAGATCATAATGATATGACAGTCCCTGCATTCCAGAAAAACTAACCCATTTTCACAGCGGCGGCCCCAAACTGCCCATCAGGAATCATGCAATGGCAACACGGCACCTACTCGCTTCCCGGTAACGGGAGCATTGTCCTCGAACCGTTTGGCGTCGACGGGCGGCAACTGACCTCGACCCCCTGTTCCTACGATCATTCCATCTACATTCGCTACGAGCAGCCCGAACTTTTTAAATCGTACGAAGTCCTGACGGACCCTTACCACAACGTGAAACGGTTGAACCTGTTCAAATTCGACGGCTCGCCCATGCAGCCCATGTACCTTGCCGCAACGCCGCCACAGATGCTGCCCACCCAGACCCTGAATCCCACATCAGGCGCCCCGACCGCCACGGGAAAGAGCCGCGTCAAGAGATCTTCCGAGGGAGGAGATAGGGCCACAGATACAGACACCCAAGAACAGCAAAGACTGGTGGCGCCCATGAACAAGAATACCGTTTTTAAACCCAGGGACCCAGTTAACCCGGATCGTTGGTGGTGGGCCGGGGTGGGCCTGACTGCTCTGGGGACGGCGCTGTATATGTTGCCGACATCTACTTAATAATCGGTCGAGGTTTGCAAAATGTGGCGTTCTCTTCGCTGAGGGTTTGAAGGAGAAGCATGGGAATAACTGAGGAGTCTGGGTCTAGGAGTGGTATTGGTTGGGTTTTGCATCTGTTACACTGCATCGAGAGGTATTCTGGTCAAACACGCCTCTTGTTCGAGCGACATGGGTCCCTGGAGTACCAGGGGGGATTGGATTCGGATGGCGAGGCGCGGCGCATTATAGAAGGGATGGGCGTTCAGAGATTTGAATCTGCATTTTACGGCCTTACGGGGGCCAATACTGGTAATGGAGTTCAGGCACATCATGGTGCGTCAGGAGAAAGATTCCAGACATTGAATGACCACAGAATGCATGGCCTGCAACACAGTCGGACTGCAAGGTGTTCCGAGGTTGGGTTGCATTGGGATTGCCCAACGGCTGTTGGACAACGTGCAAGGATGCACGACGGGCCAAAAGAATGGTTTAGAGGGCTCTACTAGTATGCTGAACTGCACACAGAAGCCAGGACTCAACTCTTGCGCTGGTGTGCTGCACGGGAAAACAGGTCAAATCTGGTGGTACTAATAGCTCATGTACCTACAGTAGGTGTCGGGTATCTACCTAGTAGCGAATACTAGTAGCGGTCACTCATTGACATGGCTCTCGGCGACATGCAGTGGCCGCCTTACCTAGGTAGGCACTGTATCCTTTTCATCCGCTGTCCTCCACTGGAGAACTTTCTAGTCTAGTCATCATCCACCGCACTGCAGGGTACTTCAGCCGTTGCCACGCATACAGTCTGCCAGTTCTGTGATGCGAACTGCAGTGTGAAAGCAGAAGTCTGGGTAACCCCAAAGATCCACTGTATGCATGGCTTTCGTTGTACACGTCAATTCAGATACACGCCAGGTTTGGAGAGTTCCTCTTTGGATGGTGTCGCAATCTGGCGACCGTTGACTTTCCTGCGCCGCACGAAGAGAAAGATTAGTATGAGGGGTTTTCAACCAGGACGTTAGTTTCTTCTCTCGCATCACGAGGGCGAGATCAGGGGAGGGTAGAGTGCTCCAGCGTGTGCGTGTTTGTTTGGTTCATGGGTTATGGAGGGGGTTTATTTTGAGCTGCCATGAAAAGAGACGTTTTTTTTTTCTTTCCGCGGCGATGAGATGACATTTGAGCTGTCTAGGTAGGCAGGTATAGGTCATTGCAGTGGTCAATTGTGATGGATGGGTACGAAGGGAAGGGACGAAATGGCGCAGTGTCAGTTCGCCGAGGAGCAAAACAAACCCTGAAGGCAATGTACGATAACATCGGAAAAGTGAAGTTTGAAAACCCGAGGCAACCGGATTTCCCTAGTAAGGGTACTAAAGAGAACGGCCGTCTACTTTCCTGAGATTCAACTTGTCAATGTCGACGTCTTTCAGTACCCGCACCTAGATTCGGCATGGTATGTTAGCCTGAAGTGGTCTTTGGACAGATGCATCCTTCTTGTCTCCATATTTGACAAAATTGAATGGGAGAGAGCATCAGGGGGGAGGGCCAAATGTGAAGAAAGGCTCCAGGCCAGTATTGATAGAGGAAAATAGCCTTGGTAAGAGCCCATGATGCAGGGTTCTGAGAACCTTAGGCAACGTGGATCGAGCCTGGTGGACCCGTGAAATAGGAGAAATGACACAGGAGCTCGTGAGGTTGACTAACATTGATAGCCCGATTGTGGGCGAAGAAGTTGGGATCAGTACTCTTCCCGCTAATGCTGGTCCCGCATGTTGGGCAGAATGTATGAGCAATCCTCTTCTGGCCGAATGTGTAGGTCTTCATCTCGTCGAAACCGCTCTCCCAGGTGATGTTCGATTCGAGTGGGTAAACCATCAGGGCGCCGTTAATATGGCAGATCGAGCCTGTGCCCGTGTAAGACAGTAAGCATGGCGCCGAGGCTATAGTTGTGGAAGAGTAGGATGCGCATTAAAATGAAGCACGTGAAGCATGCATGTTCAGGTTCAGGTTCAGGCTGACTGACAGTTGCAATTCGTGACTGGTCCATCTTCAACCGGAGGGGAGAGCTTCATGGTGAATCTGCCGAACGTCAGCAAGTTGCATATCTCGACGATATCTTTTCGATCCTGACTTACTTGACTCTCCCGCAATGGCACGAACCATTATAAGTCTTTGACTTTGGTTTTGTCGGACTGGACATTCTTGTTTGCGGTATCTTCTCACAACCACTTGTTGGCCACCATTGTCAGACGGGAATGTAGAGTCGAGTGCTTTTTTGAGGCTGTTCAATTTGTCGATGCAATAATGTGTACACAGAATGGCTACCCTGGATTCTAAAGTCGCCCCGCACTGAAACTCACTCACCTCTGCCTCTTGCTTCAATCACGGATAGTAAGTATTATCTGCTTTCGACGCACGCCGTGTCGAATGAGCTAAACGGATGACAACCTGGCCTTCGTGCAAGTGCAAGGGTAGTCTGGGACTGAATTGCCTTACAGATGGTAACAGGACGCAGTGATTGAGTCCTGCAGTGCAGGATTGATGTGTGTGCTGGTGGCTTCCCCTCAAGATCAGGCAGCCACTGGACCCCAACTTCCAGGAAGCTTCCTGGGATGTACTGTACTGCACTGTGCGTAACCCCGAGTTCGTGCCCAGCCGCATGGTTTTAGAAATCTGCGTGCGTTAGCTTCGCATTTCTCCAACATTGATCGTTGCTTGGGGCATCCGGCACAGAACGCGGAGATCGGGTGAAGGATAGAACTTGAACGACGCGTCAAGGGCTGCAGAGAAAGTCCCTAGCTTCTACCATGAACTTGGAGACTCTTCCTTCGTCTTTCTTGAATGCTGCTGATAAGTCACAAACAGCCTGGCCATAGTGGCATATGGTGGCTTGACGAGTTGTGCACGATCATGTCATCCCGTCGCTCGGCCATGTATTCTTCGAAATTGTTCCCAGAAGAATGGTGCAAGGGATCTTGGATATGACATGCTCGGTCACAGAGCCATAGAGATGACCTTGTCACCGAGTACTAGCTTCTGGCAAATGTTGCATGAGGTATCAGAATTCGTCGAAGGGATCGGGTGTCGGGATACCGGTCTGCCAGCCTGCACCGTCCGCGTTTAAGCGAGCGTCGTTGAGCAGCCGGATGCCGCCGATGTGGTAGCACAAGATGGAAGGGTGTTACACCATGAGGTGGTCGACGCCTCAAAGGCTGCGATGATCCGGCATTTGCGAACGAATACGCGCCCGAGTTGCTCGTAAATGAGTCGTTCCGACCAAATGGTTGGCTCTTCGGAAAACGCCCAGTGAGCAAGTGCAAATCTCCTTGGCCAGCAAGGCTTGAGCAACAAGGACAAGGATAGAAGGAAGCGTGGGGTGCATTTGCCCGTTGGGCGTCTTCAGTGGTGAGGCTGAACTGAGCTCGATTGATGATGAGACCAGGTCGGTGCCATATCTTAGTGTTCAGATTGTGATGCACTACACCGCAGTCTAGAGAAGTAGTACACGGCGGACTTTCATTGGTTTCTATTGGGGGCTGCACTTGCCCTCCCTAACTGCATCAGAACAAGTATCGGGAGCAGAACTTGAACCTCAAGCTGAGGGTACCTAGCCATACCTATTGTCCTCTGAGGCTACGGGCGGTGACCAACACAGGCACACGCAGCTAACTTGAAGGTTTTCGGGGACTCGGTCGCTAAAACGCGTGCCGTGCGGGAAGAGACGGGAAGTCAGGCGCATCACTGTTGATCATACACCAGTACTAAGATCTGGCAGTGGAGTTACTATGCGTAGCGCTGATGGCCAACTTGAACGTCAATGTTGTACAGTTTTCATCGAGATCCAAAGCATCAACGTGCTGGCCAAATCATGGCAAGGTAATGGCATTGCGCTGATATCAATTCTAGGCTTCCACATAACAAGCAATTCTCACCGGCATCACATTGTACATCTCGCCTAATTCTGCCACAGGCATCTTCAGTGCAGTGGTTCAGCCGTTCGGGGTTGGTTCTGCAGCTCCCCCGCTTACTGCAGCTGCAATGTCCCGCCTAGGGACGCGTGAAGATGCCCAAGAGAACATCACCTTAACCCTACCGCGTTAGCCAGTGTAGTGGTGTTGCAATTTAGCCGTGCTTAGGCTGCAAGCCCCGTTGGGGCGCCTCGGGCCTCGTCCTGTCATTTTCGTGGCTTCCCGCTACAGCGACTGACAGCCCGACTCACCGATGCCCTGCGCACACCACCACCATCACTACCACCACTGGTACAACTACTAGTTCTACCTCACTTTCCGTGACTGCAGGGTATACCATGGGCACACGTTCGTGTATAGTACTTTGCCTGCATGACCACTGGGCACCTACACCAGAACCCCCCCTCCATCCCTCTTCTCTTGCACTTGAATCCAACCTTCAGGTCGTTGACTCAATCTACACATTCTTCCATCCCACGCAGCCCGTCTCCCTTCTACACCCCCCGTCGTTGTGGTTGCTGAATGGCTGATGCATGCCGCCCTGCATTACCTCGCTCAATGGACACTGCATTACCAGATTGATTTCGTGAGCCATCTTCTCCGCCATCTGCATTGCATCTCACTCCAGTGAGGCACGACCACAACCGAGACCCGTAGCTTGACATCGCCAACTTGAACCCTCCTCCAGAAGCGGTCACAGCACAAGTCGAAGGCCTTCGCCAGCATCGGACGCTCCGTTCTCGCCACAGGTCATGAAGAGCAGCAAAAGCAATCACTTCTCTTCGCACTCTGCGCCAGCCTTGCCCGCAGAGATCACCTGAGTTCAATCAGTCGTCGGTGTGCTTGTACCTGCATTAAGTGAGCCTGGCCAACATCGCTTCAATCTGTAACCCGCATCTCTCCCACATCACGGCACTCGACTCGCGTCAAGCTCGTTGATAGACCGGTGTCCTTGGCCAAGTTTGGGGCTTATCGACGCTAGAAACGAGAGGTAGGAGAAGCGCAGTGCTGCCATACAAGTGTGATCCTGTGTTGTGCTCACTACTAGTGGCCCAGTCACACGAAGCGAGCTTCTCGACAGTCATCGAAGCTGTGCTCAATGTGCGCTTCCAGACTTGCCTGACCTTCCTGCTGTGCACAACAACAGGGGCCCTTCTTTGCCGATCCTCTCTAAAGATGCCGCCTGCTTCACCGACTGTCTGACAAGGCTGTTCCCCCTTTGAGTTCCTGAAACGGAGGTACAAAGGTCTGCGGAATATTTGCGGCTATGGCGGATACAGACACGGCATCAGCTGAGAAACAAAAGCCGGAGGCGCCAGATAAAACATCTCCAGATAATGATGTTCTTCATCAGAACTCGACTGGCAACGCCTCCGCAGAGCCTCCAAAGAAAAAGAGAAAAGTTGTCAAGCCAAATCCGGACAAGAAGTTCGAGTGTAGGCACCCTGGCTGTGGGAAAAGTTACTCCCGGGCAGAGCACCTCTACAGACATCAACTCAATCGTGAGTCCTTCGCCGGCGTGTACTGTTTCATTTTCCTAATTTGGCATAGACACTCCAAAGACTATCTATCGCTGCGACTACCCAGAGTGTAGCAGGCATTTTGTTAGACAAGACCTCTGCATTCGTCACAGGGAGCGCCACACCACTCATGGATCTCAACTATCCAAGCGCGATACCTTCGCTCAGGGCAATCAGGATACTCCGTCACAGGACCTCCAGAGTCAACTCCATCGGGCACAAAACTATCCCACTTCGGCGCCGAAAGTAAAGGGGCCTGGGCAGCAAGGAACGCCAACTGCTGGCTCACCGGTGCGTTCCAATGGAACCCCTGGATTCAAGCCGCATTCTGCTATACTCAATAATGCTGTCTCTCCATCGGAGCTATCGACAGAAGCACGCTATCATCCTGCGACACCGCAAGCAATTGTTCCTCGCCCTGATGGCCCCCTTAACCGAAGTAGCAGCACGGGAGAGAAACCATTGAGTCCCGTGCAGAAACAAGAGATTGCACCATGGCCGGTTGAGATACGTAGGCAGAGCTTCAATCCGCGAGACCTCAGTCGCCCTGATTTCGCATACAATCAAGCACATACAAGAGATGCAGCCTCAGGATCGCTCAATCCGCTTTCTCCCGTTCGCCAATACTCGTCGTCCTCGGCGCCCGCATTTGACCAGGGCAGTTCTGATTCCCTCGAAGGGTTGGAAAAGTCGGCTCCTAATGGCTTTTTCAAGCAAGCCGAAACGGGACCCACCTACACCTCCGCCGCCTACCAGGCTACAGAAGTATCTCGTACAGAAGAGGCCTCCTTTACAGCAGCCCTATCCCATGCGCTCATCCACGGCGATCCCTACCCCTACTCCGTCATGAACGGCGGTATATCTTCCGTTGAATTGACCACTGGCTACGGATATTCTTCCTTTGGCATAGACGAATATGCAAACATCCCTTACACAGTCGCAGGTGACTTCACCCAGGGCCTTTTCAACGACAACCAGCCCGGGTCCAACAACACCTTCTCGTCTCCAAACTACGCACCCAGTTACAGCGGCCAAGAACCCCTGCAAATACAAGCACCTTACTTTTCCCAGAGTCCCACGTCGACCAACAGCTATCTACCGCACGCTGCTCCTCATCCAATGAGCGTCACGAGTATTCTCGATACAACGGATACCGGGCAGTACATCATGTCCGAGTCGAAACGACAAGAACTTCTCCACCTGATGCAGACCCAGTTTATTGAACGCCCTCATGATGCTGTTAAGAAACGCAAAGATTCAGTATTCGAAGGTGATCTCCAAAGCGACGGACACATTTTGAGTCTCGGTATGATGAAAACGTACATCGGCTCTTATTGGTATCATCAACATGCACAACTGCCTATATTGCATAAGCCTACCTTCTCGGCCGACCGTACGCCCAACCTATTGCTCCTTGCAGTCATTGCCATTGGCGCTGCTACACTGGACAAAGCGTATGGCACATCTTTGACTGATTCTGCGGCGGAATTCGCCAATTTTGTGGCCTGGCATGTTAGATGGGAAATCGTGCGGGATGAGGACTTCAGACCGCCTGCCAAGTTGTGGGTCTTTCAGACTTTGTTGCTCATCGAAGTGTACGAGAAGATGTACGCGACTAGGGCTCTACATGAAAGAGCCCACATTCACCACGATTCCACCCTTACCCTGATGCGCCGGGGTAGTTCATTGCTGGGTCGATCCGCCGCCGATTCGCCACCGAGTCTTCGTGGCGAACAAGACAACGGGAGATTGTCGGTGCCATTCTCTGGCAGTGAAGCCACTAAATCTGAAGACGCATGGCAACGTTGGATCACCACGGAGGCAACCCGCCGAGCTGCTTTCGCGGCGTTCGTCATTGACTCAATCCATGCTACAATGTTTGGCCATGCCGCCAAGATGGTCGCGCATGAAATGCGAATGCAATTGCCATGTGATGAAGGTCTATGGTCGGCAATTTCTGCAGCAGAGGCCAGCCGCGTACAGTTGGCATTGCAGACCAATGGTATCAAGCCCACCATGTTCCTTGACGGGCTCAAGAGGACTCTGAATGGGGAACCAGTGCGGACCAATTCTTTCGGCCGCACCATCATCATGGCCGGTCTCCTCTCAGTATCCTGGCATATGACTCAACGCGATCTGCAAATATCTTCCCTCGGTGCTCGAACTGCCACTTCATTTGGCGGCCCCGATAAATGGAAGGGAGTTTTGTTACGAGCATTCGACAACTGGAAGCGGGATTTCGACGAGGCTCTTGCGGAAGCAGCTCCCACCCCGACGTCTCCGCTCCGAACGCCGGCAGCACCCCTCCACGGTCTCCTTCGCCCTGTGGATGACGAAAACATATTTGAGTCACGTACCGTTCTACACCACCTCGCTCACATTGCTGCCCACGTGGATGTCGTAGACTGTCAAGTCTTTGCAGGGGCCAATCGCCTCCTGGGCCGCTCAATCACGCCCAAAGATTATAGTGTGATTCGTGAGAAGATTCAAAAATGGGCCCTCAAAGCATCAGCTAGGGACGCCGCATTTTACGCCCTCAAGTTTATCGTCCAGGTGCTCATCCCGCCAGATGATGGGATTGACGGTGTCAACAGTCGATTATATGGCCACGCCAGTCCCATTCTACCTCAAGCATTTGATCAGAATCAATATGTTGCTCGAGACGACTTTCTATTGAACCGCCCCTGGGTGCTTTACATTTCGGCATTGGTGGTCTGGTGCTATGGATTTGCTCTCGAAGGTCCCATTAAACCTGCGCCTAAGGAGGAAGATTTTGCAACATACCGACAAAAAGAGGCAGATATGCGGGATTATCTCAACCATGTGGGAGGTGTTCGAGCCCCTGATGATCTTGAGAATGTCAAAGGCAAGAATCGATGTCTGGGCCTGTTGATGATTCTCAAGGAGTCGTTTGAGAGCACGAGATGGGAATTGACGCATGAAGCTGCAGGACTGTTGGGCAATGCCTGCTTGAAGCTACGAGGTGTCGACTCTGAGTTCTTTGCCGGTCCCAGCAGTGATGACCTCGAGCTTGCTCATGGGCTTTTCAAAAGTCATGGTCATTGGAAAGGACATCACAATTACTCTGGCCATTCCCGTCACAACAGCAGGGACCATATGACAGTGGCCAATGCAGCAAGGGTTTGATCAATAAAGGCGACAATATCGAGACTACAGTATTTCTTCTCCCCGCGACCCCCCTTTTGACGATTCTAGAGGAGAAGATTCATCTTGGTCGCTTGACATTCCTGGGGGCGAGCTCCCAAAGCCTCCTATGGTGTGGTATGTTCAACTCTACACATGCAACGCGCGGCCGACAGATTGAACACGTTCTCACTCTATGGTTTTGATATTTTGGATCCGTTCTTGCATGACGACCTCATGATATCTTTGGTTGTTGGAGTCTCCTCGTTTGGATGGATTTGTCGACTCACCACAGACTTCTGTGAAAGGGATGCCTTTGGCTTCTGGTATTTCCCCGGTGTCGTTCTGTTTTATTTCAATTTTGATGATTTTGTTTTGGCTTTTGGGCGGCTATCTGATACCCTCTCTGTTGTGACTTTTGTCACGTTGGCTGTTGATTTTGCTTCTTTTTGTTTTTGGCTCATGGGTTATGAATCAGTTCTACGGTGGCCTACTAGGTCATATACATTCGCTAGGGTTCTGGAATGCGCAATTGGAATCTGAGAAACGTCGAATGGCTACTTTCAGCAACCGGGTTCCCGACTTTGGTCGCCGTTGTTGCCGGCTGTGTTGTGTGTTGTTGTCATCGTGGTCAGTTACTGTGGCATACCCGTTACATTGCATTTCTACTAGTAACTAGTTAGCTATTAGTACTACTTACACGACGTCTATACACGCATGCACAGTGACGAGTTTGAGGTCTTTTGTACAATGTGCCTTTAGGTACTATATACTCCGGAACGTTGCGTCGAATTGCTCAACTTACTCTCAGTTGTTGATGGTGATTCTGGTGACTATCCCGGAAATCCGTCTTTCTGTAGCCCTTGCATCTCCTACCTACAAATAGGGACTACTACTCTAGATGACGGTATCACAGCTCTCTTATAACTCTGGTCTGTGGGTCTTTTCTTTTGCCATGGGTACCTATCTAACTGTATTCCAGATCCATATATTACATATACAGTAAGTAAGGTAGGTCAAGTCGTTGCTTTTCTTTGTTTTCCTATGTCTGCTTCCTCCTCCTCCAACTCGAATGCCCCATCGGATTCCGCATCAACTCTCGCCACGTCTCCATAGACCTCGCCGCATCCATATCCCCATCTACGTCCGGACCATATTTCAACAAAGCAGCTTCCGCCGCAAGTCTCGCGTACTTTTGTGCCCCCCCCACACTGCCCACAGCATTATATATCAACGCCGCATGACCGTACGGAGTATCCATAAAGGCGTCTAACCCGAGTTTCTGATAAAGTCGGATCAACATTTCGGCTTTTTTCACGCTCGCTGTGCTGTTGGACTCCCAGTTGGAAAGGGACCATTGGAGGGCGTGGATGTCGGCGACGGCGGCATCGTCTGCGGTACTGAGGTGGTTGTTGGCATAGGCGTCGGTGTGTGAGTTGTCGTTGGAGTTGGGTTTGTAGTTGGAGTTGGTGTTGGATCTGTCGTTGGAATTGGCGTCGGAGTTGGATTTGGATTTGGATTTGTTGTTGTTGTCGTCGTCCTCGCCGCGCTCCTCGCTTCGCTCGTCGGCGGCCGCACACCTCGAACAAGTACATCTAAAATGAAAAGTTGACTCGAGATACGCCATGCGATCGGACCGAAACTTCAAGGGCGGCGCGTAGGCGATTGTGATTTCTTCGTCTGGTGAGATGCTTCGGGCGGCGTAGACGTAGTGTGTTAAGAGGGTGGGTTGGAGGTGGTATTGGGCACTATACAACAAAAAAAGGTGGTGGATCGTTAGCAATTTCCTTTTTGAGATGTTCCCTCTTGCCTTGTTCCTGGACATAAAAGATCCACCAAGTGCAGACTTACTTCGGCCCACAAGCATGATTGATCCTCGACGCCTCCGGAAACACAGCCAAATGCATCCTTCCCCCAACCTGCATCTCAAACGCATTGGCCTTGACCACATCCTGCACGACGACCCTGGGATCGCCGTAGATCTTGGCTAGACTGAGATAATGTTCTTTACTCCGCTCGGGAAGCTGCTCGATAGCAATTCGTAGATAGTGTTCCCTGTCGACGGTTGAGAGTAGGTTCTCCATGTAAGACAGCAGATAGGGCGTGGTGGCGAGAATCAGGTCGCCTCGGTGAAGTTGCTGGCTTGCGAGCATGCCTGTTCCCTTTCCGGGGATTGGGGCGGTGTACCATGGTGTCTGAGTTTGACTCTGGGACTCAGACTTGGACGTGGACGTCGACGATGCCTGTGGTGGGTAACCATGGTTGATCCCTCGACTTGTCAAGGCCGTGGGATTGTGGAATGGTAGCAAGCTGGCCATTTCGGCCGCGATGGCTGGGGTCGTGAAGATGGAGATGCCTCGGCCGCTGGCGAAACTGGCGTTGGTGAAGACGCATAAGGGGGCTTGGAGAACCTCGAAATAGTCGGTGCATATTGGTTTGTGGGTCCAGGTAGAAAAAAAAAATTCTTCGTTATTGGTATCGGTGTCGATGGTTTGGTCGATGGTTTGGACAGCAACATCACCGTCCGAGTCGGGCTCTGGAAGAAGATTGGGACGATGGGTTTGGGTCACGCCGGCAGCTGATGATTGCGCAATGTCTGTGTCATCGTCATCTTCATGAATATAAGCAGGTTCATTGGCAGCTGGAAAGCCATGCAAGTCGTCAGGTGACTCAGATCCTGGAGTCTGCTCTTCAACACTGGCAGGTCGGAATTTAAAATTGTCTTCTGATGACTGCTTGACCCCGGACTGGACGTCAATGTCAACTGGGTCTTCGGCAGAAATGATAGACTGCTGGCCTTGATTCAGACCAGAGGTACGCCCCGAGGCGATAAAATATAACAGAAACAAAAGCGCAAGCGTCGAGACCAGCTCGTTCTTCATTGTTGCAAAACCCGAAAAAAAAAGACACAAGGCTGAAAAATGAAAGCAACGAGAAACTTGAAAGACCAGAATGACAAGAGACAGGAAAATCTGTAGGTATAGATAGGCATGTAGTACTCCCTGATATCGAGGTTGGCGGATCTGGATCTTGAAACGGTTGCTGCTGAGGCGCGCGTTTCATATTGTGGCCTCCTGTCTCCTTGGTGAAACAGGGCATAAGGGAAAGGAACTTTAAGCCAACCCGGTACGTATTCTTCGCTGCTGGCCTAATAGTACTGCATTTCTCGTCCCGCAACATCTCGAGTTGAAATGCACAACCTGGACGTGATAAGACTTAGGGATGATTGAATTGAGAAATAAAGAAAGGCAGCCCACAGTCTGAGCGGAAGAGGAGTGGTTGGATTTATAGGGAGCGTCTGACAAGGCCAATGGTGTACCATTTATGGACATTTTGTGTCAGACAGTCCATTTATCCAGTTCACTACAGTCAGAGTCACCAACATTCATTCGGATCTGCCAGATACTTTGACCCTGTTGAGTTTTAACGAGTCTGGCGTAGTATTTTGGACGGGTGATCTCTGCTACGGGATCTCCAATCTCCATCAGAATATGGTCACCACCTGAGAACGGAATTGGGCGAGTATGCGGCGGACCTTTTCGCTCCACCGCTTCGTAGACAGTGCCAAACACTCCTGCAGTGCTGTGATATGATATGGACCATGTCCGAAGGTATTTGCGGCACCTCTTATAGGACCTGGCTTTCAACAGCTGCATCCCATCCTGCCCTTCAGCAGCAGCGGCAATGGCCGACTCCAGCCCGGGCGTCAGCAGCAGCGCGCCTCTCATGTACAGCAAGCCCGTCTAATTTAAACCTTTCCATCGAAATCACTTCTATCAGCCAAACCTCCAACTTTTGTGGTCACAATAGTACCTTATTCGTCTCGTCTAATTGATAAAATTGACACAGAACCCATGTAAAATAAGACTGCCAAAGACATAGTCCGCAAACGCCCGCTCGGAGCTGACATTGCCCCCCTCCACAAGCTCAGCGCTCACGGTGCCGTCCCCAGTCTTGGTGGTGGTAGTTGTACTCGTACTCTTCTTTGCAGCCGGCGTGTGTGCTGCCCCAGAAGGAGGTCGTTCTGAAGTCTGCATTCGCAGGGACGCAGTAAGGACGAACTGGCCGACAGCGGCGCAGAAGCCGGACAAGAAAGCATTGAAAGGCTGGATATCAGAACGGTTAGCAACTAGTTCTGAACACCTTCACTTTGGTATGCTACGTACGTAGTTGCCAGCAACAACACAATACAAAAACTGGACGCCGCCAATGACGACCAAAAAGGCCATAAAGACGTCTAATAGCATGGTCCGGGACGGTGTATCTTGCAAGTATCTGTTCCACACATGGACGATGATCTCCTGCGCCGAGGACCGGGATGATAACGAACTCTGCGACACGGGCTTCGCGGCGGCCGGAGTGGAAGGAGTGGCTATTATAGAGCCGGAGGGGGTTCGTGCTGCTGGCGGTGGTTTCGCTGCGGCCACGGGAGTGGGTGTTTTGGCCGCGGCCAAGTGAGAGGATGGCTTTCGCGCCATGATGATTGATGGTCGATACCGTAGTGTGCAAAATAGGATTCTGATTGAGATGAGAGATACTGTAACTCTCGACGCTGGTTAAAATCTCCGCAAGCCGAGCTGGTATTCAGATGGACGTTCGACTTGGAGTTGGAGTACGTACAACGTACCTTGAGAGCCATTGAAGCAACGTGTTGCCAAGATGACTAAGAACTGCTCTGCTTCGGGTTACCGGTGATGCCGCCTTGTGCTCACCCACAGGCAGCCTCGCGTGAGCTGGGTGAGAGATCAACCTACATACTACAACGCACGACCATTATCGTTGTACCGCCTTTGGGCCTTATACGCAAAGTATTAATACAAAAGTAAGATTGCGACGCTGTCAGGGGTTTTGGCTTCCACCCTGGAGACTACCGTACCTCTTGGAATTCAGGCATGCCAAGTTCGGTGACATCTCTACTGGTTGCAGTTTTACCGCATTTCGAGTTAGATGTTTGATGCCGGGCTGAGACTGAGACGGTGATTGAAGCTTGTCAGTGAGACTCGGGCGTTGACATATGTATACATTTTAGGATTACTTCATTTCTTGGGGTAGCAGCCTGGTTGATTGTCGTTGTATCGTGTTCTTCATTAATAGATAAATGATTGACGAGATATCGTGGCTTTGTCCCGAACAAACTGTGTTCCAGGTCAATCGTAAGATATCGCTTCGGCATCTCGAGCTATACCGCGTAGAGAGTTCCATGACCCGTCCTCCTCTCGTTTCGATTGTATCTCCGCCGCCGTAACTTATAGCGGTCATCGAAAGCACTTATCTTCAACTTGCCATACGTCTGATCTCACTATCGCTATCGAACAAAATTATTTTTCGTCGTCGGGAGTAAACAAGCGAAGCCGCGGCCGAACTTCCCTGGTATCAAAGGTCACCATCATCTTACTTCTGACGGCTTCGCTCGCAAGGTCAAGATGTCCATGCGAGGAGCGCAGTCTGTCTTGCGCGGGAGTGTCCAAGCCATAGGCAAGGGTGGGAATAAGACTGTTTTTCCACACGGGGAGTCCAGACTTCTTAGTTTGCCACAAGATGGCTAGGACATAGGTAATGCCCCCTAGGATGTGGAGCGCAGGGACTGCGAAGAACGCCCACCGGACTCGGAATTTGATGACATACTCGTAGGTGTCTCCTGAGACTCTGATGCCGGAACTGTCACGGATGTAGCTTGTGATGCTGCTGGAAAGATTCGCGAATGTGGCCTTCAGGTCGTTGGAATTCTGAAGGACATCTGCCAGGGGATGCGGATTGTCAGCATTCGTGGGATACACGATGACGGCCGGTGTTCCAATGCCGCAGCCTGTTTCTGCGGCACCGAACCCCCAAGTCATAATCCAGGACTGAATACTCGCAATGGTGCCTTGGGTGATGTTGAACCGCTCGGTGGTGTTGAGACTTAAATCTCGCGCCAAATCCGAGTCAGGTATCGTAAGTTGCAGGTCGCTTCTGTTAAAGTTGTACTTGACGCTGAATGAGGGATTTCTCTCCTCCCACCCTTCCTCCAACATACCCTCATGACCACCGGTCAGTCGCCATGAGTCGGACTGTCTATCCTGCCAGGAAGCCACTTTCTCTTCCATCAGACTGCCATTCTTCGCGCTGGAATTGTAGGCATTGACACATAGAGAAAGTCCACATTCAGTAGCCTTCACAAGGGAATCTTCCCAGGCAAGGCTTCCGTTCGCCCAGTTGGGGTCGGCTTCCATGATCAGAAATGTAAGGAACGTGGTGTTTGCATCTTGATAGCTAACAGATTGCAAATAGTCCGCTGTGACATTGACGGTGAGTAAGGAATCGTATGGATTCCGGAGTTTTCGATTCGTAGTAGAACCTAGGAATCTCGGGCCGTTGGCATTCTCGATGCTGTTGTATGATACCTTGAAGGTGGTATAGTTTACTCCGGAGGGAGATGAGCCATCTATGAATGGTTGAATGGACTGATAAAAATTGTCACTTGTATTGGACATGTGCTTGGAAACGTCGTTGCAAGAGCTACAAACTGCAGCGGACGTAAACACTGGCCAGGTGCAGTTACTTGTTTGGCAAGAGAAGGCCACTTTGTCCGGCTGTGCCGCAGCAGAATCGTCCAGTCCGTTGAATATAGCGCTAATCAACCCCAAACTGGGATACGCAAGCGAGGTATTAGCAGTGATAAGCGCAGGGTTTTCGGCAATCACACAGTTCCCAGAGACTATGTACTGTATTATGCTCCCAACATCAGCTTGTGCGCTTCGGCCGATCGTAGGAGCACTGTAAAGGTCTGTAGTAAGTTCAATGGAGCCACCAAGAGGAATGGTCGCTTGAAGGAAGGCGTCGAAAGCGAGGGCTAATCAGGAGGACAAAACAGGTGAAGGAAGACCAACTCCTACATGAGGAATCAGAGTTCGATCGAAGATATTAGTTAAGAAGGAGACATACCATCGGGGGAAGAGCTGATAAGCGAGGTGGGTGCTTCCTAGAGGACCTCGACTCGCGGCGTCGAAGGTATCCAGGACTTTGAGGGTATCCGTATGTTGTGCGAACCAGGTCCACTTTTGTTGGCCAAAGCAAGCTCCAATGAACAAGGCCAGTCCAGATTTGGGTATAGTTCCCAACGTAGACACCGAAGTGTTCAAAGATGCTTGGCCACCGAGATAGCGGTTTTTCGTTCCAATGAAAGAGCAAAATAACGACTGCGGCAAGAGCCACAGTACTCACAAAAAGCAACGTCACCTCCCAGAACCAGGAGTTGTAGAGGGTGCTCGCCCAAGATCTCCTTGGACACAAATCAGCTGCCGAGCGAGGGTCGGCAGGATCGTGATCCTCCCCAGTCGATGAAATCGGAGGTCGACTATCAGTAGCGACCTTATATGGGTGGGATAAAGCCGCCTTTCTCTCGCGGTCTTCGGCGTCCAGAGATGGCAATTGGCTTGTCGATGTTCGCTCCCTCACGTGTTGGTGCTGCCTATCCACTTCGTTTGCGGAATCATCAAAATAAGTGTCGAGAGAAGAGACTCGCGCATACTGGGTCGCCATTTTGCGTGGTTGTCCTCGAGATGCTGGCTCCCCGTTTGATTCAACACACAAGGTTGGACCGCGGTTGCAATTGACAGAAGGGATCTGGAATGGGAGCATGGAAAACCCCTCGTTATCAGGAGCATGATTGAATGCGAAGGGCGCAGGCGGCCACCCTTCCTGGCCAAATACCCATGCGCGATGTGGAAGGAAGGTTAACTGAGAAAGTGTATCCGCACAGAACGATGTTTCAAGGCCACCAGGACGGTGACCAGCTTTGGCCCCTTGGGCGGCTCTAGATGGGGGCCGAAAATCGAGCAAAACGAGACAGTAGGAAAAACCATTCAGAAGCACTCTTCCACCGGCCATAGCCGACAGTCAATCAGGCTAATGACCCTGTCTTTCAGACGTGCTTAGATCGAGTTGACTGGATAGAGAGAAATGCCCATGTGGTGCAGCTGAAATTTGATGAAGTTCTCACCCAAGAACCCGTATTTACCAGGTACGCAGCAACCTGCATCATTCCAGATGTGCCTCTCGAGACAATGATTCAAAGTACTGCTGAGGCGGCGCATGTGCACCATACCTTGTATTGCAGGGGTAGGCTTGAACGTAAGGACCGGCCCGAGGGCGACTCAATCTCTTACGAGTCTGCCATCGTCCGAGAACAGTGGCCGAAGTCCACCTACGAACAGGACTGTCTTCGAATCAGCACACAACCAGCGGTTTAGGGCGCGGAGACGGGTCTGCCTCCCTTGCGAAAAGCTAATTTTCACATCAAGGATGCCCTGAGTAAGGCCACCAGAGTTATGAAGTCAAGGGGAAATGGAGTCACCGAGTTCAGGTCTCCTTGGGTGCTAATAAGTGCCAAAATAGCCGAGTCAAGGTACAGTAAATGAATCTGCATCCCTAGACGAGTGCCAACGATGCTGTGGGTACTGGAATTGGGGCTGGGGTAAGAGTCGTAGCGTTCAAGTTGTAAACATGAAGAGGATGTAATATCGCAGGAAGATATACAGTAGATCCCCAGCGTACAGGCGGCAGGTCCCACAACGACTAATATCAAGACTAGTACCTACCTAAGTAGGTAGTAGGTGTCTTCCAACTCCCTTCTGCACAGTACAAGTAGAGGTCATTCTACAGTAAATGTTCAAAAAAAACGGCACACCCCCGCATTCTCGATAATCCCTCAACAATGCGTGATACACGCAAATTGACCTGTATCCTGCATCTCTAGGGGTATTCATACGTTATATATATAGAAATACTCGCAATTGGCTCCTCTTTCATACGATATATATATTAAGTGGTGTTGAGTCTCTCAGTGCCGTGTATACCAACCTTTAGCAAGTTTCACTGTATTTATCCTGCTATCCATACTCTTGATCGCGTTATCGATTGACTCTTGCGGCAGGTTATCCCATTCTGTGATAATTGCTCTCTTAAGTGCTCTAAGGTCCTCTTTACTCCTACCGCCGTCCAGTAGGTGTGGGTGGTTCTCGATTAGCTTCTATTTTAGTATCGCCTAGACGTTCTTAATTGGGTTGAGATCTGGCGAGTACGGTGGCCATTTAAGTCGAGGTACTGAGTTTTCCTCGAACTATTCCTCGATAACGTTGGCAGTATGAATAGGTGCGTTATCCTGTATGAAAGTTATACCCGGTTGCCAGTATCTCTAGATTTGCTCGTCGAGTACGGCCTAATAGGAGCGAGCCGAGAAGCTATTTCGCTTCGTATTACTATCTCGTACTATAATAACGAGATCTGATCTGCCGCCTATCTAAATAGCGCCCTATACTATAATAGAGATATCTCTTCCTTTAAGGTGAGGCTCGATTATCTCTTTTTTCTACTTTTCCGCGGGCGTACGGAATACCTAAGTAGGTCTCTTTCTAGAGCCTCTTTCGAGAGAACACTCGTCGCTGAAAATAATAGTAGTCTACTCGGCTAGGGTCTAGTTTTCTCGCGTCTCAGCCTATAACTTGCGTACGTTCGCGTTATTCTGGGTTAAGAGAGGTCTCTTCTTCGCTATCTAGTTCGTAATACCGTGTTTTTTGAGTATTCGACGTAGCGTAGACCTCGAGAAACTTAATCCGCACTCCGCGGCGAGTCGCGCGTAAGTGATCTTTGGTTTAAGTCGTACTATACGTAGAATTGCCCGCTCGTTACGCTCAGTATATATAGAAGGGCGTCCAGAGCGTGGTTGTGAGATAGACTCGTTTCGAAGAGGAGCCTGCGCAATAGTGTTGCGTACCGTACGCATTGGAATATTGAGACCTGCACTTATCTGGCGCCAGGAGCCGCCAATAGCTCTCGCGCCTATGATTTGCGCGCGTTTATAGGGAGTTAACTCCTTGAAGGGTACCCTATTAGGAGATATAGCCTGTAAAGGCCTCCGTTGTTGAGATATTGCGTGTTGAATAGGAAGAAGGATTGAGGGTGTAGACGCGTGAACGCGAAATAACGCGTGGTGTGCCATTATTTCTGAGACCCCACTGTACATCATCGATATTACTGCCATCAGAAGACTTTCGTTCGATAGGCTTGTGCTAATTTTCACAAATTCATCAGATACAGATTGCTTGACACAACGTATGAGGGACACCGCCCAGTACCTATCATCCTAAAACATATCACAGAACACCTCTTCTCGAGAGAATCATGCCTGCCATTCCTCCTGGAGACCAGCTCCTCGACTGTCTGAAAAGATACAAGTTATTAACCACATCGTAGCTTCTTTCTCCTTTCACCACGAACTGAAATTCTCGTCTCCATTGCCCGGTCTCGTTGTCTGGCCTCGAAGGTGGGATGAAAGCGAGACTCGGGTGAGCGAGTCTGCGGACTGAATGCAGAGTAGCAGGAACGCTAGTCCATGAACACGTCATGACTGGTCGGCCTTCTGCATTCAACTGATAATCTTTATGGTCGAGGCAAATGTCCACCCATCATGATGCAGTTCCATTGGTAGTCGCGTTGTCGTTCTCGTAACCCTCCACCTTCATGTCCTTCAAACCAAGATCCTCATTCTCCTCGTCGGTTCTCTCATATTCTTCCGTCCGTATCTGAGGATCATCGCCCGAATCCACATTCTTCTGCACGTATGAATTGGCCAAGGGATCCTCCAGCGTGATCGAGTAAGGGAACTCGGCCTTGATTGCGCGATCCAGCTTGTCAAAGAACTTGTCCCACCTCTCCTTGGTTTCGGCCGGCATAGAATCTCCTGGAGCCAGGTCTGAGTCGCCAAGGTCAAATATCTGGCTGTGCAATTGATCCCGCACTTGCGTAAGCAAGCCTTCGACAGTGGTGAATCGCCCGCCGAGTGTGCCAGGCTGCACTTCCAAGCCGAGGTCATCACTCTTCAAGACGCAAGTCTCCGACTTCAGAATGTCTCGAGACATGTCTTCGATGTTCTTGACATCCAAAGTTATCCGTCTTCCTTTCTCCGGGATTTCTCCCCCGGTCTTGACGTCGTTGGTCTTGTATCCACAGTAGTCGCACACCGTGGCCATGATAATAACATCCTTGAAGTGCGGAATGTTGGTCTTCTTCATGTTGACGGTACAGGGTTTCGAGCAAGCGGGACACTCCGAGTGCAGTTCGTAAACTTGGTTGTCCACAATGTCGACGTCGTCCATTCCCACGCCATCCTTCTCCACCTCGTCGTCTGCGATGAGTCCCAGCTGCGCATTCTGCGCGCGCGTCCGGATATAGTCCAGCCGCTTGTATTTGTTGCCTTTGTCTTCTTCGGGAGAAGGTTCGATAAATGAATTGCCCGAAGGATCGTCCACCGTGACGACAAATGGAAATGCTTTGCCCTGCAACATATCATCCAATTTTTGAATGATGCCTTGAAGCGCATTATAGAGTTCCGGGTTCGTTTGCTTTCTCTCTGGCTGGTCATACTCGAGATCGGTTTTGATTTTCGTGATGATTCCCTCGAGGTTGGTCAATTGGCCGGGGCCAGGAGGCATTTCGAGGTCTAGATCCTCGATGCGGAAAACACCGGTGTCGCTCCGGACTATTTGCCGTTGGAGATCCTTTGGTTCGTCTAGTCTGAAGGTGTATTTTGATCCCGCCTCTTGAATCTGTCCTGCGCTCTTGACCGTCTTATTCTCCCACCCGCAGTGCTCGCAGTAGAAGGATTCGAGAAGGATGTCTTTAAAGTACGGGATCTTAATGGGAAGAATCCTCGTGATACCCTGATTCCAAGTTAGTAAGCTGCGTGCAGGCGCACGATATGTTGCTACATACCTCATCGCGACAGTTCATGCATAAACTGGGTATCTCGTAGATGCCGGCTTCATTGGGGTCAACGTGGACCACAGTTGGAGCTTCGATTTCTGACATTTTTGTTGCTGATATTTTGACGGTTGTTGTGATGTTTGTCGGTTCAATTATTGATTGCTGCAAATGTATCAAATTCACCAATAAGTGATACAGATGGGAATCGCAAAAGGTACTTTTATCCAGGCGAGTCGACTAGACGGCCACCCAGAGCCTTCTCGAACCACAAAATTTCGGGATTTCGAATGACGCGGAATGTCATCGCTCCGCCAAGCAATAGCCGAGCCTAGTCTGCGGGAGCGCGGCAGCTAATGCAACCTAATTTATAGCACCAACTTTATTTCCGAGTGTTTGGTTGATTTGTGGCACTCGACCGGTGTTCGATCGTTGTTCAAGTTGTACCGTTGTAGACGGCGGGCATCGGAATTCAAGTTGAGCCATCTCATGGTTGCCTCATGAGATCCATCAGGTTGAGACTTGGACCAGTTTTGTTCTGTGCGCTTTTGTTGAGTAACGCCTGCAGCCCTTCGCGGTCCTTCCTCGCCTTAGCTCTCTTTTTGCTGCTGGTTTTGGTGGTCTTTTCTGGCGCGCTTTCGGCAGGCGACTCTGCTGGCACCACGTCCATGTGGCGATGCTCAGAAACACTGGCAGCAGGCGTTCGCCTGCGCCGTCGAGCATCCACTGAGATATCTGCCACTTGCTTGGAGATTCTCTGGCATGTAGCGCATCTGCGTGATAATATCTTCTTTCGATTGTTGCTCCGAGACGTTGTTTTGGATGTGGTAGCGGTAGTTCGAGTCACGATGCGTGTAGATGCTGTCCATCCCGGCAAGAGCAAGTTGCCGCACGCCGCACACACAGTCTCTGCAGAGCTTGAGCTCTTCGTAGACTGGGCATAGTCGAGTTCAACGCTTTGATGTGCCAGGTATCTCGAGGTCGACGGACTGGACAGAAGAATCATTCGAGCGGAGTTATGCAGGAATTTTGTGCGCAGTTCTTGCGCGTCTGCCATTGTTTCCAGGCCATAAACGTTGAATAATGATCGTAAGATGGACTGTTCGGGCGTAAGCTCCAAGGCTTCGACAAGCAGAAACGGCCTTCTATGTCCTGAATTACGACTCTGAACTTGAACTGGTCAATCTAGGACGGGACATTTTCCTGGGAGGGCGGCCAGATTCACGTGATTAAGAACGGCCGTGGACTATCCAGATACAGTTAGCGCAACGAAAGGGTCTTGAAGTTCGAAGCACACTGGCAGCTTAAGATGTCCTACGATGTACAAGAAATCAATCTCAGTGTTCGGTTGTTTTCATTTGTGGTACTATGATATAGACCAGCACATACGTGCGAATTTCAGACCACACCAACATAAGATACCATATAGAACTTGAACCTCACACAAACCGAACCATTCAAGTTGTGTCCCACAACTAGTAGGTCAATCCTCCTCCTCAGCAGCAACAAGAGTCCCGTTCATATAAGCCCACAGACGCCACTGCAAAACTGAGCTCATCCTGTCCTCGCGACGTGAATTTCCGACGCAATCACTGCATCCCGCATTGAAGTCGCCCAGTATCGTACACGCCGTGGCCTGACGCCGATCGGCAACGGGGAACGCTCTCCAGAACCACGGCAGTGTCTCATGATCCTTCCAGCCAATATTCAAAGATTTGGCCGCAATTCCTCTGGGATACCATTTTTCCCAGAGTCCCGATGCGAAACTTTCTTCCGGTTGAGACTCGTTCCGCTTTGCAAAGTTGTTCCACTTTCCGTATCTTGCATGAGCCATTTGCTGATGCTTATACGCGGCAGCTAATCGGCTGAAGTATTGTCCGACCACATGGTGCCAAAGGTCCTCGTCTATGGACCTCAATCCTCCTATCCCATGTCGCCCCCGAGAGTCTTCGAACCCCTGGAGGCATGTGCCCAGTTTATATTCGTACTCGGGACAAAAATATTGGAATCTGTCCCTTCTCAAGAGATTGGCGGTGGGGCCTCTCAAGTCATCGAGGAGGCAGTCAAGCCAAACGTGCAAAGTGTTCTGCATGGTTAGACACTCGGCGTCAGCGATATCATCCTGTCCATGAAGATCCATCCCGAAAGGAATATCTGAACCCGCCCTCTCCTCCAGAAGATTCATGATGAAACGGATATGAAGATCAGAGCTAGCTGCAGCAGGTAGGCGTACCTGTAAGGATGCAGCATTTCGAATCCGTAGAAATGGTGTTAAAATCACGGCCAGATCGGAGTCTCGGCTGTCCGGTGAAATTTGTACTGAGTGCGTGTTCTCGACCCAGTCCTCGTAGCTGGGAACACTGTGGTTCAACATTCCATGGCCACCCCATGTTCTTTCCCCGCTTTCTCGGAAAGTGATTTCTATCGCCGGCAAGTTGGAGCCTCGGCGACCTTTGGGCACCTCGATGTCGCTTTGGTCTTGTGGCAACTCGCTCGGGTTACACCACCGAGGCAACATAGCGTCCAGCAACCTAGTGACCTGGTACCAAGCCCGCACGAGCTGTCCAGGATCTTTGGGATTGGGTGCGTCGATGATAAATTGTACTTGCTTGAACTTGTCGATGGGTGGCATTTCGAGTGATCGATTGATGTGGGGGGACCGTGCATCAAAGGTGTTTTGGTTTCCCGTACCCCATGGTCGCCCGCTTTGATTGATGATGCGGACAACTGATGAGTAGTCTGCAGGGTCAATGTGGAAGCCCAGCACGAACTTTTCCTCCAGGTAGGGGATGATTTCGTTGTAAATTTGCTTGCTTGTGTAGGCTAGCTGTGTGCCCCGCTGCTGGATTAATGCCTCGTAAATTATGTTTCTGAGCTCTCCTGGCAGCTGTTCTAGATCTCCGAGAGGTGTGGCCATGATGTAGGCTGGTAGAGTTTCGTGGTGTAATTGGAATGAGAAGCACAAGACCTGCGAGTAGTCGTTCGAGCGTGGATAAATTCTAGGTATGTATAAAACCTTTGGAGGGAGGATGTATGAGATCTTTGGAGGGAGGATGTATGAGATCTTTGGAGGGAGGACTGGGCTTGGGATATTTATGCATTAAGTAGTTCTTCAGGGGGCCTGCGAAGACGCCACATCTGGCAAGACGTGACCCAGTCACTGCCCATGTCCAAGTTCCAAGTGATTGTTCAAACCGAAAAGGCTTGTTTGCACTCATGAGTCTCACTAGAAGTAAGAACCAGCGGTTTGAGGAACTGTGAAGGGGTAGCTTTGTGGAAAAGGGCCAATACATGACAAGGACATGAAAAGGACAGAGATGGCGACCGAACACAAAGAGCATGGTGATCGACAAAAGGAAAGTCTGTTTTCGTAAAGTGTACTTCTGCGTCAAAGCCTATTGGTGATGCCATTGAAGACTGCTCCGAAGTGTTGGGTTGGAACCAAAAGGACCTGGCTGTGAGTGCGCACAAGCAGTTGCATGACTGGCTGAACAAACGAATACCTCGAATCCGTCCACTGGATGCTCGACACCACATGAATGTGATCTGCGTTTCAGTGCGGACGCAGACTCATTTTGAGTGCACAGTTGAATGGCTCGCGTACTAGTACACCAACATCGCTCTTGGGACCCGTGGCTCACCTGGTTCGGATTTTTTGCGAGGTGCAGCGATGCGCGTAACTTACTGTCGGAGTGATTCTGCACCATGGTAGTCAAGCGGGGATATATATTGCCACAGCCAGGTTGTAGAATGACGGGCAGTTTTGGATGGAAACTGTACAACCACTGCGGTGCTTGTCCAACTTGAAGTTATGACAGGTGATGTTGCTGGGCTTGATGTTTGTCCATCATGAAATAGACTGTTTGTGTTATTAGTTAAAACTTGAAGATCCATTAGTGAAAGTAGAGCTGGCAGCTACCTGGGTACCTCCCCTTCTGAGGCTAAAGAGGATTTTATTTGTATATGCCCCTTTGATTGGTGCCGTGGAGAGTAAGCTTTGCGAGAACCGGCGGCTCCCAGCTTTTGGACCCAATCCAGTGTGAAGCCTGACTCCAGAAGCTGAATTGTTGTGGCTGACACTGCCAGTGGCACGTACAATAATAAAATGTACAGCCTGAGCCTGACAACTCCATAGAGTATAGGTGCAAAGCATACATCTAGGTACCTGCTTGGTAGATACTGTAATCAGGCGGGCGCGCGTTCATCTGCATCCGGTATTCATGTAAAGGTGCTTTATGTGGAAAAGTGGTTGTGGACTACATCTGATTTGTCCAGATATCATTGTACCTTATTCAAATGCAAGGATAATACAAGCGGTGCGATACTGTTGTCGCTTGAACAGAGATTTGAAGCTGTGGTAGGGAGCAGTTGTTGTACTGTAGGTCGAAGGGGGAGCTATACAGCTGTCGAAGATCCATATGCATAGACTCTTCTCGATCTCCGCGCTCATTTCGGATCGAATAGTTTCACAGGCAGAACTCTTGCCTACTCAGCCTGATGCCCTAGATGTGTTCACTCGACGATCTGATTTTACGTAGATCGAGGAATCTGGGGTATGAGTTGACACCCCAGCGGCGCAGATCAGGGGAGCTTGCAACCTCGCTTGTCGTATGGCCTAATTATCCCGATGGCCAACGCAGTCTAATGCTGCTCCTCTGGGTCAAGGCACTCGCATTTATGGGTGGTGGTGGCGCTGTTCCTACCTGGCTACCTAGCTCCGGATCGATTCAACATGCTCTTGGACAGCTTTTTGACCGAGATCTACGCCGTGACAGGTAAGCTTCTTCACCCGTCAACATTGGAGCCTGCTGTAAGATACTTGGGCGTTCCCCAGACCGTAAGGGGCTGGCTGGATTCGTCCTGGTCGTTCCAACCCTGGCGGTGCAAATCACTACATGCGACGAACAGACACATCTTTTTTGAAGCGTGAAGATTCGACGAACGCCAATCTTAATTTGCGGAGGAGAGTGATTACTATGACTTGTAGGGCATGGAGATACACCAGCAGTAATACTGGCAGGTACCTGATTTACATGATACTACTGCAACAGTTACTGTAGTGCAATGCACATAGTATGTGTGCCTTCGACGTCTGCCTGCCTCAGCTGTGGCACTGGCATCCTCAGCCCCGATGAGGGACATGAGGTGGTCATGGGTCAAGTTCCAGCTGACCGGGAGGCGCAAAGACGCAACCGCGGGGCACCAGGTCTGATTGGCGGCGGCAGTCTGGGGATGAAGAATTTAGGATGTGACTAGGACCAATTGAGCTTGGAGCATCTGTAAAGAGTCAAATGGCTGGTCTTGGCAGATGGGCACGAGAAGGAGCACACAGTCCGCCGTTCCTTCCCCAATCTTGGGCGACCGACTAGCTGCCACTAGCGGCTGCTAAGTACTTTGGCCGATTTTGCAGGAAATAAGGAATTGCTTGCTCCCCCAGGCTGAAGCATCCACCCCCACCAAAACCTCTCCTCAACTTCAACACCGTGGACTGCCACTGGCACGACATCGCACCTCTCTTCGCCTCCTCTCGCCTTTCGCCGTTCACCCGCCCGCCAGTCTGGCTGACCGCTGAATTAACCGTCATCATCCACTATTTCTCACTGCTTACGCTTCCTCCATCCACACGCGAATCTTACCAGGTGGCAATTTTCTTTTTTTCTGTCGCTTTCCAAACACAGACAGGGCCGCCAGAGCCCACATCTTCGCCATCGTTGAGCGTAACGTTGGGCTTTCAAAGACGTCTTCGTCAACATGCCCCCCGGCGCCCGCAGTCCAGGAGTGTCCGTCAAAGCAATCACCAAACCTCGCCGTCGCCAGAATCACTGCTGCGACCAATGTCGCCGTAGCAAGCGGGCTTGCGATGCAACTGGCCGTGCCGTCGCCGAAGTTTGTTCAAATTGTGCCAGGACGGGCAAAGTCTGCACATTTGAGAAGCTCCGGCGCACCGTGGCCCAGATTACCTCAAAACAGGGTGTCAAGGAGGCGACGCCTTACAAAAGCCCTGTCAATGACCATGCAAGTCCAGAGAAGCGGGCAGCAACAGCTCAGACGCCTGTATTTCCTGTCGAAGTCCTGTTCGGGTCCCGCCAATCCTCCTTTGATCAGACGGTATCGTGCTCAAATGAGGATTTTATGGAAATCGCGGCTTACTTCTCTGCACCCGACCGCAAATCTGTCGGCAAGGAAGACAGGTCTGCATCTGAATCCAGCGAGTCGTGGGCTCCCCCAGCGCTTCCAACTCCGGCCGAAAGCGGTCTTGGGCAGCCTTTTGACACCTCCACGCTAGATGCTGGATCTGTCTTCAATGCTGCAGAGCTCAATCCATTAGATCTGGGCGACCAGGATCTGGAGGACACCGACAGCAGCATCTTTTCCGTGGCCGGTGCAATCCATAACGACGATCCCATTGACATGCAACTGGGAGGCACATCCGGGTTTGAACTCCCTTCTTCACGTCGATCGTCATCATCATCATCATCTTTTCCAGACCCGTCCTCAGATACCATGCTTTATCGTCTGGCGGAGAAGACGAATAAATCCTTGATACTGGATAGCCTGACACGCATATACCATGACACGATGGAGAATGCCCTGTCCTGCTGGCTCACGGAACGAACTTGCCCATATACTTATGAAGGGATTGTGGACCACCAGATCTCGAACAACTGCAACACGGCTGTGGAAGGCTCTACGACATTCAAAACGCCTGTGGTGTCGCGGATCTGTCAACTGGATCGGCCAAATTCTATACTCCGCGAACGACCTTTAACACCTCGTGAGAACCAAGCAGCATCTCGTGCTCTCAAAGCTGCCATCATGGCGTTTGCTGCGCAGTGGGCGCCAAGCACATGTGATCGAATGGCAGCCATGACAAGTGGTACCGGTACTGAAGCAACAACCAGCGGCAGTGTTGGTCAGCGCTCACCCACTTTCAATCGCTCACTCCAAGAACGCCTGTGGAATGAGGCACGTCACATTTTGCAGGAGACAGCGGGGCTTGACTCCTTTCGAGTTGTGTTCGCACAGCTTGTGTTCTCATTCACCCAGAAGCCACTTCCGCGGGAGGATCACGAAAGGATCACAAGACTGCGTGCTAAGCGAGGAAACAGTATCCACGCGAGTCCTGATGTAGGCGGGACACAGTATATGCAGGGTGATATGTCCGCCAGAGGTTCTGCAGTTTTGGCGGCGAATTATGGGGTTGACAGCGAAGTGGGCGAGCTTGAAGAACTCAAAGAACTTTTGAAGCTCCAGGGCCCTCCAATTTATCTTGAAACTGCATTGATGCGGCTATCCGATAAAAGAGCGCGTCTGGAACAGCTCGGTGGCGGGTCTCGACTAGGAGCTGCTCATCCTGTGTCTGTTTCGGACCGCAAGACTTTCAATCTATTGTTTTGGATGGTGATGATGTGCGATACGCTGGTCGCTGCCCTCCAGGGGCGGTCTTTCGTTGTCTCAGATGAAGATTCGCTCATTCTTGGGGCCGAAGAATCCAGTCATTCCCCGAGTTGCGCATCGCTAGGCACGGCCGAGGAAGAGCAGACCGGGACGGGTTGGCCTGCCTCCACACTGATTCAAGACGAAAATCTGGAAACTACCCCTTGGGGCACATTTTTCCTGCGAAGGGACGGCCTCACCAAACCTGGAAACTGCTCGCAGTGGCCATTTTCCAACGACCACGCCAGTAACCTCCTCTCGGACGCCACTCCTATCAAAGTCCTCCTCTATCGCCGAGTAAAACGGTTGCGGAACCTTTTGTTTCGACGAGCTCCACCCCGAAAAGTCGAGGCAGGGATCGTTCAAGCTCTGACAGTGTACGAACATTGGAACAAAACTTACGGCGACTTTATGTTTACGTGCTTGAAACACCATGATGAGCTTTCTCCCCGCATACAGTCATGGTATACAGTCCTTTTAGGTCATTGGCACCTGGCAGCCTTCCTTCTTTCCGACTGCCTGGAGTTGATTGATCGCCATCACAAGGGAGACAAAGTCTATGGTGCTCTGCGACAGTCCTGCAGATTGGTCTTTGAGATCAGGAAGACCAGTGCCTTCCAAGTTGCCGAAGTCTGTAGAGTGGGCAGACCCCGCTACAATTCGAGCTTCCACCAGTCAAATGATTTCCACACCACTGTCAACGAGGGAGCCATTTTGACAGAGCCGTGGACAGAGATCCTGATCCGTTGTTTTGCAAGGAGTGCGGACCACTTCCTCAAATGGCTTTCCGACTGCCGCTCTGGGAATCTTTCTCACTGGGTTGGGCCTGATGATTGCCAGACGCTTTACAATAACTGTGCCCACTGTGTTGGGGGGCTCTTTGATTTGGGGCGGAAGTCTGATATGGCATATCTAGCCGCCCTGTCCTTTTCCGATCGACTCAAGGAGTTCCCGAACCCCTGGCAGGATCCTGGGTCAACATGGAGTTGAATGGGATGGTTTAAGCGAGGGACGCAGATGGCAACTGATGAGAGCATGACTGTTAGGAGTTTTCTTGTATCTTTTTCATATGAAGCGATCAAAAAGCGTTACCAGGATACTAGTAGGCCGCCTTCGAAGTATCTGAGGGGCCAAGTACGCAGTGTACAATGCCGATTTAAAGTTTTGCACCAGACATACAGTGCCAGGTACCTGTGTATATCACCAGCAGACTGAAGCAGGATGATATTGAGTTAGTGACAGTCTGCCACTATCTGCACTGGTCACTAATGCTTCGCGGGAATCTTGCGCATATCCAGCCGCTAGTAGGTGACTAGCAGCAACTAGTATAGAGCTAGTCCTGTTACAGATTATCGAACCTCACTACTACACCACGTCGCCATGTTGAAGTTGATGGCGACTGACAGGGTATTCACTGCGGCTGGTCTCTTTACGCTTCACTGCGCTTCACTGCGATTTATTTCTGCGCTTGGCTGTTTCATTGTTATTGTCAATTATGTCTCCTCGCATCTTCTCTTCATAATTGCGCCGATGATTTCATTTTCACGATCTGCGCAAATTCTTCGGCTTTTGAATAGTGATTTTCCACCACAGGACCACAGATGCAAAGGATCTGACAGTCCTGGAGAGGAACACGATGTCTGAAGAGCAAGAGCCTGGTGGCATTGCGTCGGTGACCACAGGCCAAAACAAAGAAGGCGTCAGAGTGGCCATCGAGGGCTGTGTAAGTTGATCCTGGGACTATTCTCATCCCCTGGCCTGATCCTGGCTAATGTCCTACAGGCTCATGGCACCCTAAACTCCATTTATGCCTCTGTCGAGGAAGCCTGCCGTGTGAAAGGATGGGACAGCGTTGACCTCGTCATCATTGGCGGCGACTTTCAGGTGCGTTGAACTCCAAACACCTCAGACCTGGCCAGATTTGCTAAAGAATTGCTCTCTAGGCCGTGAGAAATCAATACGATCTCAACGTCACGGCGATGCCAGAGAAGTACCGCCGAATGGCAGATTTTCATGAGTACTACAGTGGCGCGAGGGCTGCTCCCTACCTGACCATCTTCATCGGAGGCAATCACGAGGCTAGCAATCATTTGTTCGAGCTTTACTATGGTGGATGGGTCGCCCCAAACATCTACTACCTGGGTGCCGCCAACGTCATTCAATTCGGTCCCTTGAGGATTGCGGGACTTAGCGGAATCTGGAAGGGTTACGATTATCCTAAAGCTCACTTCGAAAGATTGCCGTACAATCGGGAGGAGATGTCCACCATTTACCATGTGCGCGAACTCGATGTCAGAAAGTTGCTGGCCATCCGTACTCAGGTCGATATCGGTCTTTCACACGACTGGCCTCAGCGAGTGGAGATGCACGGAAATTTTGAATGGTTGTTTCGATCAAAGCCTGGATTTGGAGTTGATTCGAAGAATGGAAAGTTGGGAAACCCGGCTGCCCGACAGTGTCTGGATCGCTTGAGGCCTCCATATTGGTTTTCGGCCCATCTGCACACCCGATATGCAGCCATTGTCGAGCATGGCCAGAACGATGGATCTTCACTGCCGCGGGCTACACCAGGTGTGAGCACTGCGAATCCGGCTGGATTGTCACCCCAGCAAAACTCACAGAGGGTCTCGGCATGGCAAGGATTTCATGCGGTTGCTCAGCGCGAGGATGCAGCGGACAGGGACAGGGCTCTGCAAGAGCAAGAGGCTCGACGTCAAGAAGAAGCGAGAACTGGCATTCGACAAGGCCCCTCGTACACCTTTCAGGAGACATTCAAACAAGTCGATTCGAACGCCGGGTTCGACAGGCATGTCACTTCCACCACCAAGACGGAGATCAAACCTGGAGAACAGGACCAAGCTATCCCCAATCTTGATGGCTGCTTTGTTTCAAGACCGTCAAAGAGACAACGAACCGAGTCCGATGCCCTCGAGCCGGCTCGTCCTCATCCTACGGCCTCGGAGCGTGGATTCGCCTCATCGAATGACCAGCTTGATGGCACGAATGCTAGTCGTCCGGCTGGTGCTCCAGAGATTGTTGTCGACAACCCTGACGCCATTGATATCGACATGACTGACGACGATGAACCAGTTGCAACCGGCCGAAACGGCTCTGGCAGCTTTTCTACAGCTCCTATTCCTATTCCTGTAGCGACGTCCCTCCGGCCAGACACTGGAGGCATCGCCCGTGAGCCAAGAGTGTTCTCTCTGCCCAACTCGGAGGCAAGTGAAGACGGCGGTGTCAGACTTAACAATGCAGACATATCGTCGTCAAAGGCTGCGGCTACGGCTGCGCCAGCGGTGCCCACTCCAGCAATTCAACAGTATCCGGAGTCCATGGACGTCGACTCTCCAGCACCGGCCCTGAACTCACAGGGTGTGTCGACCGCAACACCGTCATTCCAGCCCACTGCGCCAAGCTCTAAATCCGACCCCTCTTCGGCAAACCTTGTCCCTGATCTCGATAAATGGCCCCAAGACGAGATCTCAGAAGCTTTTGGTCCACCGCAAGCTGTAGTAGCACTTCCGCAGCCAACTCCACTGGTGACCCATGACCAGGTCGACTCGACACCCCCCAATGCAGTTGTGGCAGTACCTGACCCAATGTCCAAGAGTCGCAATGTCAGAAAGGGTCCAGGCTCAACTCGGCAGGCACCAGAGGCAGTCCTACCACGGCGATTCTCAGGTGGAATCAACGCCGGAAAGACCTCCACTCTGCCGCCGGTTGTCGCACTGCCACAGCCACATTCGTCGCGTGAAGAAATCGAGAAGAATTCAGTCCAGCAGAAAGCTGTCGTGGCACTTCCGCAACCGTCTTCGAAAGGGAATACCATCCAGCAGAGCTTGACCGAGGAGCAGCATGGCATGACCCCCCTACCGCATCCCGCAGCGACTGGAAACGACGTCAAGGAAAGCCCATCTCAGCAGCATCAAGGAATGACTCCGCTACCAAAACCGTCTTCTATTGACCAGCCGCAAGCCGCCATCGCTGTGTCCCAACCCACCGCAAACGACGTTTCAGACGAGCTCCGCGACCAATTGGCTGTTCTTTCAAACACTTTCGCCAAGAAGGGAGACAAAGTCAAGATCGAAGCCTCGCCCAGCCTGCCATTCCCAGAAGGCATCACGAACCAGAAAACAGAGTTCTTGGCCCTGGGCAAATGCGAACCATATCAGGAGTTTCTACAGCTTCTTGAAATCAAGTCTATCAACTCGAGTTCAGCACAGGAGGAGAATGTTCGTCGTCCATTCACACTATCCTATGATCCCGAATGGCTTGCTATCCAGCGTGTTTTTGCACCTGAACTCGTCCTCGGCGGATCTCCGAATGATAGAGCACCACCTCACCGTGGCGACACATTCTATCGTGAGCAGATTGTTAAAGAGGAAGCATGGATCCACGAGCATGTCGTCAAAACTGGCAAACTTGGCGTTCCGAACAATTTCACCATCACTGCGCCGGTCTATGATCCGAAGCCGAATCAACCTGTTGCTTCCACCTCCATGCCCCGCGAAGTCACCAATCCTCAGACAAGCATGTACTGTGACTTGATTGGAATTGAGAATAAGTTCGACATCAGTGAGCAGGAGCGTGATAGGCGCATGGAGCAGGGTCCGAGACCAGATCGGCCGGAGTACGTCAATTATGAGAGTCGGTCAGGCCGTCGGGCTGGAGGTCGACATGGTAGCCATGAAGGACGTGGAGGTGGTGGTCGAGGTCGTGGCGGAGGCCGAGGTGGTGGTGGTGGTGGTGCCGGTCGAGGAGGCTATGGCGGCCGGGGCCGTGGAGGTGGCCGTGGAGGTGGTGGTCACGGTAGAGGACGGGGTCGTGGTGGTGGTTGGTGAGGCGGTAAGGCTCGACGATGCAACAATCAAGGTGTGATTTGCCATGTACCACAATGCAATGCCAAACTCACCACCACCACCTCCTCCTCCTCCTCCTCACAACTTGGAAGTTGTATCAATTGCATCTCCTTTGGTCTACAGCAACGCCCGCTCCTGGGACCGGACACAGACACAGGAACAAGCGCATACCATGCCATGCATATTCGCATGCCTAGTGCACACGCGGATCGAATGCGAATACACTTTTCTGCTCTGTGCAGCCGATTTCTGCTTGCCCAGCCATCATCTTGACCATTCATTGGTTTGTGTCTCTGATGTTTTCCGCACGGGCTTCTTCTTGCATTGCATTCATTGCCTGCCTTGGTTTTTATTTTGCAGACAGTGCGGAGTGGAGCAGCGACGCGCTGCACTTTGCTGCGATGCTTACCTATGCTTCCAACAGACCATGCACAGAATTTGTGGTCTGATGCCCTGCTTTGATTGTATGATGAGATACTTACATAGGTTCCTAGGCACGACAACTCACGTTTACCGCTGGTACATGCATCTACTGCAGCCACGCCGCCGGAGCAAGAGAAAACCTAGGGTTGTTTTACATCGACGACAAAACACTCAATTCATTCCATCCTGCTTCGACTCTGAAGGATACTAGTATCGTAGGTTCTTATTCTTTTCGTTTGGCCCAAGGAACCGGACGAGCACAGTTTAGCATCATAAAATAGAGGAGACGATTTGAATGGAAGATGGAAGATCAGAAAAAGGACAAATTACCTCAGGAGAGACCTACGACACTTGTACGCATATAAATCCGGCTTTCAGAAGTGGGTTACACATGTACTACTAGAATTTATCCCACAGTCACGGCTTTGGCCCTGCCAGTCCTAGTAGCTGTTCCTGTTCTTGCACCGACTGCCCTCCCCGTCGACCGTCTAGTGTTCGAGGCCGCCTTCTCGAGTCTATCCAGCTTCCTCAAAAGGGCACGTTTCCAAATCTCAAAATCTCGTGTTCGCTCATCGCTCGTAAAGTCGACGGCGGGTTGCATCATCGTAGCCAGGCCGGGCAGTAAAATGTACGGAGGATCTTCTTGTTCTTCCTCGTCTTCGTCATGGTTTTTTTCTTGTTCGGCTTCGTTCGTTGCTCTGTGCCGTCTGCGGGTCGCTGCTGCCGCTGAGATGATGCGATCTTCGTCATCATCTTCATCTCCGCTGTCAACATCGAGTACGGCATCGGCATCTGCAGGAACCCGTTTGTTGGGCTCAAAGTCAAACACCGATTCAGGCACGCTCGCCCACCACTCCTGGCCGCGACAGTATCCTTCGCGATTAATCCTGCGGATCCAGGCCTCGACGCCCTCGGTGCCGGGGCTGTAGCCTAGTTCTTGCACACTTTTCGAGCATGTCGCTTTGTAGACCGATGTGGTCATCTTGGCCGTTTGCATCCGGGTCAGGGTCAATAGGTATATTGCGATCAGGAGGCCTGTGACGGTCTCTTGGAACGAAGAACCTGTATCAGCATCGCCAGCATCGCCAGCATCGCCAGCACCGCCATCGGAATTGTCATGACCGTCATGATAATCATGATCACCATCTGCTGCTGCTGTGTCCTGCGCTTTCCCCTGCGGCCATAACCCCGTAAGTTGCAGCACGATACAAGTGCCAGTATAGACGTGCGGAGCGAGCAGAGGCGTCCTGAACGTTTTGCACAGTTTGCGAATCGAGGGCATGACGAACGCCGGGGCCGCCCTGTCCGAGTCGATGTCTTCCGAGGGCTTTTTGTTCTTGTCTCCAACCGCCTTGAGAAATGCAGTTTTGTGGTTCTTGGCTGGAGTTCTCGATGGAGTCTTTTGCTTCTTGGAGGGCGTGGCGAGTTCATCGTTTTCTGCTGCTTCAGACCCCGAATCATCATCAAGCCCGGCCTCGCTTGCCGTCCGTTTCTTTGTAGCCGCGGTACTTGTAGTTTTATTGTCGGTGTTTGCCTTTGCCTTTGCCGTTGACGTCCTCGTATTTGCCCGTGTGGGTGTGGGTGTTGGCGTCGCTTTTGCCTTGATCGGCGTCTGACTTGTACTCGTCGTATCTTCCAGCACTCTTTCTAAAAACGTCACCAGCTTTTTGTACACTGCCGGCTTGCACGGCGCACTCCCGGCCTTGACGGCGGGCAAGCGACATTGCGACCGGAGTCGCTTACATGCTATCTCGCAGCATGCGTAGGTTCGGGCGATTTCTTCCTCGGGTTTCAGATGAGATGCCCGTTGGCGGGATTGGGCAAGCAGCGACTCGGACAGGTGGACTAGTTGCGGTGGCAGTTTCGCCGAGTGGCTGGGTAGAAGGAGACTGAGGGACTGCTGGATGGCGGAGGAGGCTGGCATAACTCGAGTTCAAGTTGGCGCACTTTGGATCAATGCGGACTTTGGTTGCTGATAAAATATCTTGTTGTTGTGCCCTACCAGATTGTTGCATCACATTCAGTTTGTCTGCGCGTCGCGTACAACAACAGTGGACGCGTAAAGTGGTTTATTGCGCTTGAGGGTCACTATACGCCAACCGAGTTTATATACGTAGGAGCATGGGCGCAAGATGCGCGTGTCACGCTATACTCTTATCATTGGAGTGTTGGACGGCCAAATGATCTATTCACCAGGGAAATGATGCTGAGTAGGAAGGGAGAATGGATTCAAAGAGATGACTGCTAGCTGCTCTGTTCGTGCGTAACTTCAATCCATACCCGTTCGTAGCAAGCCAAAGCAATCTGATTCCATACCGCCTCCCGCATGACCGCCCACTGAAACGCCCTCTCACCGTCAACAGTTCTCAGGACTTCCAATTGTTCTTTACTTGCGAGGCGCTTGATGACATCTGAGCATTGGCCGCAAGTCTTTCCCACCAGCCAGTCGTACCTCGCAAACCTCTCCCTAACTGCGTCAACTGCAGCCCCGGGGCGAGGATCGTAGGAGGGCCCACGACAAGCCCACACCAGGTTGCGGAAATCCTCATCTGTCATATAATACACGTTTTCCACCAGTTCTGGTGGGATGCTAATGTAGAGCACCCCACAGGCCACAGCGGGACTTCTGGCCTTTGCGTAATTGGCATATTTCCAAGCAACTTGGCGTTGCTTCGTCAGATACAGCACAGGACGGGCTTTCTCGAAATCACCAGGTGGCATCGAAAGCAGGGTATCCATGATGAGACATTTAATGTTGGGGTCCTTGATTTCGAGAAACCTGGAAATGTAACCACCTCTGCAGAAAATACCAGCTTTGTACTCTTGAGGGATGGTGGCTTCGGAGCTGATGACAGTTGGAGAAATGTTCGTCGAAGCTGAGTTGTTGCTGGAAGATGTTGGTCCGACAATCTGGGAAGAAGACTGTCCGGATTCGGTCCGCCTATGCATTCTGGACCGCATTGTCGGGGCATTCTTTTTTATCCTACCGTCGACTGCGCAAAGAAACGCCCAAGACTCTGAGATGGTTTCCGTTGCCCAACCTTTCGCACTCTTGGTGGGACGAATGTCAACGAAGGTGGGGTCACAAATTGCCTCCCGTAACGATCTCTTGATACCCATGTCCTTCAGAGCGACCAGCCAGTCTTCATCCTCACTGAAAGCATCCGGCTTGCCTTCGAGGAAACCCAGCGCAAATTCTACAAGAGTGTAGATTGAAGTTGCCAAAGGTTCGATAGGATGGCCGTGCGGGGAGTAGTAGTTCCGAAAATTGGATAGGATCGTGGCAGCCGCACTTTTCTTGAACCCACAAAAGCGAAGGGACTCCACACTGTCCAGAAAGACAGGGATGTCAACCTCCTCCTCCCAACTTGCATCATCACTCGAGTCCCGTAGGACCCCTCGTCTCAGTCTGACATGACCTGAGGTGGTGGTTGAAGGTTGAAGGTCTAAGTCACGCAGGATGGCGTGCGATGTTTGGGAGATCGTGTTGGCAGTACTGGAATCCATTGTCGGGTGAGGTGACCACGGAAATAGCTAGAACTTGGTGGGACCGGTAAGGCACACGTTTGATGGGATGGTGAAGGGAATGTGACGAGAGGGTGACGAAGTCGGTAGTGTCTCTTTATAAGAGAACCATTTAGCGAAGGGTGAGTCAACGCCAAGCCTTCGAGGACCTTCATGCGCTGAGAACAGGTACCTAAAAGGTTTGCCAACCTTTGGAAGCCACGGCGATCTGTCCTTGAATTTGCCGCGCTGGAGGAAAGTAGAACAGTGGCCAATATCCCAGTGCCAGTGGTGGTGGCCCTCAAAGAGCCCTTAGCGCTGTTTGGGGTCAAACTGAGGTTGAAAGCCGAACAAGAGGAAGAACGAACTGTTCAAGCAAGGCTTAGATGGAAGCTCCAGGTCGTAAAGACAGATGATAAGTCCACCTGTGCTCGATGTGATCTCATACGGGATAGCCCCCTCGACTTTGCGTTAGCCGAGTACGTAAACAGAGCCAGTTGGGCCAACGGTACTAAGGTACGCTGTAGCTGCAGTGAGTGCACGGCGTCGCAGAAAGGCACTCTAGTCTACTTACAGTAATAGTGAATGTAGGCTTGGCGTGGTTAGACACTACAATTGGTTGGTAGGCGCCATGGCCCTGTGGAAAAGGTCCCATACTACAGCGTACTAGTATATGCCTACATAGTCAATTTCGATATAGAGCACAGAGATAAACATCTCGAGTGCTATACTTCCAGGCAGTAAGGGATACTGAAGGCAGTTCGTTAGTCTATTTTGCCAGGAACCGGTCGAACACTGTCAAGAATGAAAAGAAGCATATGAGGTCCAGGAATGCCTAAGCCGAGCGGCGAGGCACCGATGGAGAAACCGAGTACAGGGATACCAACGACGTCGGGGCGAGGCTGCCTCCCTATGAGGCAAACATGAATTAGTCGAGCTAATACTATGAACCGCCACTGTTCACGATGACAAGTTCACGATGCAGCTTGGATTCGATTTATTAGCGTCGATGTTCCACGCATGACACGACTGCGAAGCCATATACGTCTCTTGTTATTTTGAAAGGGTACTCGTAAGCATGCAAGATACAAGGTATGAAAAGTATTGGTACATTTCTATAAGGGCTCTCAGGGATACAACTCTTTGCTAAAGGTATTTAAAAAGGTGTGACGACCAACCTCATCTGAATAATCATAATAAGCAGGAGATGGGCCGCGTTTCGTCGGGCACTTCCACACTCCCGACTGGCATCACGAGTGGTTGTGATTTCCGTTTCCGCCTTCAATAAGACCTGAAGCGTCGCGAACTGCGTCTGTGCCTTGAGCGCGGGAGCATGGTTGGAACCGGTTGCTCGGCAAGGGCGTAGACATGCCCGTGCAAGATGGGTCGGCTTGCTGATACACTTGGACACCGCCAATGGCCCAGTATGCATCTTTGAACACGGCCGGATTGTTGGTCACATAGTCCTGACATGTTGGGGCGACCGAAGCGCACTCTGAAGTATTCCATGTCTTGTCGATCCAGTCGCCACAGAGCGCAGTGTTGAAGATGATCTTGAGGTTGAAAAAATGCTCGTCAAAAGTCCCGTTGCCACTGCTGACGAACATGGCATCCGGAGGCCCCCAGCTGTCGGCAGCGGCCTCGGGATCGGGAGATCCGGCAGCAATGTCACTGGGCACACTGCCACGCTGGAAATTCCAGATCCTGATGGCATCGCTGGTGAACTCGGTCGCAAGCACGCTACCTCCTGCTGCATTGTAATCGGTGCCGAAATCATTCCACGAGCCTTCTGCGACACAGCCCGTGCTTCCTGCAGTATCGAGGCTGCAGTCGAGACTAGATAATGTCCCTCGCATCTGAGTTTGATTGGATGATGTTGCTCCCGTCACGTTGAAGATGCTAACACCGGTGTCGGCGTGTAAGACCATTTTGTTGACCGTCTGTTTGTTGATTCCCTCCATAATGTCAATCTCCCCCGCCTGTGGCCAGCGAGCACCTTCCCCCAGCAGCCAGTACGCAGGCCAGCTCCCACATATCCCACCAGGCATGTGTTTAATGTCGGCGATCCACAAAGAGTGGTTGAACGTATCTTTGCTCTCAACGCGAGTAGAAGGGCGGCCATCCGGGGTGACATTCAAAGACCACCAGTCAACCCCCAGGTAGATCGCGTTATCGAATGAGTCACTAGAGGCGAAGCCTGCCAGTCCAGTCTGATTGGCCGTCTCCAAGTCGACGTATTTGACAAACCCGTTCGTAGGGTCACGATCGGAGAAAAAGGCAAAATTGTCGAAGAAGTTCTGGCCTGTGTATTTCTTCACCAGTTGGTAGGATGTCGTTGAAGCTTCCTGTGCGTTGGAGACTCGCAGAATGGCGCTGACCAGCAGCGGCAAGACTATGTTAGAGGTCATATCAAACAGATAGAGAGAATATGGTTCTTGGTCGCTCTCAGGCCCGAGTATATGTTCGAGGGGCGCAGTTCTGGAAAGGAAAGGTATAACTTACGGAACTGAAAGCAAGAGGAATGGCAAGATGCCTGGATTCAGGAGTCATAGACCAAACGAGTACCAGAAGCAGAGAATGTGACATTTCTTAGGTCGTCATTGTCACTCGGTAAAGGGCGATGCAAAGAGTGCCAAACAAGGCGCCCGACAATGCAGATGCAGAACAAAGTGATAGACAAAGGGGTCATTTGGAACAAGGCTCTGCTGAGCACAATGGGACGGCTGATAGGCCAAAGGGGTGGGTCGAGTAGTGAATACAGCCTCGTGGCCGAGTGAATAATGACAGGGCTGGCCAATGGCGCCCTTCGTTTCACTTCAACTTCACTGTCCGGCACCAGCTTACCTGACTAGTACATCTGCACTTAATAGTTTATTGTCGCAGAATTATCCCCAACATTCAGAGAGCAGTTTGCCGGCTCGTCTCTGGGAACCCCTGGTTTAGCTAGCGTGACAATGGCCCATCATAGAGTCTAACCGACTCGTCTCTGGGACCCTCTTGGCTGAAACTTCGTCGACACCAGGTACAAGGACCATCATAGAAATGGCAGGCTTCCTCTGAATGGGTAAAATTCCCGGGAAAAACCTCGCAAGAACGGGGTTTCACTTCCCTCGAACGCCCAGCTGAGCGCTCTGCAGGACGCAAAGCAAAAAAGTACCAAAAAGTACCAAAAAAGTACCACAGAATGCACCCTTCGAAAGGCGGGGCCTTCGAGGAAAAAGTTTTTGGCACTTTGGACAGAAGGCTTTTTGATTCTTTTTGGTGTTTTGATTCGTGGGTCGAGTGACTCTGCCCTACTCTGCGGCGTCGAAGTCGGCGCACGGCAATTAAAGAAAGCAGTGCAAAGACAGAACTGCTTTGAGGAGGCCGCCGTGAACAACAATGGTATGTGAACTTTTAGTTTTGCCGTATTGATCTCGCAACGAGTAGCTGCATAAGCCTTCAAAAGGCAAGGCCCACAAGCTGTGCTGTACCACCAGCACGAGAACTGAAAGCATTGCCTACTGTAGCCGGAACTTACTTGTTCTATACGCTTCTTTGTCAGATCTCGCCCTTCTCGAGGTCAGCTTATTCAAGGGACACAAAGAATATACCACTGTAGTTGCTCACATGACAACGCGTCAAAAACCACTTTACGCGCTTCCATGGTCGACGTCATTGATTGGTTGACAGATTTGTACCTATTCCGGTGGCCAAAGAAAGTCGACAGACTCCGAGTTCACTCTACGATCCGCATCTTCTGGGAAGCCCTGCATCAGGCGTAGTGTGTTTAATGTGCCTTTCCTCACATCGCATGCCTGATGGTCAGGCTCCAAGGCGCGACCGTCTCGCGTCAACCAGTCAACCGTAAACGAAAGCGCCAGACCAAAGACAATGGCGACTCCGAGACAACGACGACGACGCCCGAACCTAGCGCTGCCGAAGCAACAACAGTGACAACAACTACATCGGTTCCTACCAAGACACATGATGGAGGCGTCAAACCCAGAAGGGCAAAGTCCACTGCGAAACCAGCACTGCTTCGGCGGAGTTCATCCACGAACCTCGTTGAGTCCGACATCCCTTGGCCAGATCATTTCAAATACCTCTTGCAACTACACAAGGCTCTCAATGTCGTATACACATTCTGCTGCACCCGGAAGCATTTCGCGACGACATGGGATAACATCAAGTCCACGGTAGAAGGACATATCAAAAGGCCACTCGTTGAGGAAGATGTGGCGCAGGTAAAGGCCTTGGTGCCTCGGGCTATCAATTTTGCCTATGTCGACGAGGAGCATTTGATGGTCACGATAATGGGTGAAGATGACGGCATCAAAGGAGGCAGAGCGGACCATTTCAGGTCACTAGCAGAAGATGAGAGTGCTCGCAATGACAACTCCGGGACGCCCAAGGAGCTGCTGCTTTTCGAATTCATTGACGGCGATTTGAAGAGACAGGTGGTTGATCCAAAGACAGGCGAACCCACTAAAGCCACTCAAAAGCTGCGCAAGGAGGATCTCAAGATGCCGGTGTTCAGTCAAAAGTCAATGTTGAAGCTGATCGAGAAGCGCAATGTCAAGTTTACTTCGGCGATAAATGCTTTTCTCAACGAGTGCGCTCAAGAGGGTAAAGATCCAGTTGAAAGGATCCTAGATCTCAAGCAGCAGTACATTCCCGTTCCATCATCGAGTCGTTCCACCACACCTGCACCCGAATCCATCGGACTGCCCAAGTCTATTCCCAAAGAACGCAACGCGATTTCCGAGATCGTCAAAGAGATCACCTCGTTGGAATGGTATACCGGTCAGATTGTTCCTGATGGTCATCGGGTATTCGATCCGCAACCGGCCATATATGGTGACCTCAGCTTTCCACTCTCGCAAAACTTGGTGAATGCTCTCTACAACAGCAGAGGAATCACCCAACTTTATTCTCATCAAGCCGAAGCCATCAACAACTTACATGACGGGCATAACGTGATTGTTTCCACATCGACAAGCTCCGGAAAGTCTTTGATCTACCAAATCCCAATGTTACACGAACTGGAAAAAGACCCTGAAAGTCGCGGCATGTACATTTTCCCCACGAAAGCACTCGCGCAGGATCAAAGACGAAGCATGAAGGAACTACTGCAGTACATTCCTGGATTCGAGAATATCCTGGTGGAAACTTTTGATGGCGACACGCCGATGAAGGAGAGAAACATGATCCGGGACGAGGGTCGGATCATCTTCACGAATCCAGACATGCTCCACATTACTATCCTTCCGCAAGAAAGTGGATGGAGAACATTCCTTCGCAATCTGAAATATGTGGTTGTCGATGAGCTGCACGTCTACAACGGCCTCTTTGGAGCACACGTGGCCTTCATCATGCGCCGCCTACGACGTATATGTGCGGCTTTGGGCAATCGCAAGGTCAAATTCATATCGTGTTCCGCAACGGTCGCCAACCCTGAAGAGCACATGAAGACCATCTTTGGCGTCGACAATGTCAAACTGACCGACTTCGACGGCTCACCGTCCGGACGAAAGGAGTTCATTTGTTGGAACACGCCATACAAGGATCCTGGAGATCCCTCATCGGGTCGTGCCGACACATTTGCCGAGACTGCAAGGTTGATTTGTCAACTCATTCTGCGAGGTGTTCGCACTATAGCTTTCTGCCGCGTGCGTAAGCAGTGCGAAGTGCTCTTGGCGGCCGTCAAAGCCGAGTTCACGAACCTTGAGCGACCCGAATGCGCGGCACTGGTGATGGGGTACCGTGGCGGGTACTCCGCCCAGGATCGACGACGGATCGAAGCCGAGATGTTTGGCGGCAAGTTGATGGGCATCGTGGCCACGACGGCCCTGGAGCTAGGGGTGGATATCGGGTCTCTCGACGCCGTCATCACAATGGGGTTTCCGTACACGATTGCCAACCTGAGACAGCAGAGCGGTCGTGCTGGACGCAGGAACCGAGACTCGTTGTCTGTGCTTGTTGGCGACAGCTTCGCGGTGGATCAGTATTACATGCAAAACCCAGATGAGATCTTTACCAAGCCCAACTGCGAGCTCCAGGTGGACCTGCAAAACGAGCTGGTGGTGGAAGGACACGTGCAATGCGCAGCATTCGAGCTACCCATTCAACCGGATGAAGATGCCAAATTTTTGGGTAAAATGTTGCGCGATATCTGCGAGGAGAGACTGTCCAAGGACGCAATGGGGTTCTACCACTGCAATGAAAGATTCCGCCCACTCCCATCTCGATGCGTAGCCATCCGCGACACGGAAGAAGACCATTTCGCCGTAATCGACATCACCCACGGGCGCAACGTGGTGCTCGAAGAAGTCGAGGCATCAAGAGCGTTTTTTACATTATACGATGGCGGCATCTTCTTGCACCAAGGCAAGACGTTCATGGTGAAAGAGTTTTCGCCCGAACGCAAAATGGCGCGCGTGCAACTCGTCAAGGTCGACTGGACCACGCAACAACGCGACTTTACCGACGTGGACCCGATCGAAACAGAACAAGTGCGTCGGGTATCCGCGAACTCGTTGACCAAGGCGTTTTTCGGCCGCATCAAAGTCCACGCCGTGGTGTTTGGCTTTTTCAAGGTCGACCAGAAGCGAAGAATTCTTGACGCCGTCGCCGTCGACAACCCGCCCATCGACATCTTTTCGCGCGGCCTGTGGCTCGACATCCCGAAATCGGCGCTCGAGATCTTTCAACTGAAGAGGCTCAATCTCGCCGCGGGCATCCACGCCGCCGAACACGCCCTCATGAGCCTGATGCCGCAGTTTGTCGTCAGCATGCCCGGCGACGTCCGGACCGAGTGCAAAAACGCCCTCAAGGAATTCGCCAAGCGAGAGACCCAGCGCAAACGGCCTGCCCGCCTGACCTTTTACGATGCCAAGGGCGGCGCGGCAGGATCGGGCATCGCGGCCAAAGCGTTTGAGTTTATCGATATCCTGCTCGAACGGGCTGTCCAGCGCGTCGCCGCCTGCCATTGTCTTGAGGGTTGCACCGAATGTATCTGTGACGAACGGTGTAAGGAGAGGAACATGATTATGAGCAAGGCTGGCGCCGAGGTCATTCTCAAGAGTTTGTTGGGAATGGACATTGACATCGATGCCTTGCCCGAGGGCGAGGAGGAGAGGGTTCCTGCTGGCGTGGAGACGGTCATTTTCGCTTCCGAAGTCTTGGGCAAGAATGGCCGAAGAGTCCCTGAGAAGGAGTTTCCCATCAAGCAAGAAGAAGAAGATAAAGATGATGATTGTGTTATTATCAAGGATGAGCCTGAGGGTTGAGCAAATCAGAGCTAGCAGTAGAAGCCCACACTGGCTTTTCCTGGTTTAGAAACGAAAGCGTGCATGATTGAAATGTATATGTATAATACCGCACGACCTAGATATATACTGCAGTGTAGATGTATTATGTACGACAACGAAGCAATGGACTGGCTCAGGCTCGGCGTGAGCTTTATGGATGTGCTTATGTACAATACAAAGCCCAATTCGGCAGCACTGCCAGAGCACGTCAATTTGCGCGTCGAAGGTCAAATCGAAAGGAAACAGGGATAAGAAAAAGGAAAACTCCATTCTATTCGTTTCCGGATTTATTTATACCGTAGCTTTTGATCAGCGTTTAATCAATTCTAATCCAAGATTTTAGTAGCATGCTTAACAAACATCTCAGCCTCCCTCCTCATAGCAGCAACATCCACAGCACCCGAGCCATACGCTCTCGACACCGCAGCCTGGACCTCCTCATCATCCAACAGACTCTCATCGTCAAGGCTTTCCACATCCACCACTCTACGCCAGTACTCGTCCTCAGCGGCTTTCAAGTCCGGTTTCCGCACGACAGTGTTCCTCGCGACCGAGTAAGCGCGCAGATTCGTTTGAGACATTTGCAGTGCGAGATTGGTTTTGGCGAGCAATTCCTCCGTTCGCCGGCGGGCGACTTCCGGGTCCGTTGAATCGTTGTTGCTGAACAGCAAGAATCGGTATATGGCAGAGGCGTAGATGAAAAAGGCCAACGCGGCATCGAATAGAGAGAGAACCAGATATCGTAGTGTCGAGGCGATCCAGAAGATTCCCAAGGGCGGTGTCTGTGTATGTGTTCGTGGATTTGTGTGTAGTGATGGGCCGGTGTAGGTGCTGGTCAAGCCGATGTCAATGCTGGCTAGGATGGTGGCGCCCAGTAGAGCCCGTGATCGCCAGCGACTGGCTTCGAAGCCGGCGACGGGCTCGGATGTCGCGAGGCCAATGCATAGAATGTGGAAGAGGTGTGGTAATATTATATTGATTGGTAGGTGGTATAAGAGGAAGGAGAAGGCGTCGTCGGCGGTGCAGAATGTGCAGTTGAGGAGAGTGGATGGCCCGAAGCGAAGATAGATTTGTCGGAGACTACGAGTGACGACGAGGTGTTAGCATTGAATCAACTTTCGAGGGGGCATGATATTTGCTGGGTCTTGGATTGAGATGCAGTGGGGAGTACGACGAATATTCTGGGAGAGGGTACTGTGTAGCCTTGTAGATTATGACAAAGGGCGAGGCGGGTAACCAAGGTTGGTTGGTTGGTTGCTTGGTGTAATTCGATTTCCCTACCATGTGTGCCAAATTTGTCTTTGCAGAGTGCACACAGGGAAGACATAGGGCGTAACGAGCACGTTTGACTAAAAGGAGAGGGTTACTTACGCTTGAGAGCCCAACTTTGCGCGCAAAGCCTCGTCGGTGGCCGTCAGGATGCCATCCTCGCGCAACAGTGCCAGCCGCGCGAATAGCGTGTCCGTTGCCGTCGACAGACGCGACTGCGTGATTTGGAACACATTGTGATCCGTGAGATCGCTTCTCACCAAAAAGGACGGTAGTGACAAGTACAGAAAGACACAGATTGAGACGAATAGCGCGTTGAGGCCTCGCCCTGTTTCGGCGGGCAGCGGGCGTGGCGGTGGCCGCGTTCGGATGGCGGTCTTGATCACCCTGTAATAGTTGATTGCACGGGGCAGGACGAAGGTGAATAGCACAGGCCAGAAAGGCTTGATGCTGTAAGTTTGGGTCAGTGTTTATTCTTGTAAGGAGCGGTGGTCAAGGGTTCAAGTTGGGATTGGAAACGCGGCGTCAATGCGAGAGCGGGCGCATAGGCGGTACTGCACCTTTCTAGCAAAGTCATATTCCCAAACAAAAAGAGTGTATGGTTCGAGTCTTACGGAAGGACCTCGATCCGGTCGTGCATATCTGTAGCCCCGAGAGCGTCGAGGCAATGTGGTTGTTGTAACGACTTTGGGAGTTCAAGCCGGAGGTTCAGCCTTGAAGTCCAGTCTGCGGAACGGAAAATCCTCCATCCCGAGCCTGACTCAGTCATCTCTACTGCCTGGTAGTATGTCATATGTCATGGTTGTAGGCAAACACAGGGCAGATCCTACGCGGTATAGCACTGGCAACAACATTCAGGCCGCTTGTCGAGGATCTATTGCCGTTGTTGCAAGTATTGATCGCCTGGACGGAATACAAGCCCTGCGCATCGCGAGTTCGGCTGAGGAGCGCCACGCAGCAGACGCATAGTACTCGCCAATTGAACTGGGGACAACGACCATATTGATAGACTTTCTAGTAGATTGAATGATATGGTCAATTCAAAGCAGGCTTTCGAAAAGCCCATAGCCAATCTTTGTCAACTCCAGGTCCAACCAACGGTATTACGTGTAGGAAACACTACGCCATATACAAAACTCCTTCGCTAATCCTTAGCATTGTGCAGCTCAACTCTTGCCGGCGATTTCTGTTGCTCTGGGAATGTGCTGAACTCGACAGTGGACGATTGCAATGAGGATGACGGTTACTTCTTTCCCCCAGCGGCTGCTGCTTTGGCGGCCTCGGCTGTATGCGACAATCAGACATCTGCTTGACTAGACAGAAACTGAGGGTGTTTGTCAAGAGCCCACCTTTTGCCTGTTTCTCGCGCATGATGGCGGCTTGTTGCTCTTTCGTACGTTGAAACTCGGTACCAGACAGTGTGTTCTTCTTCTTCTACATTATCATGCATTGTCAGTTCGCCAAATCGGATAACGCTCGTGACGGAGCGGCGGAGGCCGGCCGTAAGCTCGGGGCGAGAGCCAGGCAGAAGAATTGCAGAATTACAATCTGCTCGTCAGAGGGTGCACACATACTTGAGAGGCTTGCTCCTTGAGGTTCTTCTCACGAGCCTTTTCTCTCTGGTTGCCGCGCGCCATGTTTGCCGACTGCTGGAGGGCTGTAGGAGGTTTGGAGAATCGGCGCGCGGGACAGAGATGAGTGATGATGGCGTCGAACGTGGACAGTGGCGATTGCAGACAATAAATAAGTGCGGAAGAAGAATTGTTTTGTCCTCAAGTCCAAGTTATGGAGAGTCCGGAACCAAGATCGAGATCGAGATCGACGATCAAAGACGCAGTCAGAAGTTCAGTCCGTTTTGGGCAACCTCCAAATCACTGTATTGTAGGATTACATAATACAGTACACCGCCAGATCTGACCACCTCGTCCTTTGCCCCATGTTTTGGGCTTCTTTTGCTCGCAGGTGAAGTTGTTATTCTTCCTCGGACGCCATATGACTTGTCACGCGAATGTCGCATCGTGATGCTGCTTGTTTCGTGCAAAACTGCGGTAACTTGATCAGGCGTCAAGGGGCCAACAATCGGGCGACCTCAAGTGTGTTTCATGTTCCTGCGTTCGAGATGTCCGATCAACAACAGCCACTCCCTCCCTTGGCCACTTCGATCTTTGACGAGGACGGGAACTCTGCAATATCTCTCGACGCTGCTGAGGCAGGCGTTTGCCGTCTGCATTGTGTCTCAACTGAAGTCGAGTGAGGTATGCGCCGTGCCTGAAACCGTAAGCTATTTGACTGTCTGGATCTCGCCAATGAACACGTTCAGCTCGTGGACTACCCGATATATTCACTACAGCCTCATCTCGCGCCCGGCGCGCTTATCGCCATTGTGAGCATCATCTTGGAGCTCTGCATTGGGACAGCGTCGCGCAACATGGCCAAAAATACAATAGAAGAATTGTCGCCTCCAGAAGCCGAACCCGCTTCAATTGTGTCTCTTTCATCATTCATATTGTTCCCCTTCAAGTTGTGTTCTATTCAGTCCTTATCTTATTCATGCCACTGCCACTGCTTCGCACAATAACCTCAACAATCTTATTGTACTTTACATTCAATCCCAAACCACTGCTCAGATCTAAGAAATTTCACTGCGCCCTGCCTTCGCACGATCTTCCTGATGCTCTCCTAGTCCTTTCGCCCATCGATTTCTTTCTTCCTCGTATCTGTCCACTTGTACACCAACTTCAACACTTTTACCCAAAACTAATACGAGAGCAACGCCCTCATCCACGATGTTTCTCTTCGGCAAGTCGCTGGCCGGCGCCGGATACGTCGTGCTCAATGTGATCCGAGTGATGAACATCATCGCGCTCCTGGCCGTGGTCGCTGCAAGCTCAGTCATGCTGGTCAAGACTTTCATCGTTTCCAAGTTTTTCTTCTTCGACGCCTGTGAGCACGTCATTCGGTGCTTCATCAGCGGTAAGATGGTCTTCTATATCATAACGAATCAAATACTAAAAGAAGTTCAGGGTTTCTCATTCTCACCGAACTCCCCTTTTTCAAGTCATACATTTCCCGAAACTGGCCTCTCTTCAGTGCTCGATCCAGCTTCATCATACTGGGCGTGTGCATGGTTTTCCTCGGAAACAGCATCCTGGGCAATCTGAACAAAGAAGCAACCAGCCAGAAGAGTCTAGGACTGCCATTTTGGCGGCTGGTAATCGGATCTGGGATCGTACTCCTTGTGATGGGATCGATCAACATCATGGCAGTAAGACACACCTTTTTTTCACTCTGCAGCGTCCTCTAATCTTGATTTCTACAGAGCTACATCTTCAGGGACACGCGCGCTCATCTCACGGCTCGACAAGTCCGATCCCATGGAGCCGTGGCATCCCACAAAGCCGACGTGGAAGCATCGACGCCCAAACTGCCCAGTCGCCGCAGCCACTATCGCTCATTCTTCCTGGGCAGCAAACGCGACTCCCTCCCATCGTATTACTCTCGCAAGAACAACACCGACATGGCCCAGTCTAGGTCACAAACGCCGAAAATGCACCTCGCCATCTCAAATCCGTTCCCTCAGGACAACCAACAACTTACAAAGAGTCCTGGCGCCTCTAGCTCAAAGTACAGCCAAAGCCCACGGAGTGAGCGACACATTAGCAGACCGGATCTGGCGCATCACCCTGCAATCACCCACGGTCAAGCTCTCTAGGAACGAGCGGAGCCGATCAATCGAGCAATCTTGGACAAGAAGAAACAACCTCACCCACTGGCACACCTGGCAGGCAATGACAGCAGCAGCAGCAGCAACCCAAGAGATTTGCATATTGCCGACTTGTCTTATCTTGATTATAGGAAATGAGTTGGTTGCTCGTGGCGTGGCAGTAAACACAGCAATTCAGGGGTCTCTCCATGCCGATGCTGACGAGAAGAATCTACAAAGAGGCAGAAAACACTATGAACATACCTAAATAATCCATCATGAGTTATGAGATACTACAATTAGTAGCCGGATATCAGATATCCTTCAAGTTGTGAACCTTGCTTCGTTTTTGCTTTTCCTGTCTCTCTTTTCTCTGAAGTTCATATGGCCTCAGATGCGCAGTACTATATTATGATTATTCGAATCGTACCACTGAAGGAGCCCTACTGGTAGTAGTACTGCTAGTAGGTAGTATAGCCTGCTGTCCTCTTTCGCCCCCATTCTCCGCCACGGGTTGCATCCCTAGGTATCTATACCCAATCCGGCAAACTGCCTGCCTAACAAGGCATGTTGCGCACAAGTTGATGCACCAGCAACGCGAGAATCGCCACCCAAACTTCAGGCTGAACCAACCAACCGTCTGGCTTGGATGAGGTACGTGTGCATTGCAAGCCAGCGCTGCAGTGCCGACGTGCATACAACTACAGTGGTAGTGCTCAGTGCGGTGCGGCTCACCTGCATCAGCCACTTAGGTACTACTCTCTGATCACTGCCAGTACTACTGCAGTCAGTGTATCAGCAAGCCGCTACTCAAGACATTCAAGTCAGGACTGGTCTCGGCATCGTAGCCCCAGTGCCAAGTATTACCTGCTCGGGAGCTTCTAGGCAGACAAGGTGAAAGGACACGTACAACCAAAGCCTTTGGCGGAGGAGCAATGGAGGTGTTGTAACGCAAATGTATAAATACATCAATATCTGATCTAATAATGCCCGAATCATCCCCATTGTACTCAGTTCAACTTCTTTGCGTCGCCGTTGAGATGCCCACTATTCACTTCGCCGTCCGCCACGGCGCCATTGGCAGCCTTGCCAGTGCTATCCCGCGCGGGTGGCTCCGAAACCTTGACAATCTCAGGCAATCTCCAAAAACTCGGCCAAACCATACGATAATGCTCCTGATCGCCATTGAGAATGTGTCGCAGATGAATGCCCCAGACAATATAACAATAAGCGCCGATTCCCGTCATCAGATGCCACCAGCCGTGACCCTCCAAGAAGAAACCCCACGGCATGCCAATGGCTCTGCGCCACCGTCTCAACGTCGAACAGTACTGGTTGTCTATACCCCAGATGGCAAACCCTCCCAAAAAGATGGACACGCCGAAGCCAACAAGCAACCACATAGACTTGAGGATCTGCATGTCTCGTTGATTCTCGTATTCTTGCTGTTGTTTTGATAGTGCCGGCTTGTTCTGTCTCTGGCGTTCGAGTCGGTGTCTTTCTTCGCTCTGGCGCAGTGACGGACGCAGTGTGTACTCCATGCTATAGATGCTTCGGAAGACAATGAAGACGGTCAAGGCGGCGTAGACGGTCTGGTGGAAAGTTGGGTCTTGAATGTAGTGGTAGTAGACGGTGATGAAGGCGCAAAACAGCACGAAAAACACCCCGAGGCCGACTTGGACTTGAGATGAACGTGAATAGGACAGACTTGCGTAGGCCATGAGACATGTGGTGTAGATCATGTTTAGCTCGTCAACTAGTTGCCAGGGATCTGTGGACGTTAGAAATTGTCATCATGCAATTGGTAGTAAAACCGGGCGGGTGTGCATTGTGTACATTTCAGCGTGGAATGAAACATGAAACTTCCAAACCCGACCAGGAAATACCCAAAATATGCAACTTCAAACACTGTATCGTGCCCATGTTTTCGACAGCTCTTGACGCCCTTGTACGCGAGGTAGATGAAGATCAAGTTGGTCAATGTGTTGACGATCTCGGCCGAGTAATAGGTTGCGTAGTAATCCTATGGGAAATCGAGTCCGTCAGAATGCATACTCAAGAAAAAGGAGAGAGACGGTTTCAATATCCATACATACCTCTTCACACCATTGGAGAGTGGAAGTCACTGGGTGCCAGTAGCCAGGCTGCCCTGGAGGAGGGTACGGAATCGATGGTAACCAGGAGGGCATCCTTGCGATGCAGCAAACGAGTGACTGTTCCGGATGAGACGGAGGGGTATATGGTTCAGGGGCAGATCATATTGTCAGGATCTTGCTTGCATTTATTGAGCGCTCGAAGGTACTGTTGGTGATTATAAGGGAGTTCACGTTCTCGGATGTGGATGGAACGGTGGACCCGTGGGACTCGGAGTTGCACTGCGCGGTTGGGTTTCGCTCTTCAAGTACGCGGATGAGAAAGGACAAACGCCTGCGCGGGTGTGGAGCAGCAAGTTCCCTCGAGATCCGGGATTGAAATAGTACAAGTGGTAGGACGACTGATGAAGCTGCGGTTGCAAATCAAGATCCAGGTCGGATACTGTCCATGTACGATTTGGTCGCGAGCATGACATCGGTTTCAATTGTTGTTCCGGCGGACGCTGAGAGTTGCCGACGACTCGGAGCCTGCAGGCGGTCTTTTGGGCGGCAGACAGTGCCTGACACGTGAAAAACTCGCCCCCGAAGAGAGCCATGATGAACTTGAACAGATGACTCGAAATAAGCTTGTTTAGCGGCTTGCCTGAGTCCGAAAGCCTAAAGTGTACTCCCTAACCCCTCCACTGCACCACTGCCCTGTGTTGCTTTCCAGGTGAACCACTGGCACCCGATTTGTACCTACTCTTGACCGGCTCATACGCAGACGGTATAACCTCATTCAAGTTCCTCATCCTTACTGTCTGCCAGCATCTGTCGTAGTCAACATGTCGCTTCCCAACGCAGCCCTTCAGAAGGTCTGTTTCTCTGCCAACTTGATGTCTGCCTGGCCATGCTGATGATGTGCAGTTGCTCCAAGAAGTCGAAGCGCAGGCTTTGCTCTCGCAGCAGAAAATCACCCAAACCCAGGCAGAACTCGGCGCCAAACGACGCGATGCTCGCTTGAACCAGCTTACGTCCAATGAGCTCAAGTCTCTGTCCAATGACACTAAGGTCTATGAGGGTGTTGGCAAGATGTACGTGAACTGATTGCTTGGAGAGATATCATACGGATGGTTGACACGGGTTCTTTCTACCAGGTTCGTAGCGGTGCCTATCTCGACAATGAGCGAGCGGCTGGCTTCCGAAGCCAACGCCTTGAACAAAGACATTTCAGAGCTGGAAAAGAGACTGCACTACCAGGAGACGACCTACAAAAATAGCCGGCAACACATCGAGAAGATCCTACAGTCCGGATCTGCCTGATCAGTGTACCTACACCAGCTTGTTGTAACACCAGTGTCACACTTGGAGCCGTGTATGCCTGCGCCGTCGTCGCACAATTAGCATGCATTGCTCCCGAAGAGGGTGTGTTTGAGGGCGTCGACTCGGGAATTGGTTGTTTTTCCGTACCCCAATCCCCCGTAGTGAACAGACAGGAGGTGTTTGCTGGTTCTTCAGAGGGACACTCCGGAGCCGTTTGGCAGAGGACTGGCTATCTGCATTTTCCTACCGGGGGGTTCAACACAAGCGGCGATTGACTTGACTGAATACTGCTTGTTTACCCGAGGTACCTGCGAGATATTTGCAGACGGTCCCTGTTCATGTCCAGCTCGACCATGATTGCACACGTCAAGCGTGCGCCATGCCTTGCTTATGAGGGCCTCGAGAAGAAGGATGGTACAAACTACCTCCCGGCACTATCCTGAGAAGGAAGTTGTACCAAATCATGGACGGTGCGCTGGGTGCAACCTTGCAGTGTGTGCCCAAAGGAGCACCCCAATCTTTGGAGGATACACAAGCGGTTGTTGGATTTGTGCTAGGCATGAAATCAGGTGGCCGTCGACCTTGGGTGCAGACAGTACCTTAGGCGACAAACGGCCATCGATGACACGAGGGCGATCGCAACCAGGAAGCCTACCTAAGGTACTGCTAGTAAGAGTCAGGCGCCCAACGGCCCACAGACAGCGCATACCATGACGGGCCGCGGGAGATGTTTCGATCTCGTGCTGAAACGGGCGTCTGTCTGTTGTAGATGCTGTGCAAGTGGTAACACAGTATCAAGGGGCGCTGACACAGTGCTGCTAATTGTGGTGACCGTCAAGGTCGTCCGGCAAACGAGACGATTGTGAAGCACTTGAAGTTGTCCCTAGCAGCACTTTTCGAGACCACTGTTTGTGTTTCTGCGCTTGCAGACTAGTATAGCATCTTGCGCGCCCATTGACCTCCTGATCAGTCGACAAGATAGTACCTCGTAGGGCGGAAGGCCAGCCATCCCTGCGGCGGGTCTGGGTGCGCATTATTGGCAATCAACTCGACCTCACCGCCGGCTGCTGCAGTACCAGGCGCAGATTAATCAGACCTGGGCCACCTGCAGGCAGCAGGTGTCGGGATACGCTGCCTGGCTAGTACAATATCCTGCAGTGGCTGGTATTGGCCCCCAAAAGTCCTTGGATCATTCATTTCCCATGGACTGCACGTTGGCTGTCGGTTTGCCTCCAAGAATACTGTAAGCCTGTCGAGATCCGTTAAGAACCCCTCGATCGCCCGCCATCCCCCACCAAGCTGAAAGAGAACGAACACCCTTGCGTTTGACCTCCGTCTGCTGCAGCACAGGAAACCCTACAAAAAGGCTGGTGCGGAACCTTCTCAGGCTTCCCTGCTGCGACTCTTGTTTCTCTCTCTCCAGTATCACCTGCATCGTTGCGCCCGAGACACAGATTGTACCTGGAGATTCGAGGCTGCGCCCAGCATTAGGTCGCTGTCGGGCGCTGCCTTCTTGTACCCCACCGCCTATCACCCGCATCCAACACGCTTCCACCTCGAGATCCGCCTGGAAATCCACCGACAGGGCTGAACCGGGATCTCCGTCACCAGAGCAGATCTCATTGTTTATTTGTTTTGGGGCCGGTCGCAGGCACATCCCAACACCCTTACGAACCAGCTGCCCTACCAGGCGATTGAACACTCAACATGCCGTACTCTCGGTACTCGTCCGGCTCAGAACATGAGTACATCTACATGCCTACACTGCCTGTGCGCACCAAGCCTGCAAGTGAAGGCCGATCTCGCCGCGCCCGGTCGCCTGACGAGGTCGTGGTAAACAATTACCTGGGGGTGCCGCAAGGTGCACGACCACGCGCATCCAGCCAAGGGAACGGGCCGGCGCCTACGATCGTCAATATCGGCGGGGTGCCGCTGCAGGTCGGGGCGGCTGGGGCTTCAGAGCACGGACGTCGCGGCTCCCGCAGTCGCAGCCGTTACCGACATCACCGCAGCGGGTCGTCGAGTTCGGAGTATTCCACGTCACGGTCGCGATCGAGGTCGCGACATCGTAGCAGCAGGGGCCGGCACGGTAAACGACCAGTGTACGATGATGGTCGACCGACACGGCAGCTCTATGAAGACGATTTACCCTACCATATCCGACGAGATCTCGATTACGCACGCCAGCAACGGAAAGAGGAAGAGGAACGCAGAATTCAAGAACGGATCAAGAAAGATCGTGAAGCCGAGAGGAAGCGATGGAAAGAGGAAGAGGAGGAGGAGAATGCTCGTAAAAAGAAGGAACGCGAGGCCATTCTTCTAGAGGCCAAACTCGAGGAGGAGCGTAAGAAAAAGGAGGCCGAGGAATTGAGACAGAAGATTCTCAAGGACGAGAAAGAACGCCAGGAGAAGGAAAAGGAAAAGAAAAAGGCGGAGGAGGAAGAGTTTGAACGCAAGGTCAAGGAAAAATTCCTGAAAGCTGGTACGCAAAGATTCGTTCACTATTATTAACTAGTAAGCTGGGTGTGTGGGAGATTATTTCATGTCGTTGATGCGGAGTATTGGTGTTGTATTCCTCGGTGACGGTGCTGGTGGCATGATTTCTCATTATCGTCCGTAAGGGCGCGTTTGTTCGGTGTTTGGCTTAGTCTTTTCTTTACTGTGTTACTCCCGCCATGATTGATGACTATTTGTTCATGAGGCTAACCTTTGTCCCACCGCCTCTGATGCGCAACAGGCTACAGCATTGAGTATATCGAAGAAGTGCTACACAAGAAGAAAGCCGAACAGGCCACCCTGGCCATTGACCTCCAACGCCCGACGTATATCAAGGTCAACCGCAAGTACCTGCACCCTGACACCTTGGATGCGTATAATTTGCCCTGGGAATGGGACGCGGTAAGTATCTATATTCCCAATTATACCATACACAAGTTCCTTTGAGTCCTGTACATCTTTCACCTCTGAAGTTGCCTCAAGCTCTACCGCCTCAAATATGGCTACTGACCGTTGTGCTATGGCCACTTGCAGCGCGACGACGAGTATATCATTATCAAGCGATACATCGATCATGATCTTCAAGATGAGCTATTCGAGCACACACGTCGGCTGAAAGAACGCAAACTGATTACGGGACCCTACGTCAAAGAAACCAAGATCGTGACGAAGCTCAGTCCCAATGAGTTTGTCAAGAAGGGGGGCGACAAGATGTACGTCGTCAGAGAGAAGAGCAAAAGTCCTGCGAGAAGCCGTCGCTCCAGTTGGATGTTCACCTAGGATTGGACTTTCTATGCCGTCTACCATTGGACGTATGCTTTGAATCGCTCACGAACGAAATGAACCTTTTTGGTGCCCAGCAATGCGATGGCCTAGCTCGGCTGCGAACAAGCATTGTTTTGCAATGGCAAGAAGAAGAATGACATCTCAGATATCATGGTGACGGTGGACTGGAAGACAGGAAGGACAACGCTCTTATCAGAATGAGCCATTCCGTTTGGGAAAGGGAGGTGCATCAAGGATGGAAGCTAGGAGAGATTGGGCAAAACAAAGGATGCTATTACTTGGTCGGCGGGTGTGTCCCGATCTCGGCTCATTATCTATTCACCTTGAAGATAACAAGGCACATCCGGTTTATGAAGAACGTGAAATAAGCAAGCAACGCTGGAGAAAAAAGCGGGATCAACCAGCCTAGGTGCTAGGTAGCAGACGGACTAGTTTTGAATCTGATGTACGGTGTCCGTCCTCTTGTGCCTGTCCATCTCCGAGACGAGCCACCGGCTGTGACTGTCTTTGTCGCCAATACGGAGGCTGGGTTTGATGCAGGACGCAGTGAGGTAGATCCAATTGTGCCCGTAGCAATTCAGATAAAAATTGTCCACCTATATTCATACGTCCATGTAGTAGTGTAGCGTTCATAGTTGTACACTGTATAGCAGCGAGCGAGTGGAACCGGGCTGACTAACCGCCTGACGCGTCGTGATTGGCCCTCTTTCAACTACAATTCACCCTTTCAACATTGTCCCTCCATTGCTTCAGTTCGCCGACAAATCAAGAAGTCAACAAGGTCCTCTCCTGGTTCTCAGACACATGAAACCCACAGGTCAAGGAGCCCGCCACTACCATGTTAAACAGCCCAGTCTCATAAACCCGTGCACGCGACGGTTCAACTTCTGACACACCACAGGGTTCGAAGGCTCAATTGGACTTGAAGAGCGCTCGCTGGGGCCCCAGGAACGCTCCAGTTGGGCCTTCAGTACTGTACCAAGCCAAATTACAACTACAATTACATTACGATTCGAGCAACACTTCAAGCTTCACGTACTAGTAGTGCCGTGGTGCCCCTACTATTTTCTGACACAACCTACCGGGGTGCATACCAACGCTTGATGCCTACACGATACTACCTTACGTGAACGGAATGCCCATTGCCTCATCAGATGTCCACAACTGTCCCACCGGCCGCTGTTCTAGCATACTAGACATACAGATCTACCAAGTCACCAGCAGTCTCCCTCTTTCCAGGACGCATGATACATTTCTTTCACCACCATGGCCGACCACCCACCCGACACCACCAACACCACCACAGGTACCACCACCACAACCACCAACCCTAATCTCCTGTCCACGCACCGCGCCATAGTCGAAACCCTCGCCTCATTCCTAACCGTCGCCACCCACCACATATTATTCCTTCGCCGAATATATCCACCAATATCATTCCTCTCGACCCGAGCATACAACTACCCCGTCCGCCAGAACCGCCATCCCCTAGTTTGCAACTGGATTCTCGACGCCATAGCCGCCGTACGCGACCAACTGGAGAGAAACACAGTCGAAAAAATCGCCCTGTGTATTTTTGCAGTGGACACCAATCGTGTCCTGGAGCGCTGGACGTTTGATTTGCATTCGTTTCCTGTGGTTGCGAAGAGGGATCGTGATATTGCGTTCGTCACTATCGACAGCACGACCACCGCCACTACCATCAGTTCAATATTTGCGAATTCCATCAATATAGCAGACCTAGAAGCCCACTTCCGCGCCACCCTGTCCCGCATCAGCACTGCCGCAGCACGACTCGCACCATTGCCCGAAGAGACAGAGACGTCTTTTACCATGGCGATCGAGGTCAAAGACAACGCTGATCGACCTGTGGGCCGGTTGGACAAAATGGAACGGAAGTGGATGGCTGCGGAGCCGGAGGCGAAGCCGAAGGCGAGCCCGGAGACAGAGCTGGAGCCCGAGGTTGAAGGACAACTTGGACACCCTCACCCAGAGACCAACAACCACACTACGACTACCAACGACAATTCAAACCCCAAGACACAAAATCAGACTCAAACGCCCCAGTGTCAAATTCATGGTCGAACCCACCCCGTTCGTCGCCTAGAAGCAGGTGAACTCCGCATCGAAGTCTGGGTGGAAGAATCGGCGGCGAAATTCGAGTATAACCACGACGGCAGCAACAACAGCAACAACAACAACAACCAGGGCAATACCAACCAACCCCTCTCACGTGCAGAAATTCGAACAAAATTAATGTCTTACGGCGCAGGAACGGAGAGGTTCGATCCTGGAGTACCACCAAATGGAAATGAAGACCTCGACGTCGGCATCGACCAAGACGGACTAGGGTTAGGTGATGGCTTCGATCTCGAACCCCCGGATATCAATCGCAAACCGCAGGGGGGCGCGACCACGGATTATCAGCGCGGATGATGATATAGAATTGGCGGGTTTTCCGGGGGGCTACCTGCCATATTCCATAATTGCAGACTAAAAGACACAAACAAGAAAATATCAACAACCCGGACGAGACAGCATTGAAACCTCATTATGACCTGATCTGCATTTAACTGACTGAAAGAAGCTCTGCAACGACTAAAAGAACCAGCTGACCGAGAAGAAGAAAAAAAGCTGGCTTCTATCTGTGAGCATTCGGAATACCTTCTAGAAGAATGGGACGGTACTAGTAATGAGAAGAGACCCATGAACGAAAAGATCTGGCCACCACAGTCGCCGCCATCACCGTGCCAGTTTCTGACGTGCCTCACACGCCTGTCTCTCTTGGCACTCCTGGCTGCGTGGCTTCTCTTCGTAGACGTGCTCCTAACGGGAACAAAACTGAAAGGAAAAGTCTCGTCCTCGGCCGTGAAGCAGCTGCCATAAATGTTGAATCCTGATGTTGAACTTCGAGGGTGAAGGACACCTTACTTCCGAAATTCTCGTGAATCTCAAACGCTCAAATCCAGAATGTAAAGAGGTCAGGACGACTTGAATGGTGATTGTGCTGTGGTGTGCTGCCATTGCCCTGGTAGAAAGACAATACGAAATCGTATTGTATCCACTCCTCCGGTTCATGAATCGTAACCGACTACACCTGACCACCAAAGGGTGGAAGGCCAGCTGCAGCACTAGTCCGTCTGTGACCTGCCACAGGAGGCCCAGGAAGCGTTCGAGGAATCCGAAGATGATCCCTCATATTATCACGGCCAGGGAGAGGGAGGCCGTTGAAATACGGAGGAATGGGCCCTATCCGTGGTGGTTGAATGTGTGGGACCTGAGGATACATATTCAGACCTTGTGCCTGTTGTGCGGCGTTGTGGGCGGCTGGCATTGGCAATGGCATGTTCTGAAATGCTGCAGCCCCTAGAGGGCCCGGCCCAGTGTAAGTTATAATCGGACGTACTGCTCCTCTGTTTGGTTGTTGCCCGTAGTTGTTTCCTGGAGGACCATTCAAGTCCATTCCTACGCCCAGGTTGCCGTTGCCCATTTGACGCCATCTCTCTCGAGCTGCATCAAAGGGCCACGGATCGAGATTTGCAGCTGGACCTGCAGGGTCTCTTCTGAACAATCCAGGATACTCCTTTCGAACATCAAAAGGTGGTCGATCCAGTCCAACGGGCACTGCCGCGGGAAACAAGTTTCCGCCGATGGCGTCGTCCCGTTCGTTGTTGATTGGATGATTTAACAGCTCTGGTAGACCGGCGTTTGCAACAACCTCAGCCCATACATTAGGATGCGCCAGGCCGTCCTGTTCCACCAGAAGCCGCTCAAAGTTCTGGTATTCAGGCGGACCAAGACCTGCCAAGAAAGGGTAACGTACAGGGCCAGCAGGCTGTGCTGCTGAAGCCGGCTGTCTTCGTTTGCCAGTGTCATCAGTTGTAATGCGCAACTTGGAAGGATCCACTTCGGCATCCTTTTCTTTGGCCTGTTTGATGGCTTCGGTTTCCGCCTCGTTTGCTTCCGTCTCATGTCGATCCACCCCTGACCGGTCGTGTAGAGTACATACTTTCCCGCCTCCCGGGGGCACGGTGTGGAAATGCTGGTACGGGTCTTTGAGCTGGGAAAGATTGGCTTTGCACACATAGCAAATCATGGTGCGACACTTGGTGCAGACCATTTTGTTACACCCATACTCTTTGATGATCTTGACCTTGCAGGTTGGACAGGTTCGCATGACCGCTTCGGACATTGCCTCTTCCACAAGATGTCGGGCCGATAAAATATTGTCGTTGCGCATCTCTTCACATGTCTTCGGTGCGTGGTCGTCCTTATGGCACTTTCGACAGCTGACACGACTGCAATCTGGGTTCTTGCACTCAAAGGACGGCTGTATACTGATATCGCCACATACCGCCTTGTAATCGCAGAAAGGACATTCCTCGAGGCCTTCAATCCCAGCCGCGATGATCTCGGCCTGTTGTTTAGCCCACTGTAGGCGATCGAATGTCTTTGTTGGAATGGCGTTGCGGACCTCGGGTTCAGACAACTCAGAAGTGCACCCACTCCCGTCCATACATTGCAGTTCATATCGCATTAAGCCGATTTGAGTATCGGCCAGATTTCGAACGCATGCGTAGCAAAAGAAGTGAGACACTTCCGCCGTACACGACACGAGCCGATTCAACGGGACCTCGTCGTCAAAGCAGCACTGACATTCCATCACTGCGCCACTTGCCTTGTGTTTGGCAAGATTGTCGGCTTCATGTTCGGATTTGGCTTTTTCCTCTGCGGCTCGTATTGCTCGTCGAGCGACATGTTGTTTGGCGGCTTGTAGTTCGTTGACTTGATTGGCATAAGCAGCAGAGTGATGGTGATCCTCATCACTGTACGTGAGTTGGTACTTTCTCTCGATCCTAGTCCTCGCACGACGAAGTCGCGAATATGGCCGATCCGATGGAGAGTCGACATCCTCGTGTTCGTGAATACAAACATACGCCGCAAATATGGAGCCTTTTTCGGCCACAACTTTGGCGATATAGACAGTAGGAACGTGGTCGAATGTTCTTGCAAGCATTATAACCGCATCTTTCGCGTAGGTCTCGCTCTTGGGCAATTGTTGATCCCATCTTATAGTGACGCCTGTACCATCTTCAGCCTCCACACCTTGAGCATCGTCAGATGCCTTCGCTGTTTCCTTGGGGTAGCTGTCCATTTCCAGAATCTCCTCAATGATTTCCTGCGCAATATCATCTGCTTGATGCATGACTTGGCAGTCATCATCATTGTGGTTTAGGAAGGCAGAGTATTTTTGGAGCTTTTTCCGGACAAATTCGCGATCAATATCCGGGAGGATGTTCCGGATGCTTGCTAGACATTCCTCTTCACGTAGCCTGCTACCGTCAGCTCCTGTGCCGGATCCATTGCTTGACTTCGAATTTGTCCTTTCAATCAAGAGCGGCGAGATGCTTCTTTGCCTCGGGTCGGACGGACTCCTGTACAGGCTCAGGTGCTGCTCGGCGTCCCATTTATCACAGAGCTCTTGGTGGCCTGCCACAGTGCCCAGAACCACTGGAAAGCGTTCATAGCCAGGACCCCGGTACATTGTCACCTGAAGTTGAATGTCATCATAGTAAGGGGCTTTGGCGAACAATCCCGAGTCGCGCCTTGTCTTTGGATGCGAGGGTGAGCCAATAGGTGAGATGTCAAAAGTATAAGACAGAGATGTAGAGCGCCTTCGTGAGTGGCGGGGTTGATCTGCTCCATGATTGATGAAACGGTCAAATCTATTGGTGCGGGACATGGGCGGCGAAACTGATATGTTTCCTCGAGTTGTATTTTTTGCAGGATCAGATGGGGTAGGTTCTTCGGGAAATCCAGGTCCAAAGTCTACCTTTCTGCGTTCGGTGGGCTCAGGAGTGCCCAATTTTCTCCGTTTCCTATTTCCAAGAGGATGGGAACGATACGACGTTTCACCTGCCATGCTCTGACGTTTGTCGTTGCCTCTGCGAGAGTGATAAGAAATGTTACGCCGTCCTGGCGATGGTAGCCACGTTGGCTCTAAATTAGTCTTGCCTGCCTTGGTGGAATCGTCATCACTATCATCATCATGATCATCGCTATCATCATCATCATCCGATGATATGATTATTATAGGACCGGTCGTGGTTGAAGTTTGCACATCATGGTTGCTGAGGGAGAGCGTGCCCACCCGCCGTCGGCCATGGAGAACCCGCTCAACGTTCCTGGAAGAGAGATAGATCAGTCCCATATAGGGTTGGGAAGATGTCACCTCAAACACCTTCTTCACAACGCGACTTCGTACGATATCGTTCCTCAATTTGGCAGTCCTTGCCGGGGGGTGCAATCTGAGACTGATTAGAAATGTTTTCTTACCTGCTTCTCAAAGACATGACCCTCATGACTTGCTCTCATCCACAGCTCGAGGCAATTCAAGGTGGTCCGAAGAAGCATAAGGCTTGTGTAGGTCAGAACGATGTGCTTGTTAAAAAGGGTCTATGTGGTTTTGATCTGTATCGTGGAAGGAGAAGCTCGAGGACCATGGGGATGCGGGAGCACACTGGTAAGTAGGCACGAGTTCAAATATTCGGCTTTGGACAGGGGCAGTCGCGGGAAGGCCAGACGTGGTTACCAGTGAGGCAGTGACTTCTGCAAGGAGTGCAGTGGTGGTAGGGTCAGGAGTAATACAGGTCAACCGCGATGCGGTGAAGGATCGACTGCGCTGGAAGGATACATATGGGATGTCTGTGAGTGAATATGAAAAATTGAGTCTATATGCAGAACACTATCGCGTAGGACTTTATATTGTCAGAGTTTCACTTCGTTTTCGAGTAGTGAAAGGCGTCCGGGGGTGAGGATGAAGTTGGAATAAGGTGCCCGACGCGCCGTGTGGATGCCGAGCGAGAGTTACAGGCGTGATACAGGCATAATACAGGCATAATACAGGCATCTTACTCCAGATTCTGTGGGCGATGGCAGTGTACGGCACCAGCACTCCCGGTCATTTACGCCTCGAATACGGTCGCTTATCTCTCAGGATGCGCGCCTCAGACCGGACCGTGAACCTTGTCTGCCTTCAACAAGTTGACCGCGCACCAACAGTCCCAGGTCTCTTACTTGGATGAAAGAATTGCAGTTTGAGCTTTTGCTGAGCTGTTTCGAGTACCTGTAGGCCGTGTGACAATTACACCTCTCGTCCGAGAAGCCCGATCGGCCCGCAGTTGCTGGACTGATGCGGTCGTACGTTGGTCGCTGTCCGCCCTTGAGCCCTGGCTGTCCCTCCATGCTCGCTGCCTGACCAGGCTCAAGACTGATGGTTTCTAGGTTGAGATCAATAACTAGGTGCTTTCCACAGTTCGAAGAGTCCTGTTTGCACTTTGCAGAGCTGTTACAGTGCGGATTATGCCGCTGTCTCGACTTCCGTAACTTTGAACCTCGGGAGCGTAGGCATCAGACTGCCGTGACTAATGAGACTCACATCCTTGGCCCCATGTCTTTCGTCCACCCCATGATTCCGTCGTAACTACGGAATTGGTTATTGACACATCTTCTCAGTTCCCTACCACCAGCCGAAACACCCTCAGCAACATGGCCTCAACCACTCCGCAGGCAAGCGGCACTCCCAAGATCGAGACCTCGAAGCCCCCTGCCGTTGAACCCCAGCTCCAACCCCCCGCAAACTCGCCCGACCTGGTGTTGGTGCCTGCTACGCCGACTGAAGGTGTTCAAGCGGACCTTCTCAACAACGAGGAGTGGAAGGGTCCTCTGACATTGGAGCAATACTTGCGGCGAGAAGCCATTTTACAATCTGTTGATCTGACAAAAGATGGGCGAATTACAGGCTGGATTCTGACCTCTACAAGTCTGCCCGCCAATGAAGACGGAACCCGACCTATATTTGCCTCTTGCGAGACATACCCGAAACATGGTTACGTGGCCAAAGATGGCAAGGTTGACAAGGTCCAGGCACATGGGATCGGCTCTGTGTTCACACGCCCGGAATATCGTGGGAAAGGCTATGCAGGAAGGATGATGGCAGACTTGGGGAAGAGACTGGAGACCTGGCAACAGGTGGATGGACAGATCAACCCATTTTCTGTGCTGTACAGCGACATCGGACGCAACTTCTATGCACAACATGGCTGGAAAGCCTACCCCAGCACACATATTCACTTCGCTCCCCTGCCCCCAGCGGAGTACGAGGCCGCTCGAGGCTCCCTTCCCGCAGTTGAAGACCTGTCAGCGGCAGAATTGAAGCAGATTCCAACGATCGACTACCTGGAACAACGTCTGCAGCAGTTGTCAGGATCCAGAACCGGCACTGTCCATGTTGCCGTCCGTCCCGATTCAGAACATTTCCAGTGGCATTTTGCTCGAGAAGAATACTATCACGAGGTACTTGGGAAAGCAGAACCTAAAATCAAAGGTGCCATACATCGGGACACGGGTCTGGGGTTGGTCTGGCTTCGCAAGTATGCAGCCGACCCGAAGGAGTGGAGGCTCTACATCCTCCACACCGTGCTACCTCCTTCTGTTGAAAACTCACCAGATACCCAGGCCGTAATGGCAGCACTTCTGGCGAGGGCGCAACGTGAGGCGCATGAGTGGGACCTACCTGTCGGCGTTGAAGTCTGGAATCCTTCTGATCTGGTAATTGCTGCGGCCAAAAAGCTGAAGAGGGAAGAACATGAAGAAGTCAAGATTGTTACCCGAGACATGGATCATATCTGCAGTCTACGGTGGGCTGCGGGTGGAAATGAGGAGGTTGTCTGGGTTGCGAATGAGCAATATGCCTGGTGTTGATTGGCTTCGACACATAGACCGTAGTAGATCATAAAAGTTAGAACCCGAAGCTCATGCTTGCCGACATAGAACCTTTCAACATGAGACACTCTTCACCCTCCTCCCAAATGAGAACTGGCCGACACGGACGTCCTCCTGATACGGGGAGCTGTGACATTGTAGCCAGCAAAGAGGTCAACTTGAAGCGGTCGGGTTCAAGTCCGCTCACAAATGACATCATATGGGATGCGTTACTAAGCAATTCGCCTGCGAGGTTTCTCTGCGTCTGATAGCAACAAATCTATCTACAGCGTTGTATATTTCAGTGCCACACTGGGACAAGAATTCTCGCCGTCGTCCAGTATTAAGAAGCTAAGCATCGTCTTGCTTTTGCCAGACTATGCATTTCCCGTACCTCAAGATTTTATAACAAACATGGCGGTCCCGAGGCCGCTAATAAATCTCATATCAAACACCAGCCGAAGCTGGACCTGGACCTGTATCTCGTGCCTCGTGCGCACGCGACTTGAACCTGATGGTCCACGGACAACTCGTCGTCGCATAAGCAGCTCTGCACGCGATCCTGACCTCAGAGGACGAGCTTCAAACGACAGCAGCAACAGCAGCACAGGACAAGCGCTGCCCAGACAGCAACTCAGATCCTTCCACGGCAGCAGTCAGACTTCCCACAAACCAGTCGACCACCACCGACAAGCCGTGCCCCTAGGCGACTTCTACACCGAACTCCTGAGCTCACCTCTCCCGAAAGGGTCCGAAGCAGACACCACCTCGTTACCAGAATGGGTGCCCAAGGGTGACAAGACCCGAGAAGAAAGAGCGAAACAAATCTTCGGCGCACTTCGAGGCTCGGGGTATGAGCGAAGGCTACCGGAGATTCCAGAGAGCAAATGGAGGACCATCAACGGTGTTCCGGTTCCTCCTCGGCCCCTCGAGCCCGACAATTGCTGTATGAGCGGATGTGTGCATTGCGTGTGGGACGACTATCGCGACGATTTGGAGGAATGGGCAGCGCGGGTTAAAGAGGCGCAAGCAAAGGCGCAGAAGAAGTCAACGCTCTCTGAGCCAAAGATTCAAGTCAATAGACCCGAAGTCCATGCTGCTTCTAGTAGTATGGATGACGATGGGGGTGGGAGCGAAGGTCTTTGGACGACACCGTCTTCGCGTTCGTCGGCATCATCTTCTTCTACTCCGATTATTGATGAGGATTTGATTTTTGAGGGTATCCCCGTTGGGATTCGCGAGTTTATGAATACGGAGAAGAAGATTCGTGAGAGGAAACGGGCTAGACGGGAGAAAGGGCTTAATGTTGATGATTATTGACGACACCTTGGGCTCCACGTCCCGGTACTGGCGCAGTGTGCTGGAGATGATGAGCCTGTTCGAACGATCAATCCGTGAGTTAGTCTCAGGCCCGCCAGGAATGCAAGCGAATGGTCTCAGCTGTGTGGCACGCGCAAGCCGAATCAGGACCACCTTTTCCTGTTCCCGGAATATACAGGCGAAGTCCCAGTGTGACGATCCTGAAAGCAGAGCGGCAACAACGTCCTCAGCTAAAGCACCTGGCCGCCGACAGGAATACCTTAGATGGCACATTCTCCATCCTTGGTTCTGGCGCTTGGAACCGATGTCATGATTTTATTGCGCAAACAAAATGTCTCTGTGGAGCTGTAATGTCAGAGCGAGATTGGCAGCTTCATCCTTCTCGCTTCATCTTTCACGAGCACACGATGAGACGAAACCACCGTGCAAAGCCGCAACAGCCACACGGACATAAGCACAGTACCTGGACCACCTTCCATCGAGTTGACCGATCTCCTCCCACTCAGTCTGCGGAACGTTGCTGCATATGTCGCTCGAACTCCAATCTACCGCGGACAAACTCCACCCGGCTTGGAAAAAGGAGGCGGATTTCAGTCCACATGCAATGGCCCTTTCCTCTGTCCAACAGCATATACGACTACTTTGTGTTGTGCTTCGTTGGAGATATATATACAGCGTATTATTTCGCGGCAAGCCTTTTAACCCCCTGTGATTCGCTTCCGCCACTTGTTTCCGGCCTGTCTGTTTGTCCGAGTGTCACGTTTCTTTAGCGTTTTTCATGTCTGGCGCGACTGAGCTATATGAGCATATACATACTGTCCATATGACATACCTACCTTCTTGGCGTGGGCGTGGCATTTATTCTCGAGATTTGTTTTTTTAGCGACGCATATATACATAGATTTATAAGCGTTCATATCTGACCCGGCTGGGTTCGTACCCTCCTATTCGAGCTGGGACGAAAGTATACTGGTAATCAATTAGACAATTCTCTGGTTATATTCCCATTCTCTGGCTATCGCCTAAGGTATCCATCGATGACTGTCTGAGATGTAGTTTTTCTACTTACCAATGTCAATTGCTTGACGCTCCCAATTTATGACTAGGGCAATGCCAATAGCGCTCAGCTGAGCTGATGCCGCCAATATCATAAGTCGCAAGCAGAACCAGGAGACCAACAACCACCACTGTGGTTGTCGTTCACAACACTGCGAATCGTCAATCCATCAATAATTCACTGGTCCATCCATAGCCATCTTAGCCATCTCACGTTCATCCATCCGCATGTCCATGTCCGTTCATCATCGGGAGATTGGCTTTCTGTTGACCATTTGCATTGGTGTGAGCATCATGATTAGCAATTCCATTCGGGCTGACGTAGCTGTCATTGGTACCGGGATTTGCGATTCCATTGGTACCGACATGGGCAGTAGCAGTAACAGTACCAGTAGCGGTAGCAGTACCATCAACATTGCCGTTGACTTTACCATTGCCACCAGTGCTGTCCCTACCATCCTTCGCCTGGCTCTGAGCGCAATCACACCCCCATTGCTTGCGGAACTCGTCAACCTTCAATTTCCCCAGAATCTTCAGAGCGGCCTTGCTCGCGCGCACTTTGGCATATTTTGCGCCCTGGCCGTGACTGACTGCGACCATGCGGCCATGAACAAACCAGGCGACATGTATCACAATTCCCGTGACGGCTTCGTCGCCTGCGCCATCGTCTTCGTCACCCACCGCGTCATTTCTCGCCCCTCCTTTTGCCGTGTTGGCTGTCGTGGGTTCAACTGGCTGGACGATGACTTCTGGTCTGGACTTCCGGCAGCGAAACTCCTCTGTCAACAAGCGGAACAGATGCGTCGTGGGATGTCGATTGGCGAATGTGTCATATGCCTCGATATCTCTGAAGAACCATTCGACATGGGTGTCGAAGAACTTTTCAATCTCGGCAAAATCGAAACCGGAGTCGACCAGCACGGCCCCGAGATAACTCTCGACCAGATCGGCAAGGGCTTTCGGCGGGGCGGAGCCCGACGTGACCCGGGTCCAGAAATCGGGCTTAACGTCTTCCTGCTCGTACAGTTCTAGAACTTTGGCCGCGTAGGTCCCAATCTCTGCGTACAGCGCGGGGCTGGAGGCAGAGATGAGCCTGTTGAATCCCAAAATTACGGCCAAAGCAGCAAGGAATCGATTCGATACCATGGCCATCTTGTGTTCGGTCAGCCACTGCGGGCCACGCGTCGGGTTGTTGCGGAATAACCACCAGATACACACCCAGTCGAGACATGCATCACCCAAAAACTCGAGGCGTTGCAGATCCGGCACCGGGGAGTTCTGGTCCGAGGAATGTGTGAATGCTGACCGGAGCAGACACGGATTCTTGAACCGGTAACCTGTAACATGGTACACTTTGCGTGCCAGGTCATTGGCAACTGGGTCGTTCATGGCCAGAGACCATCTGGGGGCCTTGTACATGGGCAGAATTTCCCGCCAGGAAGTAATGGCGTGGTCTTCGTGTCCCACCAATTTCGTGATGGCTTTGATTCCAAGGTCGAACCGGGTGGACGTCGGGAGATCCTGGGTCGTCATGATACAAGCCCCGATTGTGGCTTCACATACGTCGGCAATAGTCTTCTTACCGAGGGCGTGCGTGCGATGTTTGTCAGTCAGTTTAATCACTCGGCCTTTCTTGAGCTGCCGTAGAAATTCAGGATACCAAGTGTCCCGCCAGCGATCACCGGTTCCTGCACGGATGTAGCGGTACAGTTCGTACTCGGGCGACGATGCAACGGAACAGAGTCGCTTGTTCGAAATCATTTCCATGCGCTTGCAATGCATGCCTTCTTCGTTGCACGTAGTTCGGTTGAACACGGTGATGGTCGTCATCATTTTGAGCAATGAGTCGCCAATGAATTCGAGTCTTTCATAGTTCACTGACGATGTTGGCTCGGCCGTTCCGTCCAGTTCACTATGTATTCCCATCTCCCCCATTTCATCGTCGGCATTGATGTCTTTTGTAAAGGCCTCCAGAGCCAGGTTGTAGGGAATTTGACGTAGGTCCAGCTTGTCGAATGCCTCGCCAACGATAAGGTAGGCTTCCAATCGGTGTAAAATGGAGGGCCACAACTGACAAATCTGTGCGACTGAATACGACACTCGAGCAATCTCCAAGGGCTGCGGCGCGATCTCACACATGGCGTATCGTTGTTCTTCTTTTGGGCATTTCTCCAGAAAGTTCCGGCCAGCCATGACCAGCTTGGCTTGGAGGACAGGTTGATGCGGGTCGTACTTGTGTGCCAGGGATCCCAAATCTTTACCCTTCTTCCGCCAGGTACTGTCTGTGAACTCGATGATAGTATCCTTATGTTTCTTCTGGACATCCTTCGCGCTATCGGGTATGGCATCCCAGATCGTTGTTGCCGGGACAATATCTCTGGTGAAATAGTGGAATTTACCACTACCAGGATCAACTAGAAATGCGTTACACCACTTTCTCGCATTGTCGATCGTAGTGTCCGGAGTCGCAGCTGGTTGCCATCGCTGTCGTTCTCCTGAGCCACCAACATGAAGCTCAGGCACATTGATAACATCTTCAAAAGTCCACTTCCCACTCTGTTCTCCCGGCGGCGCCAGCCAGTAGCTCATGGACTGAGACTCAGGGGCAAAAGACTTATTGAATACGTCTTCGAACACTCCACATAAGGTGAATCTGGTCAAGGCTTCAATTTGCTCGGGAGAGACGACCACTGGCCGGTCAAGCCGTTCGAGGATGACATGTTTTTCAACATTGTCATCGACATATACCGGAAAAGATGGCAGCTCCGGAAGTGGCGACCGCGTCAGTAACAATATGCCAGCTGTGGTCCAGTCTGGTGTGCGAGGCTCGAGCCGCACGTGCGTGATGAATAATTCCGTGGGTAGATCTGGCGATCCGACACCGCTGTTGACCCAAAAATCCGGCTTGAGCTTCTTCTCGTAGATGTCCTTCTTGTCCGAAACGGCTTCTCGCGCATTCAAATTGTGCGGCTTGACCTTGCTGAAGATGCTATCGAGATTCTCGTCCAGAAGATGTGCCCGGCGCAGCTTGACCAAGCACCAGAAGGCGGCGGACCGCTTGGCGAGCACCTTGTTCATCCGGGCGTCTCCTCGAGCACCTTTGACTGCAGCCGCACGCTCATCATCCGTAGGAGGGAGGATGACCTTATATCTGAACATGTTTTCTTCCACATCGATCAGTTCTTCATACACCTCTGCCGACACTGCTCCAATCCTGGCCAATGACTCGGCATATCTGTTGAGGAGCATCAGAGAGTTGCTGTAATTGGCAACCACTCCGGCGGACGTCTTGAAGCTTTGACAGCTCATGTCGCGGGCGATGATCTGCCTCAACCGTGTCCCGCGACCCAGCAGTCGATCCGGAGGGAGCTCTTGACAATACCGTCGGATGTAGTCGTCCTGGCTTATGGCGTAGTCGACTTCGGATTGGTGGCTCTGTTTTCCTTCTTCCATCATATGCGCATAGACAGAACCTTTCATGCGAGCGCGACCACGGCTCTGCATGTATTGTATTGGTGTCTTGTACAGATCGAATCTGACCACCAAGTTACACTGAGGGATGTCAATGCCTTCTTCCGCCACGCTAGTTGCAAAGATGAGATTGATGGTGCCCACTCGGAACTTTTCCAAAGCTACTTCTTGGTCTTTCCACGAACTCGAGTCAATTCCCTTTTGGCTGATACCGACAAGGAGCCCTGGACGTACATTCGGCAAATCGAGCACTCTGAACAGATCGCAAAGAGCGAAAGCCGTCAATCTCTGCTCGACAAACACAATCGCACGGGTGTTTGGAAATGAGGAATAGCGCTCTTTGAGCCGTTGACGGAGGTATGCCACTTTTGGGGACAGCTCATTGTCTTTCTCGAGACACGGAGCACCAAAATCGTGATTCTCAATGACGGAGATTGCCTCGCGAACAGATTTCAGGGCCGCCTCTCGTCCCGCATCGTCTATCGCGTGAATGTAGGTAGAGCTCCGTTCGAGCTTGGAGATGATAGCCGTGATTCCATGTTCTGACGTGGGAAGAGCATACTTCCAAACGCGGTCAGCTACCCAGGCCCCAAGGTCGCGAGACGCCTGTTTCGAAAAGGAAAAATGCTGCTTCAGATCCTCAATGAAACCGCACAGTGGGTGCAACTGGGCATGTAAAGCCGTCTCGTACTCTCCTACCAAGGGTGGTGGATATATCCAGTATTCATCCGCTGGTCGCGGAGCAAAACCGAAGACCGAGAGATCATTTGTTGTGATGATCTTGCTCTGCAACATTGACTCAAGGTCAGCAACAACTTGCTTGATGTCTTTTCTGGATTCGTCGACTGGGGAGGCAGTCATGCCGAAAATTCGTGGTCTGTTGTCTTGCCACTTGAGATAGTAGTCGCGGATGATCCTCGAATACGGGTGATTCTTCTTGCAATGGTGGGCTTCGTCAAAGACAATCAGTGAGATCTGTCCCATGTTCAAGTAGCCATGCATCAGACATTGGTCCAGCACAGGAGCCGTACAGACAACAACATTGTTCTCGGCACAGATTCTGTTCCATTCCGCTCTCCTCCACAGATCGACTTTTGAGTCTCCGTAGAGCGCAATCACCTTCTGAGGCAGGTTGGCGTTGAGGAACCGAGCCTGCTGATTGGCAAGAGGCACGCTGTTGACGAGAAAGAAGATGGTCTTAGGCGGTTTGCCCTGACTGCGGTCAATGAGCTCCTGTTGCAGAAAATGCCGGATCAACAAGGCGGCGATCAACGTCTTCCCACTCCCCGTGTCGAGCACAGCAATGACGTTTTCATCCTTTGCCCGTTCAAATAGTTCCTCCTGATACTCGCGTGCCTGGTCAATGATCCTGTCGGATTCCTGTTCTTTGACATTTCCGATTGACACGGAGTGGTCGGTCGAATTGTCGTCGTTGGATTTGGCAAGGACATAGTCATTCAAGGCCGCAACGTTGGCCTCCCGAAAGGCGTCGATGGCCCCGTCGTCTGCGGTAGGTGACTCTGGCAGAGATTCATCTTCGGAGTCCTTGAGATAGTCTGGGTCTTGCTGACCGATCTCGACAGAGGTGGAGGTGGAAATGGCTCCAGCAATCGCGGGATTGTCATGAACAGCCATGTCGACAGAGAAGAGGACGCGGAGGGCGTGTACATGGGAAAGGACGCATTACATCCCCAGGCTTTCAAACAAGAGACATCTTGAAAACAGAGAGCCACACTCTAGTTAAAAAGAAAGTAGTGACAAGGAGATGCGGTCGCGGGAAGACACAGATGGCAAACGACAAGGAAAACATGGCACCAGCCGACACTGTCACCGCCTCTCGCCTACCTCAGACGCCGTTCTCCTCCATATTCACCGCACGCGTCCAACCGTCACATTGGTTTCCAGTGAAGCTATGTCGCGATGGGGAAAAGAATGGAGTAGTTAAAAAATACACATCGGTAATAGTAGTTGTACTGTACTATATGTGCAGGGTCCTAGTGACAGGGGCGAACTGCGTGAGGCTGCGATTGGACAACCAACCACAAGTCTGTCGTGATATAGCATTCCAGGACTCTCGCATTGAACATCTGTTTGTCCCATTCTGCCAGTCGCATTTTCTCAGTCTCATTCACTTCATCTTAATGTGATACTAGTACAAAACATCAACGATATCCCTAGTTGTCGAAATGAAACCCATATTCGCCGCAGCAGCGGCCGCCACTGCTTGGTTCTTCACATTTGCGCATGCCCACGGCTCGCATTCACAAGAAGATCTAGCGAACCCAGCCGACGACTGGGCTCTGTATCATATGCAAGAAGAACATCGTACGCAATAGATCCAGATAGCCATGTGATAATGTCTGTTCAACGCTAATGACTGCTCACCAGACATCTCCAATATGGACCCAACCTCATTCTTTACCCTGCACGACTTCAACAACGACGGCGCCTGGACGCCCGACGAGGTGCGGTGGAGTTACGGCCTGGACGACGAGTCTCTCAAGGACGTACCTTCAGACACGAAAGACCGGGTGGTGATGAATGTGTTCAAACTGTTTGACCCGGCGGGCACGGGCATCATCACCCGAGATCAATGGTTGAAGGGGATCCAGGCGGGCAAGAAGCTGCCCGATTCAGGTCTCGGGCCGGGTCACCATGGAGATGACGAATATGAATATGAGATCCACCATTTTGAGAAATATCACGATGAGAATACGAGAGAAGAAGACCTCACGCACCCCGAGGATATCGAGCATTTCAGGAAACATGACCGAATGGAGGACGAGGCCGAGCGGATCTCGAGGGAGCAGAAACAAAATATTGTCGAGAGAAATATCCCGGCCAAGTTTAGGAGACAATAAACTCAAAGACCCAAGCCTGAGAAAGAAGAAGCTCAGCAAGAATTGTAATTACGCTACACGAAGATTGGATGGGAGGGCATCTGTATGATCTGGCATCTATGTTCTTGGGGAGGTGCCGGTGTATGGGACACAGTGTATTACTACTAGGATCTGGATTGGGTAAACTATCCAGACATGAGAAATACGATAGAACGGGTTCAGGACACAGTGGTCAGCAGTTGCCGCATTTCAAAAACAATTGTACTACTAACATTGACGACACTCATCGGAACCAAAGGGGACTGAGGGTAAAGAAGACTGGAGGACTGCTTTCGAACAAGCTGTCTTCGATCATACTTAGAGCTGGGATTCATCCATTGGGGTTTTCATTGCTGTCTGGGAAGATATGGATATCAAACACACAGTGCATGACGCCCGGCGCATAGGTCTTGACTTGGTGAATATGGACACACGAGACAGACCATGCCAAAGGTGTGGTCTCCGATCCAGTGGCAGTCTCTTCTTCAGCTGCCTGTTCACACTTGGAAAGCTGCTCAACAATGCTTTGGAGGTCGAGAACAACCTTTTCCTTCATGGCCTCAATTTCGCGAATGTCAACATTTTCATGCACATGCAACCATCCTCCCCTCGTCTTGTCATCATTGCTCTCATTGCTTTCCTCGTCTTTTGCCCCCTTGCCATTGCTGTCGTTCTTGATCAGAACCCTGACAGCATTCTCCCAACTGCCTTGAGAAGTGGGCAGCAAGCCTAGATTAGCATGTCGGACATTCAGATTCACGCCCGAGTCCAGTCTATCCTGGCGGAGAACATCAAGCTCCCGCCCAATCTCAGCCATGACCTTGGCTGACCATTTGTTGTCACCTAAAAAGGCGATACACCTGATCTCGGGATTTTGATTTTGCGCTGTCGAGCGCATCTTGGATCTACACGAACTGTCCCGGGTGCTGGTACAAGTTCGATCGCCCTGAAGAATTCTTACAGCTATTTCCCTGGCCACATTCTCAGGCTGTCCACAGCTTTTAGGGTTGCTGTTGCTGCCTTCCGCTTCCACAAGTGAGAGATTTCCACTGTCGTCGTCAACCTGGACAACTAGGCAACTCCATCCGTTCTTCTCACAGCCTCGTCTCAGCCCCTCAATACTCCAGGGATTGATATCCCAGCCCCAAACACGTCGGACGCCCCTCGCAAGGTAGCAGAATGCGAAATAGCCGATTCCCACATAAAAGTCCATGACATCGATTGTGGAGAGCGGTTGACCGAGTTCGGCGGATGTGAGGCCCGGGAAATGGCATTGGATCTGGCTCTGAGAAGCTGATTTCGTTGCCGGTGTTGACTCTGCCGTTGAGGGAGATGTGTCAAGTCCCAGAATCCGCGCCTTTTCAGAAACATTCCCCCTACTGAACATCGTGTACAGCGGTGCCCAGCACTGTGTGATTCCTCGATGTTGTGACACCGATGTCCAGAACGCCTCATCAAAATCCCGGCGGGTTGGATTGCTTTGGTTTGTCATGCGTGTCCTGTCCGAATTACAGGATTGTAATGATGTTGCGGGTCCAAGCATCGGACCCCAGTCGCCGTAAACGGGGACTAGGCCAGAGGGACTGCGAATAACATTCTGTTTGCGCGCAGGCCTTGGAGGTTGCTGTTGCTTTTGCACTGCTATAGCCTCCTGCCTCGTTGCCGTTGTTTCCAAGTCCCCAACGGAACTGGCCGAACTCAGTTTTGCAGAGTCAGGTCCGACAGTCTCTGACAATTTTTGGTCTTCGGCTTCGACTTCGTGTCCAACATCATCTTCCTCGGCGGCAATCGGTGCACTAATTGCGATTCGGATATCCTCCGCTCTCAGTCCAGGGCTGGACCCTGCAAAGCCTTTCTCGGCAATGCATTCAAACAAGTCGGCCTTCTCGGACTCAGATAGTAGACCATTGTAGAACTCTCTCCATCGGGGGTTATGTGTAGAGAAATTAGCTGGGAGGAGAACCAATGGGGCATAGATGGTGTAGCGTTTTGGAAAATCACGGCATGAGAGGGAGAAGGGGCGCTGTAACGATCTCAAGGGACTGCCAGTTAAGAGCGTGTCCGAATCCGAATCTTCTTCAATGATCTGAACCAGGTCATCATGTTTCTTGCAGAAAGCATGGATGCCCTTGACTAGGGGGTTGGTTATAGGTTTCTTTTTCTTTGGTCGAATGTGTTGCCGCGGCGGCCTGGTGCCGTCAGCATTTCCTCCGTCCATGGACAAGTCCGACAATCTGATTGTAGATGGTGGGCTGAGCCGGCGTCCTTTGAGCTCCGCATAGCCAAGGTAATCAATCACCTAGAAGCATGCATCAGTGAACCCATAGTATACGGAACCGTCAAGTTCTGGTGTTGGATGGAATCTACAGTGCACAAAATGCAGGGAAGGTGCACCGAGCGAGTAAAGCGACACCGTGACGACCTGAACAGCAATCCCGATTCTACACTATCACTCTCAACCAGCAATTCGGCGGACAGTATTTTAGTATTCAATATCACCTCAAATCGACATGGACAGCTTACATTACTGGGGCAGTGACGGCTCAGCATACGGTCACTATGCTTTCAAAACAGCCGCAGCGATGGTCCCCCACAGGTATCATCTTCCAGCCTTGGCCTCCCAGCCCTTCCTCCAGCTCCTCCAATTCATGCGAGAAGCTCCAATGTGCCATAATACGAGTGGGCAGATTCTCGACTTTGAATCTTGTTCCAGGTAGCAGCTCTGTATCGAAATACGATGACTCGGTCCAGGAAGAGTGGCTAGATACTTGCCTTTTTAATGGGCTGGACCCCAAAACATGCCAGGCTGAGTAGGTATGGTGCCGACACATGGCGAGCGGTGTGCATTGCTACGAGATTTTGCGATCCGTGGGGCACGTTCTTTTGAATATCCATACCATGTTCCAATGAGAACTCGGCAGTCTTTTGTCGTCCCAAAAAACGGCCTGTGCCATGCTGAGGTAGGAGCCATGTGGATCGATGGCTTTTGAAAGACAGCGACACATCCACTACTTCTTCACAGAAGGGGTGAGTGTTCAAGACTCCTCTGTACCTCTTGTACTGCCTTGGATATATTGACGCCCCAAGTCGATGCAAGCCCTGCCCTGTTTCCTGTTCCTTTGCTGCGGCGGCGTCCCTGAGCACTCTTTAAAAGGAGCCACCCAGCGCTGTTACTATTTTGCTTAAGGACCGTCTCTCGAAGGATAGAGGAGGATACAGGGAGTTACTTACACTACGACAGTCGGAAGGTTATGAAGATAAATTGACTTGTTTATTTTCTAAATGACATCGTCACAGCTGATCTTTTCTCCCACGGCACTAATATGCCATAATATCACATTCAAACCAGTCCGGACGCCGCCCTCAAACTCCAATCCCGATTCGATATCTGGATATTTCTGATATGGCATAATAGGACAGAATCCGACAGAGAGAAACAGACGGCCCAGGCCGGCACCCGAGTAGACCTGACACAAAGATAGACACATCTGATCTGGGTTCATTTCTCCGTCCCATCCAACCCAATGGACTTCTCACTAGCCTGAGTCATCCACAATACCACCTCACTGTCTTATATTTTGACTGTATCACCCCGAGATCCCAACCTCTCGAGCCTGTTTGATCATCATATCCAAAATCGCCTTTTCTTCCGCCGTGAATTCTCGCTTCAGATGCGGGTCCGTAGTCAAACAGCACATATTGCTCTCCTCGAGCTGCCAGGCGCCCGGGTCGCGGACGTCACGCGGCTCAATAAGATAATGTTCAAACTTGCCAAACTTCTTCTGTTTCTTGTCGGCAAACTTGTTGTCGAGCAGCCATCCGTTGAACCAGAGCGGTTTACCCTCGAGATCGAGATGGAGCAGCTGGGGTGCACACATGGTGTAGCTGGTAGGTTCTGGCTCGTCGGGTTCTTTTTCTGTTTGTGTGGCTTCGACACCTGCTTCCTGGTCTTCTTCCTCTTCTTGACCATCGCCTTGGCCTTGGCCTTCTTCGGCCTTTTGTTCGACGACTTGGCCGTTCTCGTCGAGCACCACGACGGGAAGTTTCTGTTCCTTTTTCGGCTTTTCGGGCTTCTTTTCCTTTTCCTTCTCTTTTTCTTTTTTGTCGTCGTCTTTCTTCTTGTCTTTATCTTTGTCGTCCTCTTTGGGTTCCTGGATCACGCCCATGGTGCCGGCGTCGCCTTGGTGGAATGAATAGTCTTGGTCGCCGACGAGTTCCCAGCCGATCCAGAATGTCTCTTTGTCACCTGTGCAACAAAATCAATTAGTAAACTATAGTTTTCAATCACAGAGGGGTGTGTGGAGCTCACCATAAACCATGTCATAAACACCAACTCTACCTTCATCCTTGTTACCGTCCCGGTCGGGTCCGTTCATACGAGTCACCAACAACAAAGCAATAAAATGGCGCCACTTGTCAACCACAATAACACCCGATTCCTGCATGTGCCCACTGTCGCCGGTCCAGAAACGACTCTGCTTGACCTGTCGGGAGATAGGTTTCGGGAGGATCTGCTGGAGCCAGCGTTTCTTGTTCTCTGGCATAATCAAGCGATCTTTGAAAAACAGGGCGCCGGTCTTACGGTATCCAGGATCATCGAACAGAACCTCCGGGTTGCGGAAGAACAGAGAATCGGCATCAATGAAAATGACCTCGCGGAAGCTCGAAAACAAAATGGCAAATGGTTTGGCGGCCCAACCGGCGAGTTTCCACCCCTCGTCATTGACCATTTGGGCAATGTCGCGCGTGATGACACCGTCGAGAGCCTCGAGGTCGGCGCGGTAGTCCTCGCTCAAATCCGAATCGCCAAGGTACATGACCTCGATGGGCAGGTTGCAGCCGAGTTTGCGGAACGTCGGGATCGTGGTCAGCAGAAACGGAGCCTGGTCGTCGCCGGCTGTCAATACAATGCCCCGTCCGCCACGCTTGAAGTGCGAGTGGAGAGTCATGTGGTCCGGGAAGTAAGGCGCCGTCCACGGAAATAGTAGTTGGCCAAACTTGACCAGAAAGTATCGGTACGCTTCGTACGAGTGCACCGTCTGGGCGAATTTGCTGGCCTCTTCTTCGGCGGCCAGGTCCATGTCGTCGTCTTCTGATGAGGATGAAGAAGAAGATGCTGATCGTGCAGATGTCTGCTTATGCACATGGTGGCGGAGGTACTGGATCACGTCGTCGCGGACGTAGCTGCCGCCTTCCTCGTCTTGAACCAAATGCAGTGCTTCCCAGGCCTCAAAGAACTTCTTGTACTCGCGGACCCGGAGGCCCATTTCGCGCAGCTTCTCCTTGCCTGTCCCTTCGACTTGTCGAAGAAGATCGCGACCCTCCATTTCACCGGGTAGGAGATTGATGACTCGCTCCAGCGCCCGCTCGAATTGCGGCCGTTCAGCGAACTTGGGCGCCTGTGGCGGTTTGGGCCCGCCCTGGCGGTTGCCGCCCTTGACTGAACCACCTTGCTGGGGAAGAGAAGGCGACTTGTTAGGTCTTCCGTAGCCGTCTCGACCAGATGTCTCCTCATCGTCGGCCTCGACTGGGTCGATGGGAGTAATGTGCTGCTTTTGCGACGACTCACGAGACTCGTCGACTGCTGCCGGGGGTGCTTCGAACCGGCCGCCTTCCGATGGCCCATTGTTGGCTGGTGGAGGAGCTGGTCTCTCAGAGTCCATGACCGGGCGCTCCTGTTGCGGTGGTGGCGGTCGAGGGACACCATTGGGATCCGCGTTCGGATTCGGTTTCAACACCACTTCTGCATCGCGCGGATTGTTGGGTGGCGGTCTTATATTGTCTGGAATTGGCACGCTTGTTATGCTTGAAGGACCCGTCGATGTCAAGAAATACACCAACGGCACACAGATGAGGATAATGAGCAACAGCGCCCCCTGCCGTGATCGAAGACCCCGTCTCGCAGACCCGCCATATGGTAGACCGGGAAAAGAACGGCCCTCCTTCAATGGCGCATGCCGTGGAGTAAACATGCCTCCTGAAGGAACCCGCATACGCGGGGAAAGTAAAGTCGAGAAAAAGAATAAAAAGGTACACCGACCCTGCGGTCAGGCACTGTCTTGTGTACCGAGAGATTATTGAAAATCGAACAAAAATTATGGCAGCCTGAAAACCCCCAGTCAATAATCAAGAAGGGAGATGGTGTTGATTAATATGCGAGGTGGCCACCATGCACTGACTGCGCGTTCCTGACGCGACAAGGGGGTCTCAAAAAGAGTCGGATGGGATTTCCAATCGGTCGGAAGAACAGTAGCTCGCCCTAAACTGCGGGGATGATGGTAACAGTTGTACAGATAGACATTACATCCATATAGATTTTAATAAATGATGATGATCCTGAAAATGAATGAATGATGGATTGGAATGAGATGGGATGGGCTGAGAGAAGGAAAAGAAACTCCTATCAAAAGGGGAGGGGACTTTTCAAAAAGACACAGGGACAACTTTCAAGTGAGTGCCACACTGAGAGATCACCACCCCGTGACAGGCATCAGGGAGCCATCCATCCTGTCAGGGCCGAGACGCGACAGTACCTAGTAAAGTGGGTGGCAGAATGGCTGACTGACCGTGGCAATGGCAGTGGCTCATGAGCGAGAAGCGAGGAGTGATTGATCAATGAGCGGGCGTGGTGGATGTGCGGCTGAATCAAGGGCGAGACCCCTTGCCCGCCAATTTTGTCCTTCGGACCCCCTCCCTCCAGGGTTCTGATTGGTCTTCGACAAAAAGGAACAAGGCTCCACCCCACATCCCTTGCCGCTATTGTGCAGCCTATTCTCGATTCGGCTTTAGCCTGCTTCCCGAATAACGTTCTCGGCTGCCGCTCCTGTTTTCGCTTCTCACCCTTCAGCCCTAGAAAATGTGGTATAATGAGGCAACTAACTGGTAAGAGGACACATTTTTGCAATAGCAATGCATTTGTCGGGGAACCGAGTCGGCTGAGCGCCATACTCCGATCTGTGACACGTGGAAATCGAAGCCTTGCTTCTCGAAGCTTGTTTCGCTGGGATACGGGGGAGAGCGCATTGAAAGATCTCAGTCCCCTCCCCTCCCCCTTTTCTGGGCATTCAAGATACAACATTGTAGTGCTATAAATAAGGTAGCGTCCATTGGACAGCTGTCCGGCTTGACTGACAGCTTGGTTTATCAACCACATTCTGCGAGTGGTCTATATTATATGGCAATATAATAATTATATGATTTCGGCCACCTCCCCAGAAAAGAGGCCCGCAGTCATGAACGATCATTCGGCCGTCACGCTGCTTTGTGACAGGTTCCTGACTGGTCCGGTTGGCCAGTAATTCTCGTTGGAGGAACTTCGTTCCAACTGTCAACGGGTTCAGATCGAACTGCCTACATCCCGAGCTGCAAGGCGAGGTCGAGCGTCTTGCTGCCAATGAGGCCGTCAGGGACATAATCCGAGTTGCCTTCAGCCTCTGCCACGAAATTACCGTGGATGAATTGCGAGGCAGCAAGCACGAGCACGCATTGTGTTGACCACATGCGTAATCCTTCCAGCCGCCAAAGATCATGCCATTCTCTGCTTGGGCAGTTTGGGGATCATCATCCAGACCACGAAGCAACCTACCAACGCAGCCAAGATGATAGGTTGCAAGACCTTGACGCCCTTTGCGTTTGCGATGGCTCCCACGGCGAACGGCAATACGCAGGCACCGCTGGCGCCAAATGCGGCCGCGAACCCCACCGCGGCAACGTGCAGCTTCTTGGGCAGCAGCTTGGTCAGGGCCACGACGACGGCCGGAAACAAGGGTCCTAGGAAGAAGCCGAGGAATCCCACCATGAGCGCGCTGACCACGAAATTCGGAATCAGCCAAAACATCAGTTGCAGAGCCACGCTACAGCCCAGGTAGACCGCCACGGCATGTTTCTCGCTTCGGAACACGCGGGCGGTGACAAAACCCAGCACAAGTCGTCCGACGGTGATCCCAAGCCAGAATCCGGTCGAAGTCAACCCGGATGCAAATGCGGACCCCTTTCTCACCCGCAACATGAAGGTCACGATCCAGCCTCCGATGCTCACTTCGGCGCCAACATAGATGAGTAGGAACAACGCGCCTAGCAGCGTCACTTTGTTCTTGACCGCTTCGGCCGTCTTGCTCTTGCTCTTGCTCGTACTTTTGCGCTTGCCGTTGGACACTTTACCAAGCGGATTGAGTTTGGACAAGATACCTCGTGTGTGTACTTGCTGACTACCGTCACGCTCAAAGGTAGTTGTAGTGGGTGAGTTCGACTCGGATATTTCGGAGTCGGCAGTCTGGGGATGCTCCGCGTTGTAGGCCCGAGCATCAGCTTTCCAGAAAGCGCTGACTAGAATGACAACCTCCAGGGCTGCTGCGCCAATCATGAGATAATAGAACTCGTACCAGCGCCAGCCGGCTTTGGTGACTAACGTGGTCGCTAGAAGCGGCGATATGGTTGCTCCGAGGCCATAGAAGCCATGAAGGAAACCAAGCACTTCATTTGCATTGGCCATGTCGCCGATCCAGGCATTCCTGCAATATCGAGTCAGTTTGTCCTTTGTGAGAATCAAGGTTAGATCTTTGACAGACACACCATGCACTGTCACCCAAGCCATTTCCAAATCCGGCAAGAATGAACACAACCACCAAGACAGGATACGGTGGATGTAGGCTAATGGCCGCTGTTTAGTCGTGTCAGCAATATCCAACGCCTCTATCTTGGCTTTTGGGACATCTCTTACTGTATGCAAGAACATGGGAGACGCTCATGATTAGGGCAATTCCCCGTTGCCCATATAGGGTATGTAGGCGGTTGTTCAACGCTGCTGAAAGTGTATAGCCGACGATGGGGCTGAGAAAGACCAAAGAAATGACCGTGTAATTGACTTTATACCAGGTCTCGAGGTAAGGGATCAGGGCGCCGTAGGCGGCATCGTTGGCTCCGAGGATGATGAAGGCGTAAAAGGTGCTGAAACAACGCCACATGTTGATCTGGGGCGAGTTCCATTTCTGTAGTTGGGGAGTTGAGGTTGAAGGAGGCGGCAAAGCCCCAGCGGCCGTGGTGTCCTCGAAAGTCGAGCGCAGTTCTTGGGACCGCCTTTCTTGAGGATTCGACTTTGAGGGCATTTCAATAACAATGGTAGAGCTGCCGCCGCCCGAGGAGGAAGTAATGGTCTGCATGGAGAATACTGGAAATGCTGGCGTTCAGTCAAACAATCGAGCTCTGACAGTGGGACAAAGGCACTGTTGCAAGGTCTCTCAGAGCTATACGTGGGAGAGCAAGGAGAATGTCAGTCGATGGTGGCGGCTCGCCAGTAGTTCCTTAATCAGTTTAAACAGTCACATAAGTCCATCGTGGATGTCTTTGACGCTGCAGAGAGGCGATACGGCCACGAGCAAGTGGAAGGGTTCTCGTATATAAACAATCCTCAATTTCACTTGGTACTCCTCCCTTCTTGATTGATCACGTCGCATGTAACTCAGCGAGGCCCAAAGAGCAAATGAGGCCAAAAGAAGCACAGGATTATGACTTTGGCAACAGGCTCGTCTGCCCGGGGATCAGCCGTGGATGGATGATGCATGGCAGTCGGCTCCACCGAATATGGAAACGAGGCCGGCGGAACCGTCCATAAGAGGATATCTGTCCAGTTTCGCAGTATTGCTCGCCAAAACTCCAGCGGATCGCGCAGGCGTGGAGAGGTTATGGGATTGGCCAGTACTTAGACTCAAGTAAGCAGGTTGATCATGCCATCTAAGCGGTATTTGTTCTCTCATAGTCCCCCTACGGCGTGTAGATGGATCCGGGCGGTCAGAAGCTTCGCCATAATACCTTTTCAACAACACACGCGGATAGATCGGACCCAATCCGAACTTTTTACATATTATCTCGAACCTTGTCCTGAAATCAAATGATTTGTTATTGCTGGCTGTGGCAAAGGATATTGGAGTTGGTGCGCATGTCAGAGACGCCGATAGGTACGTTGGTAACAGGACAGCGGACGCGAGAATAGTGTCAGTCCATTTCATCGGAATATTCGGCTTAGTTGATTCAATGGTGATGTACCAGTTAAACCAAGCCCATCATCTTCATAAAGAGTTGACTTCGCCAGGATTGGACAACTTGAAGGGCCGGACCGTTCTTTCATTCACCGACCTGTAACCTCCCTAAGGGAAAAGGACCTTCTGAGAATGGAAGACGACTGGTGTTGGATGGTTTCGACCCCGGAGTTTGCTGCTCATCCCATCACGTCCTCCGTCCTTGGGTGTAGCTTCCGGTTGACGGTACGAATGATGCAAGGGCATAGCCGCTGGCAACAAGTCCTCCTTCCCCCGGCGGTGACGTGCCTTCCACTGCAAGACAGAACGTACGTCGGGACTGCGAAGCTGTCGATGATATGGACTCGCCGCGCTACAGACCCCTAGATGTACTCGGCTCATGGCGCTGGACAGTTCAAGGACCGATGAGCACAACTTCCCCAGAGAGCCTACTATTGCAGGGTGCTTCTTTACCCACTCGCCGAGGAGTTTGATATAACTTATATCACGAGTCGTTGACCTTCAGGTCGTCCAGACCTTGCACTTCGTCGGCAAACTCGAGGCTATCGAACGCCTTATCCGCATCAGCTTTGATGAGATCTATCATGCCCTGCCCAAGGTCAGTCCATTGCACGGCCCACTCCCGATGAAGTTTATACTGACTTCTGGCATGATAGGATTTCCCGACTCGTCAGCAACATATCGGAACGGCATCTCGGTAGTTTCGTGCTCGTTCAACTTCAACTCCGGGTAGTCCACATATGGAATCTTGTCCAGATGGACTATTGACAGGGTCAGTATCGCGCATAACCAACGTAACCTGCCCAGTGAGTTGTCTTACCCTTATCAAGGATGACAGTTCGTGTGACTCGCACAGCTGTGTCTGTGGTCATCTGTTTAGGCCCTAGTCGCCGTCCAATAAAGCCTTTCTTCCGCAACTCGCTGGTGCGATCTGGTCATGTCAGCATCTCGGGTACAAAAAAAAGGCACCGTCTTGTAGGTTACCTCTTGGCGGATCGTCTCCTGTATATTCGGTCAGAGAGTTCATATAGACAGTGACAGTCTCATACCTAATATTCCCCCAAATAAGAAGACATCGAAGACGTTGGAGTCGGCAGGGTCCAATTCCTGCTCAGCCGCAGGATCAAGCAGACAAATTTTGTCCTTATTGCTGTCAAAATAGGTTTCGATACTGTCGTTTCTAGCCTCGGCGCCCCACTTTTGGAGCTCACTCATTTGTTCGGATTGAAGCAAAGACGCAGGCACCGAAGATAGGATGAACCGGCAGCCATGTTCTTTGGATTCTTTGGCAATAGTCTTGTATTCCAAAGCAGACCATGGGCCAAGTTCCGGGTCCAAATGCTCGACCACGAAGATAAAGGGTTGATTGGACATTCTGTCTGGTATTAATACTTACTATTGTCTCTGCTCAGACCAGACGTCTATAGTAATATAGGACACAGGTTGTCTCCTAGCAAAACCAGCAGTATAGAAGCAAACAAATTGCAGGCGAGGTTTTAGTCGTCGATGACGCGCCAATCAATCAGACGAAAGTCTAATTGGTCAACCATGCCTCTAACAGCTAGCGCCATTCGGGATGTAGTCAAGCGGCACTAGAGCCAGGCTATATTATTAGCCGTGGCCCCTACTGCAATCAAGCACCAAATGCGGTCTTCTATAGGCTGCAGTAGCTTGGGCCATTCCCCGGACTACCACTAGCGCGTCTTAGGCCTTAACTGTGCAACGACGTCTACCACTGGCATCACTCCTTCTCTCGCATTGCGCACCTCTTCCTCCCACTCCGTCACTCCTCCAACTGAACTGCTCAACCGCACCCCTCCTTTCACGCACCCTTGCCCGAAAAAAGTCATTGCCGCTGCCATAACTTTCTTCCCTCAATTTCGAAGCAGTACTTATTTCGACCTCTACTTCAGAGTCCGCACACGCCACGGAAACAATCGCCGAGACCCAAGTCTTATCATCTTTCGCTGGTCACCAACAAGACGGCGCTCGGGCCCTTCTTTGACAAACCCCTCCCTCATCACCACATTCATCTACACGAGACCTGAAAATTGCGGTGAACCGAACGATTCAGTTGCAACGATCACCTCATCGACCTACTGGGTTGTCCTTGGACATCTTCGCAACAAAGGAACCCTTCCCACCCATTGTCCGAACCTGAGTTCCGAAACGCAATTGCCTATTTCACGAAACGGTTGAAAGTGGTTGTTCTTCTCTCGGATTAACGAGCAGACCTGTACACAATCTAGCTGGTATTGGACCTCAAGTCTTGTGGGAATCTTAGAAGTGTTAGGGAGGAAAGAGAAGCCAACATGAACCCACACCAGAAGAACAAGATTGACCTCAGTGTATGTTGGCTTATACCCCCGTTTCTACCTCGGCCGTCGCTGACAGAAGTAGAAACTATCGGCGGATGAGCAGCGTCTGTTCAGGCTGTATGGCAAGCTGCCAAACAAGAAGGATCTCTTGCAGAACAAGTTGAAGGTAACGGGTTGTCATTGTTGTGGTCCTTCCTGTCCCAATTACTGATCTCAGAGCCAGGAACGCAAGTATTTTGACTCCGGTGACTATGCTCTGTCAAAAGCCGGAAAGGCCTCCGATACTGGCGTAACAACCATCGGTACCGAGCATCCCAAGGCAGAGGAGATCCCACACACCAGCCCTCTCATGCATACTATCTCGCGCAACGACTCAGTCTCGGGAGTAGCGGGATCTCCGGATGGTCAGCACATGCTGCCCCCCGCAGGCTTCCACCGCGGAAGTATCAACGGAATCCCTGGTAGTAGCCTCCCTGGTGCCACCGGCCGCAGCCCCGTCAAAGAGAGCAGCTTTCTGGCCAGGAGCGCAAGTATTGTCGAAAGCGACGGGAACGACACCCAAACCGGCGACAATGCAGGAAGCAACCTAGAAGGGAGCATCAGCCCGCCGGCTGTGAAGGAGGGAATCCCTATCCGAAGATGATCACGATCTATGCACGTCTTAAACCCGGCAGGGCCGGTATTATGGCGATTGAGACAGGTCATGATGGCTTAGCACCGCTACGCTGCCATCTACGAAGGTGCATGCTCAGCTCAGCCAACTTGTGCATCGGTGAGCCGTTAGCTGATGTCGGCGGTTGAGGCGGAGACTGGGGGCGAGAGCCGATCTTTGCTTTGTCTTTCGGGTGAAACTGCGCCAATATTGCAGAAATGACATGGCTCGCCGCCGGAAAGCATTCGTTACGGGCCCGGTTCTGGTACCAAGCTATGCTATGCTACCTTATGCTATGCTTTTGTTGTTATGTGTGATGTTCACGAACAGGAGCTGCGAAGTTTATCGAATGGGACGGTGGCGTTTTTGCTTTTGCTGTATCTGTCAATTGCCACGTCTCCGCGTTATGTCCACAGCTTGAGCTGTCAGGGAGAGAGGTTTCCGTCGCCAGCTCGTGGTAAGAGCTTGAAGTCGCCAGGGTCCTCATCCTGTCAATACTTCCGTGACAGGCCAAAGCCTCACGGACAAGACTACGTAGCAACACGAGATTCCAAACACTTTTCATATTTGGACCAATTTCATTCGTTTCTCTAATGCGCAACCTTCCGAACCCAGGCACGTACAGTAAGTCCAGTAGGTCTGCCATTCATACCTACCTTGGGTAGGAACAGGGAGTATAGGTGGATGTCGCTCGCTGCATCCATCCAGTCATCCCGTTCGTTTTATCCAGTTATCCATCCCTCGTCCATCCATTTCAGTCATTCAGCTCGCTCCCTTCTTGATGGTCGGCCCAATCAGATGGATCGTCTATTCGAGGCCGTTTCCCCGGTTTTCATTCGTGGTTGGTCGTGGTCGAAAACACGTTGTGCCACTCCAATATCTACTACCACTGCACTGGTAGTAGTAGGGGTTCGTTCTTTCAGTGCCTGGAGGATAATGCATTGGCTCCCCAACCGGCTTCCTATCGGCCAAAAAGAGAAAGCACAGCAACAAAAAGACATCTCTAGTCTAGGTTCGCCTGTCGCACAAGACGAGCCTTTATTCCACTTCTGGTTTCCGGCATAAAATGGCGGCAGAACCACGCCATCTAACTCGTCTTCTCAGTGTTGGCGGCGGACACGGGGGGCAAGGCGGAACAAAATCTCATCCTTGCGATTTCTTGGTCGATTGACCGGACTGGAAGCAGGCTTGATAGTCTCTTGTTTGATGGACCAATGCTCTGCTTGCATGCTTGGGCGTAATGTCAAACAAGAAGGATAATTCAATTTTGGCTCTAGACCGAACTTTCAATCCACCTTCCAATGCCCACCATCAATATCATCTTCCTGGCCGAGATACAGTTCGACGGCATACAGCCCCATGGTACCAACCAGATTCACCCACTTCCACAGGTTTCCATTCATTCCTGGCTGGCCATTGCCACTCCACCACGCCTCAATGGTTTCGGTCAAACCTGGAGCGTATCCGCCCATTGTGGTTGCAAAGTGCTGCATGAGTAGGCTGGTGTACACTGCAATCAGGATACTGGGGGAAAACCAAGAGAGGAAAGCAAGGAACTGATTGCCGGCGTTTGTGTCGTCGAGAGACGGCTCCATGCTGAGAACCCTGGCGCCGCTCTCGTTGATGGCTGGGATGATGCGAGTCGAGGCGTAGAACACGAACAAACGGTATCCGAGGGAAATGAGCACCGATGGCGTGACGGCTTTGAAGGCGGCCGCTGTGAAATCCAGAGCGTTGACAAGGACCCCTGGGAGGGAGGACAATGCGTGCATGATGGCAGTGTAAGACGACATGATGATGGGCGGGAAGGGAGGAAAGTCGGGTGCTGAAGTTGCCGTACCGGCCTCGGAGCCGCTAGTGTTGGGTTTGTAGTCGGTGAAGATTTGGTAAATGCATAGCACGATGTAGGCGAAAAGAAGGGATGATTCCACTGCCGTGCCGCGGCCCGAGACCACACCGTATGCACATAGAAAAATGGCCGACGCAATGGCAATGCCGATGAGCGTGGAGTCGAGGTTGGAGATGTCTGGAAACTGCAAGACTCGCCAGAGGAAGTAGACAGAGCTCGACACGACTCCTGCGGACGTAACTAGAAGCGTCAACAGCCAGGCATCGCTCCATTCACTTCTGTTCACAAGCCATCTCGAAAGTTGTCCGACGGCTTGGATAACCAGCAAGCTGCAGAAGCCTTCGAGCAGTTGAAAGACTGGCGAGGACCAGCGCAGGAGCAGGTCCCAGCCTCCAATGGCGACGTTCTCGACCAACCCTCCGGGACCGAAGATAGAGTCACGGAAACTGGAATGAGTGTTCAAGATGCTGCTCTTCTTTGCCCGGAAAGTCCGCTCAACCCAGCCTCCGCTGTTGTTTGCGTCAACCGAGAATCTGCCCAGCGCCCAGATGCATAGACCGGGCAGGATGAGCCATTGCAGACCCCGTAGCAGGTTTATGATTGTCCTCCTAACTCTTGATCCATCAGGCGTGGTGATTCGGAGTAACGAAAGGGCGAAGTAGAAAGAGGCTATCGATAGCGAGAATGCGAGACCGGCATCGCGCCCGCCAATGTCGAAGGTGAGGGGTATTAACAGGATAATGAGTGTCAGGAAGAGCAACGCCGAAAGTGCACGGAAGAAAAACATTCGGCCGGTATGAGAAGTGTCGGAGCTGTGACTCGAGAGTAATTGCCGGCGACGACAAGTGGACGAGATACGGATAGGACAGTGACGATGTCTGTAGTTGTCATAAGCGCGCAAGCTGCAGTTGTGATGGGTTGTCTATCTCCGTCTTATGCGGCTGGTTAGACAGCGCTGATCAAAGTCGCGGTGGTGTCGCTGCCACAATTTTCACATGTCATTCCGACAGTGATAGACACGAGGAGGCTCTGGAGAAGATGGGAGAGATATGGCTTGCTGTTGGTGACAAGCGAGGAAAGGTGTCGAGGAAAGGTGTCGAGGATAGGACGGGATCAAGAGAAACAAGGGACAAAATGCAGGTTGGAAGTGGGCAGAATGTCGCGTGCTTGACTGGCACTTGTTGGTGCTGCATACGCCGAGCGAGCGAGTCGCAGTTTTCAAGTTGCAGTGAGGTCCGGGATTCACTGCAAAGTTCGTGCAGTGCTGGTGCAGCGAAGGCGTCTTTGCTTGTTGGTTGGGCGGCCGCCAGCTGCGGTGCAGGACAAAAACAGGGCAGCAGAAATCTATCCCTGAAGAGAAATGGGCCTGGCCACTTCGTCACAGCCAGTCGCAATGGCCTATCTTCAGCTTGTTACTTGTACGTTGTAGGCTTTACAGTGTGAGCAAGGGATGAAAATAAAAACAATTGTTTTCATGCCAGAGATACTACTTGATGCTATACTACTAGCAGCCCAGGCATCACTCGCCTGGCTCTCCTATAATAATCGGTGTCGAACAATTTTCCCTTCTCACCGCAAGAAAACAAGCGACCAAACAGAGTCTCTCTTCTTGCGCCCGCCTAACTTGATCACTCCTAGCCTCCTTGCCGAAGACATCCCTGGTTTGCGACTATACCTCGATGGAGTTTGGTATGACAGGACCCTTGTCTGGGCGGTGCGTTACTACTATGTAGTAGAGGACCAACACACGTGGGGACCCGGTCGAAGATGGCGTCAAGACGTATTTTTGCTGGAAGATGGCAAGCTGAACAAACTCAAGAAGAGCTTCAGGCAGACTTTTTGACCGGATAAAAATGTCAAGGTGAGTATCGTAGGATAATACTGTATCTTGGTGTTCCAATTTCCTCCTGTTGGGAAAGAGCAATTGAACTTGAATCGCAGCGCAGCCGTTGGTTCGGCGAAATATTATTCCGAAAGATCCCCAGATTCCGCTTCTTGGCTGCGGTCGTTGCCGTGCAAAATAATGTCGCATCGTTCATAGGCCCAGGCCCAAAGCACAGAGAATTCCTTCAAGACCGCCACTTGACTCTGTTGTATGTTTCGTAACCTGCTCAAGTTCAAGATGGCGGCGGAAACAGCGGTCAAGAGGGTCAAGACTGCTCCTCGCCTCATTGGGACTCACAATGGCCATTTCCACGCCGACGAAGCCCTGGCCGTGTACATGCTACGTCTTCTTCCGGAATATGCCTCTGCCAGCCTGATCAGAACGCGCGATCCTGGCCTGCTTGACACTTGCCATACAGTCGTTGATGTTGGTGGGGAGTACGACGTGTCCCTAAATCGCTACGACCACCACCAGCGCACATTCGATACAGCCTTCCCGGACCACAAGACCAAACTGTCTTCCGCTGGACTTGTCTACATGCATTTCGGTGAAGCCATCATTGCTCAGCATACCGGACTTCCGATTGATCATCCTGACGTGGACCTCCTCTACCGGAAGTTGTACGACGATTTCGTCGAGGCGATCGACGCCAATGATAACGGCATTTCCAAGTACGACGACGCTTTGTTAGAGAAAGCAGGCATTGAAAAGAGATTCAAAGATGGTGGCATCACTCTTCCAAGTCTGGTCAACGACATGAATCATGAGGATCCCCTGGCGCTGGGGACGCCTTCGAGGAACACCGAGGAAGAGCCGCAAGCAGAAGAGGACTACCGTTTCTCTCAAGCTTCTGCTCTTATGGGTAAGGCATTTCTCCGCAAACTCCACGGCGCGGCCACCGCGTGGCTTCCCGCTCGAGCCATTGTCAAGGAAGCCTTCGCAGCGCGTGAGAGTGCGCATCCTTCTGGACAGCTCTTGGTCTTGCCCCGCGCTGGAATTCCGTGGAAGGAACATCTTTACAACATAGAGGAGGAGGCGGGCTTGCCAGCGGAAAAGAAGATTCTGTACGTGATATACCCGGAGAAAGAAGAGCCAGGATCAAAATGGAGGATTCAGGCTGTCAGCAAAGACCTGTCAAGCTTTGAGAACCGCAAGAGTCTGCCGGAATCCTGGCGTGGTGTGAGAGATGCAGAGCTGGATGCTCTCTTGGGGGATAACGTCGAGGATGGTGCCGTTTTCGTGCATGCAAGCGGCTTTATTGGAGGTCACAAGACGGAGGCTGGTGTTCGTTCCATGGCGGCTTTGGCACTGGCGTCGTGAGCAGGAAGTGTACGTCCACCATGTTACCTTTACGAGATTTCCTAGGGCAATGATCGAGTCAACATCTGGATACTGCGGCGTCTGGTACCCATTCGGTCGAGCCAGTTTCCGAGCATTGAATTTGTTCGCAGCCCCCGATCAAATTGGGAAGTGGCACATTGCATTCTCAGGCCCATCATACATCTCACAGAGAAAGATCGCGGCCGGTGCCCTCCAGCATGACATTACGGGATCAGATCCTAGGCACAACCGGTGCCAGTACGGAGCGATATGTTTCGAACACCCAGGCATATGTGGTTTGTTGGAGGAATAGCAAAGGGACAATCCTAGTAGAGGCTGAGATTTAGAGGAAGACCAGGGCCGCGACGCGAGGCTGTGGATGGAAGCAAACTCCTTGCGGAAATGATATCCGCAGTTCAATTGCCCCTTTTTGCAGGGGTCCGCCGTTGCCTTACTGACGTCATAGACGGTCACTGAGTGCGATTCAATCACTGCAGGTGCGAACTTGACGATTGCACGCGACACTCGCCCACAACTTGAACCTTGGCCTCAATATAATCTGTACTTTTTCTACCTCACTGGCACGAAACCACTTCCAGTTTTTCTCATTGTAACCCTTCTGCAAACTGTCAAGCATCCGCGTCCAGTTCACCTAAACTTCCACTCAATATGGCATCCACTGAAGACCTCCACATTGCCAATTTGTTCTCGCTCAAAGGCTATGTCTGTCTCGTGACTGGAGGAGGTACGGACCTATGATCTACATTTTGCCGCTTGTTGGGCTAACGACAGTCGATCAGGAACCGGGATTGGCCTCATGGCCACCCAAGCGCTCGCAGCAAATGGTAATGTGTCAACAAACCTCTCTACTCAGAACTCCCATCTGACCACGTTCCCCTCACAGGCGCCAAAGTGTACATCACCGGACGAAGAAAGGAAGTGCTGGAAAACGCGGCGCAAAAGCACAGCCCACAGTCTCGCGACAGCAGTCTCAACGGGGAAATCATCCCGATCGGCCCATGCGATGTGACCAAGAAGGAAGACCTTGAACGGATTACGGCCGAGTTAGAGTCCAAGGAGAAGTATTTGTCGCTGGTCGTCGCGGCCGCAGGTGTCTCCGGACCCAAGGGAAGACCCGACACCAGCGACGCCCACGAACTCAAGGCCAAGCTGTGGGAGGAAGACCCCGAAGCATGGAACTCGACGTACAACACCAACGTGACGGGTGTGTTCTTCTCGGTGGTTTCATTCCTGCCACTCTTGCAACGGGCACCGAAGGGCCAAACCAGCAGCGTCATTGTGATTTCCAGCATGTCCGGCATGATGCGAGACTCGCAGGCTCACTTCAGCTATAACGCCGCCAAGGCGGCCACTGCTCATCTTTCGCGCATGATGAGCAAGGAGTTTGCAAAGACCGGAATCCGCGTCAACAGTATCGCGCCGGGCTATTTCCCGTCCGAAATGACCATGAAGGGATCCGACGAGGATAACAAGGCCCATATGCCCAAGGAAAAGGTCGAGGAAAAGGGCCACAGTGTGCCGGCTGGTCGTGCAGGCAGTGATGAGGAAATGGCCATGGGCGTCATCTTCTTGTCCAAATGTGGTTATGTCAATGGTGAGGTGCTGAAGTTGGATGGTGGCGTCTTGAACGAAGTTGGCAGCTAGGTAGTTGGTTGTTGGTCTCGGTCAGCTTTCAAACAGTCCATCTGTTTATGACTTATGCGTGCATGCTCAGAAACCACAGTAGGGTATGGCAGTTGATTGCTCGGGAAGAGCTGAGAAGAAAGGGAATAGAGCAAAAAGTGTCGTTTCACCTGCAATAGAAACAAGGAATCCAGCCGAGAACGCAAATCAAATGTTGTGTTTTCATTCTTTTCATGTCCACCCACCCTTAGCATCGTCTCGTTATCGTCTCATATTTTCCTTGGCTGAGATCCCAAATCTCTTCGATTCCCTCTCCGTGGCTCATTCATCGTGGGTCAGTAGCATTGGCGGAATGTCTCTTTCTCTCAATAATGTCCCCAAATCCCCCGACTAGCCACCTCCCCAACATTCCCATCCAAATCGGCAAAATACACACTCCGTCCACCCCTCGGCCACTCGACTTTGCCGAGGACTTTGACCTTCTTCTCTTTGAACCATTGTTCCCATGCGCTCACGTCATCTGGCGACGGGACTGCGAAACAAAAGTGCTGATGTAGGCTTCCGGGGGTCGACGGAGAAGGAGAAGATGATACTTTGGAATCTTCCTCGGAGGCAGAAATGGAGGTGGTAGTGTTGTAGGCGGGCAGTAGTAAATCAAGAATATTCTGCGTCGGCCCGTGACCGGGGATCGTGCCACGGTTGTCGGGCATGTGTGAGTCTGCTGCAGTGGCGCCGAGCTGGAATAGGAGGAGGGTGGTTTGAGCGAAGGAGAAGCCGGACATTCGTGGCTTTTTGGGGAGAATTAAAGGTGACATGATTAGTTGGGCATTAAAGAATTGAAGGGGTCGATGTCTTGATGGTATGAATGGGAAATGCGTAGGAACACACACATAAATTCGGTCGACATTGATGAATTTTCAGGCGGGAAGTGATTTAGACTGAAATGGTTATAGAGTGAATGGCAACTTTGATGCTCGGGAAATGCATGTTTGTCCACATGGTCTCTTATGGTTTAGCAAAGAGGTTGAGGCAGCAATGAATGACTTGGAGGACATGTCGTTGACTGGTATTGACATTGCTTGAATGCAGTGGGTGGGTGCGATCAGTTACAGTACATGACTTACAGTATCAAGAAAAGGCTGGACATTCAAAATGTCTCTGTAGAATGCCGTGGATGCTTTCAGGTCTTTGACCTGTAGACATGTTTCGAGGATATGCGTGATGGGAGGAGGCGGTCGTGGGTGTGACTGCTCGGGAGTCCCCGTGTCCTTTGCCCCTGGTTGTTGGGCCATTGTGGTATTCCGTTGTACGGATACAGATGAGATGAATGATCGCACCCCTGACTTAGGTCTGACAGTAACGGCTGCTATACTTGGTGAGGAGATGGCCCTTCGAACCTGGGAGGTGGGTCGATATGGGTTCAGAGCCAGACGAACAGTGCTGGTGGTGCCCTTGCTCCCTGTGGACTTGAGCCAACTTGGTGCTCGTCTCATGGCACTCCCATCTCGGGCCCGACAGGGCTGGCTGTGAAGTATGAGAGATAGTATAAGCAGTATCCAGGATCTTCGTCTGTTGGTCACGCGATGTCCTGGTCGAACATTGGAGATTCAGAGCACGGGTAAAAGGGGCCAGCTGGCATAAAAGGTACTCGACTCTTGTGTCTCCAACTTGAAGGCTGCTGCTGATGATGTTGAACGTGATAGAGAAGGATGGTGGTTGTCGTCGCGGGGAAGAGGTCTTGCAGAAGATATTACTCAGCAACTCCTCCTTCAGTCTCCGGAGGGGTGGAGCCCAACAACCTCCCACAACCGTCTAGTTCGTCGTGAGATCTTCCACCCACGCAAGGACAGATTTTAAAGGTGGGTGTTTGAAAGCTTCAGTTCCTAAGGTAGGCAAATGAAGGTAAGCACGCTGACCGCCTCCTGCGTGCCCGAGGTAGTAGGGCATGAAACTCCAGCCCTCGCGGCTCGTTTGACGCCTTCTCATCCAATGGAGGCAGACCTGCAGCCCAGTTCTGGCGCCCTTCGACGATGGCGCCTAGAACCATCTATCTTTGCTGCAGCTCTGCAGTAGCCATGCCTCAAAATAGAAATATCAAGTTGTTGACCGTCAAATGGCTTCACGGCGCGTCCCACAAGGAGAAGAGGGCAATAAGATGTCCAAGTCCAACATTCCTTCTGGAGGCGGTACTTGCTGGCCTACAAAAGCCCTTGAGCATTCATACTTGAGCCGGCTGTCAACCTCACTTGGACGATCCCCCACAATCTCACCTTAATATCAATCAGGGTGCCGAAAATGCCCTCCTCGACGCGATCTCCTATCAGCCTTTCCCGTCACCGTCGGCAAACGTCTTCCACAATCAGCAGCAATGAATCTCGAAGTCCTACAAGCTCATTCGGCTCGTCTACCTACCGATCCACTACCCTTGAAACAAGCAACATTAGTGTTGAGCACGAGCAGATGGATGATGAGAGGTGGTGTCGCTTGGCTTTCGCCTTAGGCATGCCTTACGGTGAAGTCAGGCATCACAGCCCAGAGTCCGCCAAGCTCGTCCAGCGGGTACGAGCTCAGAAGCATATAAGCAGCAAAGGCATAACGCGTCTCATTGCACCCTTGCTTCTACAAGTGTCCCGGAAACACGGAATCATCAACTTTGGCACCAACAGTGCCTTCCACCAGGACAGCGTTCCTCACGGCTTGCCCGGCTTTGAGATGGAAGGATCCTGGAGAACTAAACTCCCGACACCCAAACCTACCTTTACCTTCGGGTACTCGTCCGACGCCTTTACATCTCACGAGCTTGAGTTACAACGCGGGATCATTGCCAACAGCCGAAACGAACCTTGTGACCTTGACAAGCTTTCACAGCCTGTGCCCGATGTTTTCTGGCCGTTCCTGGTGCTGGAGAGCCACGAAGGATCTATGGCCGCCGCAAGGAATGCCTGCGCTGATTCTGCGGCGGCTTGCAACAACGCGCCGATGGTCTTTGCAGCTGCCGTCCAACAGCCGGCGAAACGTTACCATGACCTGGATTTCCTTTGGGGCTTAAGCAAGGCGGCCCAGTCATTCTCCCTTGCTATCAACGGCAAGACTGCGTGTCTCAATACACATAATTCAGAAGGTTGTCTGCCTCATGGGATGGCTACCATCAGAACGTACCGACTCGATGATGAGAGAGATGTCGAAGCCATGGCAGCCCGGATACGGAGCATACTGATATGGGCCGAGAACTGCAGGCTACAATCTATACTTGACTTATTGCAAGGTTTTGACAAGAGAGTTGAGCTGGCAAAGGACTCTGTGATGGTGACGCAAGAGGTCTATGTACCTCCGCAACTCGAAATGCGTAGCCAGCCATCAAGGAAGAGACGCGGCGTGATCAGAAATGTGATTGTCGATAGTTTACCGCGCTGGGCACGGGAATTTTGATGGCAACAGCCAGCATTGCAAGCTGCAGAAACAGTGCCATGGTTGGTGTGTCCTACAAACATTGTACAATTCTGGTGTAGTGGGCTGCATACACTATGATGCATGTGGCGCTCAATGACGGGGTGTTGCAACGTGAGGGAGGGTGGTTGAGAATGGCTGGGCTTAGGGACTGTTTTCCAAACCAGCGGTGAAGATCCGACAGCTCGGTCGAGGAGCAGAGTTGTCCCTAAGATTAGATCAACCAAACTGTACCTCTATCAGATCTTTGTTCGGCTCAGTGATATGCCGGCTCGGAAGGTGTGATATAAGCAAGCGGCAGCGCCGGTCACCGCATCATGTGCGCGCTGATCAAGGTTTTGATGGGCTCTGTCCGCAAGGCTGGCCAATCATATCGGCTTCTGCTCAGGGGCAGACTTCTCATGCCTCCTCCATCTTCACGAATCCCGCCTGGAAACTACACACTACCTCTCCCAGCCATTTCTGTTTATGGGACGCCTAAACCTCTGACAGTGTGTATGGTTCACATTCCACTTGGACAGTCGGTTCAGCACAGTTACACGTTTCAGCCTCGGAAAGCCGGTCAGCCTATCGAGCTTCAAGCATAAGCGCCGAAATGTTTCGCAATCTCTGGATCTGTCCAGTCATTCGTCCACCCGCAGCGACTCTTAATCCGCAACTGTGACGAGACCGACTCAAGGACCCAGGTGCCGCGACTTATTTGTGAGAGCGTCTCCCGTTCCACACCCCTGGATCGTCCTGGGACCGGAGGTCGACCACAACGAGGGTGGTTTTAAAATACCCCGGCCACATCCAATCCCTGTCCGAACCGCCAAACAAGCTTCGGACTTTGTTCTGGTAGCGCCGTTGATAAGGCATATCTGGTATGGTTCAGCACAAAGTTCTACCACGGTTAAGCCAGGTAAGTGGTCCGTCCTCTGCAGCCGCCTGTGCAACCAAAGCTTTCTCCTTTCCGTATACAATTCAGGTAAGTTCCGGGCTGCTAGCACCGTCTTCTAATGGGCGGCTACGCCACAGAAACAGTGAGTTCGGATGTTCCCATGTGATGCTAGTATGGGGTACGGAGATAATGCCCCGTGTTGAACTGCCATGCGTGCAAACCGCGGCCACAGTGGTACCCATATACTGCATTCCTCGCTCTCGACACGCTACCACTGCCAGGACACTTCCTACTTGCCAGAAGAGTCGTCCCTCACTGCCACAGCAACTTCGAAGCTCGTTGATATCAGTTACAGAACAGAGAAACAGGTAGTCTACTCACAGACACGATGGATATCGCCATTGAGCCTGACAAGGAAACCATCACCATAAAGTACACATCATCGGAACCTCTGTCGACGTCGGCAGGTGACTGTATGGCTGCTGCTAAGACCACCGCTGCTTCCGACTTGCCTCCCTTCTGCTACGATGGGAGCCATCTCTCCTGGAGACAATTCCGTCAACAAGTCTTAGGACCCCACCGCATCCGGATCATGGAATCTGCACCTGGAGAAAAGATCCCAGCATCACTGGTCGAGTTGGTCGAAGCAGACCTGCCAAATGCTTCGAGGTACATTGAGCTCAAGCACGCCTTCCGGGAACAAGTCAAGACCGGTCGCGGATTCGGCCCGTCCCCTATTTTCCCACCAAATCTCCTCCCATCCATTGATGACGAGGCCAGACTTGCACGCTGTATGATCCCCTGCTTCAGCCGCGAGACACTTCCCGAACGGGCCCTGAACCAGATGGGCCCCTTCTACGAGCTCCAAGTGCCACGGTCTGGACTCGGATGTGGATTTTCATCGTCTGCCCTGAGTGCCGAAGAGACAGCCGTTCTCCCACCCTGGCTAGTGGCGACCGGCACCATCGTCCACTTCGACACCGGCTACATCTCTCCGGGCGCCGCACTCTACTGTCCCTTCCTGATTTTCGAGCGGGCATACGGCGAAAAGGAAAAACGCTTCGAAGCCGCCAACAACCAAAGCGCCGTCGGCGGGGCATGTTGCGTGCGCGCTCTTCACATGCTGTACGCAAAGGCATGGAAGGGCCAATTGATGCCAGAACTTCCAGTGGCCTTTTCCTGCGTCATTGACAACGCATTCGCCGTCCTGAATATCCATTGGATCGACCATGGTCAAGCGTACTGTATGTCTCCATTGTGCAAGTTCGACTTGAGCAAGGATGAGCATTTCCACTCGTTTCTCGTCTGGGTCGATGCCATCGGCAAATGGGCCCTGGCTCATCTGTTGCCCATGGTCAAGACGGCTCTTGGCCGCTTACGGTCGCAAAGAGACACGCCGCCGCCGACACCACCGGCTGCGTCAGCTTCAACTTCGGCTGTTGCCGTGGCTGCGGCGGCGAAACTGACTCTAGACACTGGCGCTCAAGCCTCTGTCACCAACGATACGCTGATCAAATCTCTAAAAACGACATTTGACAATATCCCCTGGAGGTTCGAGGACGACGAGTTCACGCCCGTCAGCAGCAGTACCGCCAGCTGGGGCAGTCCGCTCACTGCCACGGCCATGACTTTTGGGTCTGAAGACGGAATTGTGTCGGGTCGATCGAGCTTCAGTTTTTCCAACGTTGCATATCCGCCGCGGCGGATGCGTCCTCCGACTCCGATTTCCACATCCTTTTCTGGCGTCTACGCGCCCTCACAATTGCGGACTCCTACCACCACTTCGTTTCATCAGCACCGCAGGCTTTCACAGGTAGATCAAGCTCATGGCCAGGGTCAGGGTCAGGGCAACGGAACACCTCCCCCAGCATATAATACTTGTTCAAATTGTCCTGCTGCAGCTACTGCTGCCATTGTTACCACACAGTCTTCGCAAGCCCTTGGGGTGACGACTTCCAACAATCCCAACCCAGACCTAGTGTGGCAGAAACGTCTATCCCATGCCATGGACGAGATCCGCGATCTTCAACGTCAACTGCTCGACATGAAGAACCAAGTCGCTGCTTCAACTGAGTCCCTGCAGACGGAATTGGCAGAGGTCAAGACGGCCATGAGTTCGGTTTTGAGAAAGGAGACGCTCACGCGCTCGTTGTTGAGGCAGAATGGTAACAATGGTGTGGTTGTCTCATCTCGGTCATCATCAATATCATCAATTGATGTCCATGAGACTTGGTCGGTGATGGGCTTGGGCGTGGGCATGGGGACTAATCTTGCCGACGGCAAAAACTCAAACCGGACGCCCTTGAAAGATTGTGGCCTGTCGATCAGTTCCGCCCAAGGTTGCCTAGGGACGGCAACAGACAAAGCTGGGGATGCGCACGAGCACTCGTGCAAAAATGACAAGCAAAGCTTGAACCCGTCGGTGCCCTTGAGACATGTGTCTGATTGTGGAACTGAGGCTCCTGCAGAGAACGAGTCAGAGACACAGACACAGACGCAGACAGAGATACAGACATGTGTCCAGGACGATGTTACTGATGCTGTTGCCGACGCTGATACCGACGCTCAGCTCAGCAGCAGTTATCCATCTGACACAATCAAAATCGTCCCGTCCTCGGCGCGCTTCACTGGCATGTCAGCCCTGGTGTTGAAGTACATGCCGCTGCCGTTCCCGCTGCCGCACTCGAGCATATTACTCCTCGTCTTGATCTGGGCTGTGTCAGCGACTTGTTCCTATGCATGCTAGTCCGAGCGGCGTAGGATGGCGCTGGGTATTAAGGGCAATCGAGTCGGGTCTGATCTTGGGTCCGGTCTGAGGTCCGGGGTCACTACCGCAGAAAGAGCCACATATAGGTACCTACCTGTATATCTACATATTACCATATCTATCTATCTATCTATGTAAATATATACGTGTGTGCGCGTGTCTCCTTCTCTCCATCGATACTAAAATGAAGGAGAACGATCCGTGCCCAAAGAGACCTTGGACTTTTTGGAAAAATAGTGTAGCCAACTAGGTCCTATCACTATCGACTCACACTTATGTAAATAAGCTGCCTAGACCGTCCATGGCCTGCCTGCTCTTCTAGTAAGGTGATTGATTTCTCACAGGTTGGTACTGTAGGACCAGCAGCCTCCAAAATTCTACGATGACATACCATAATATAGCATAAGTACCTAATTTATATCACCTATCACAATCGCCATCAAAATGACATACCGTTATATTGCTGCTTGCAGACTGCTTCTTACAAGCTCTGACCTTCACCAGTCAAGATCATAGCCTACGGGGTGGGTGATGCGTACAATCAGCTACGTATCTACCTAGCTATCTCATCTTTTTTCCGCTCCGCCACCCCCATCTCTCGTCTGTGGTCTTGATCCATCACCACCACCAGCAGCAAGCTTCCGATTCTCATCAGAAGTAGCACCGCCACCACCGCTGTTCACTTCACCCGCTTGAGCAGAAGCCGGTTCAGGCTGAGGAGGTGGTGGTGTAGGAAACAACTCGTCGACCAATCCGGGCAAAAACCGATTCAACCGAGTCACGGTCTCGGGCCAGACTTGGATTTCTTCTTCTTCTTCTTCTTCTTGTTGCTCTTCTTCCTCCATCCCCGTTTCGTCGTTGTCTTCATCTTCTCCTTCCTCCACAGGTCGTCGCTCCTCGCTCTCGTTGCCGTCTTCTTCAGTCTCTTGTTCTTGGAACCCGGTTTCTGGATCCCGTGCACCAGCGTCGGACGACGACCTGGTCTGTCCATCCTTGGTTTCCTCATTATCTGTTCCTGCACTGCTTTGACTTCGTCCATGTCCCTGACGTTGTGGCGGACGTCGCTGCTTGCCACGGACCGCTATTTTCTTGCGTGGTGCTCGAACAAGTTTGTTCTCGCCACTTCTCTCCAAATACCCCGTCCCATCCATAACTAACAAAACATTCTTAACGCCCTCCAACACGGCCTCGGCAAGGGCATCAGCTCCCTCCGTACCCGCATTCATCAGGCGATCCAACAGCTCCAGAATTTTAACCCAGACATCAGCCATGCGGTGGACTTCGACCAGACGGTCCAAGTACCGTAGAAACACCTTACACAACAACGAGGCGATCTGGGCCCTGGTATCATTCATCCCCAGCGGGTCAAGCTGGTAGATTTCGGGTTTGAGGAGTCGCAAAGTCAAGGGGAACAGAACCTCGTCGAAAATGGCCGTCCATTCAGCATGCTGCTTTTCCACCCCCTGTCTCTGTTCGTCATCATCCTGAGAAACCTCATCTTTGCCATTATGTTCATCTGTTGTCTCCAACCCTGCAGCCACAGCTTCAGCCAGCAAAGTACGTTGAAGCGCCGAGAGCGCACGATGCCGCACTTCCCTACAAGGGTTGACGCACTGTGAACACAGCGCCCGAAACACGGGTGACCAGTACGCCGCCCAGGCCTCGTGGCGTTCAAGATGTGATTGCGCAATCAGACTCGGCACGCGGTCGCTGAGCTGGTAGATAAGACCAATAGCCTTGACGGCCCGCTGGACAACCACGATATCCTCATCGCGCGCCGGTTTCGCCTGGTGGCCTCGCTTGGCCGCAAAGTCGCGCCGTTTCTCCTGGATCGACCCTATCGATCCGGCCGTGGCAAAGTCGTTGGCCAATGCAATCGCCGACTCGAAGTTGTCCGCCGTCACCGCCGTCGGCTGCGACGTGGCCAAGGTGGTGAGTATCTCAAACACGGATTCGCCTTCGCTCTTGTGTTGGTGTAGTCGTTGCAATATCGACCAAAAGTCCGGGGATTTGGTCACTTCGTTGCGCAACGGGCCAGGCTCGGCGATGGCGTTGGCGAGGCCCCTGGTGACGGCCTCGGCGGTGCGGTCCAGAACAGTGTCGTCAAAGCTGGAGATGGCATGAAGCACAACTGGGGCACGCATGAAATCGTGTGTCTATAGAACAAAAGTTAGTTGGCACGTACAGTCATATTGATTTTTATGGAGTCAAACTCACATAGCTGTACCGTAGCAGCTCCAGAAGATAATGCACCACCCTGGCCGCGGCCAGAGGATGAAAGTTGGATGCATCTCGGACCGCGTTCTGCAGTGCACCTGTCAACACCTCACCAGCGGCCGCGATGGTTTCGTCATCTCTCAAGGTAAGTAGAGTTGCCAACTCAAGCAAGAAAACGGTGCCAGGGTCATACTCTGGACCAGACTTTTGCATTCGGTGTCCGTTGACCCGGACAGTGACGGGCATAGGACGTTCAGGCTTGACAGCCACGACCGGAGACAGCTCCTCCATCTGGGACAAAATGGCGGACACCAGAGATTTGATCTGCTCAGGCGGCAAGGCAGCCATGCGCTTGAGGACCACATCGGGCTGACACGCCTTGACGCAGTCGACTGCACTCAAGGTATTGTCTAGCTCTTCCTCGGACGGCTCCGGCGGGTCGTCGGCGGCGTAACTCGACAGGTAGGAAGTAAAAGTAGAAAAAATGCCACTATCACCCAACCGGCCATCTCGATCGATGACCTGTGAAGGCGGCTGAAGGGGGATAGGGCCCAAGTCGGCGAGCCGAGTCTCTTCGACTTTCGGCAAGGTAATCAATGAGTTGACGAACAGGTTCCTCAGGATGCGCACCAGGTAGCTCCATGTGTCGCCCACGGCGGTTTCACGGTTCGACAGGATCCTGAAGAGCAGCACGGTTGCCAACTGGGCTCGGAAGTCCCTGCCTAGCCGCACGGCCAGCTCGCTGACCATGATTCTCTTCTTGCCAACCTGTACCTCGGTGTTCAATGCGGTGCTGGGGGGCACCTCGGCGGCCAGACCGGTGATCTGGCTCACGCTATACACGATCCTGTCAAAAGCTTCGGTGATTCCATATTTTGCGGCAATCTGCGCGCATTGGTCGAAACCCACCACGACACGAGAAAAGACGGCGTCGTCCGAGGCCGAGATAAAGACATAGCAGAGCGTGGCGACCATGGGTTTCCAGGTGGCCTTGAACATTTCGGCGTCAAAGGCATTGCTGTCACATAGCTCCAAGGGGCCGGCCTCGGCCGTCTTCATCAACAACTCTTTCCACGCATACTCAAATGCATGTTTGTTGTCGTGCTCATCCGGCAGGATGATCTCGTTCTGTTTGATGGCGTCGTAGATTTCTTGAAGCAAGTCCGGCGGGAAATCCTGGCCGGCATTGACTCCCCTCAAGTTGCGCGCGAACCCTTCATAAGACATGCGTTTCTGTGACTTGAGATTGGGGTTGTACAGCTCGGTGTTGAGCATGATGATGGCATACGTGAGCACAAAGGCCGCGTCCTTGTCGGCAATCTCGTCCGTCGAGACTGTCGCACAGTACTTTTCGGTAAATGTATTGACTATACGTTCGATGAGGGCCGACTCGCCGGGAAGACGGAAAGTACCCAGCATTTCTCGCAGGGCCTCGTCGATGCGCATGCCCTGGAAGTTGAACAGGTCAATGAACGCGGTCAACAGCCGTTCGTTGTTTCGTTTCGTCAGGAACTCGCCGAGAACTTTCTTAGAAACATGCGACGTGCCCTTGAGAAACTGGGCTACCTGGCGAGGGTCGTCCGGATCCTGGATGATGCCGTTTCTCACCAGGTAAGCCACGCCAGCTTTGGGGTCGTCGTTGAACTTGGATGCGCCGCTTTTGATGATGCGCTTCCGAATTCTTTGCATCCTCATCTTTTCAATTCGTTCTTCAGTGCCTGGAGGGGGTTCCTGGTCCAGCCGTTCGGCCATAAATTGGATAAAGGTCAACAGGGAATCCAGACACAAAGGTGGCACATTCGTGGTGCTCCAGGTGGCTGCGTCAGGAAAAGCATTCCGTGACAAGAGACCAACCATGTCTTCGCAAAGATCCTGTCTGTCCACCTCGCAATCATAGTTGACAAAGAGTTCGGCCATGAAACTCGGCATGCGGACCAAAGTCCCAATGTTTTCCACCATGGCCTCTCTGGCCTCGGGCCTCCTGGCCCCTCCTTCTAGCCCCAGCTTCTGCCTGTCCTTGATAGGCACCGGCGTGGATCGGCCACTGCTGGCTTGGGATGGGGCCGGCTTGACCAGTTTTGGAGCTTGCGGCACCCCTTCGTATAGCGACGGATCAATTCCCGGTTCTTGCGGAATGTCAACCCGCGGATGCAGACACGCCACCAAATATGACAGGAACAGTTCCTGCTGTAGTTTCAGTAGTTGTCGACACGTGGCCAACAGAGTCCCGGCAACACGCAAGGAGCTGTTCAGAAGCACCATATTGTCGGATCGGACGAGCTGGAATAAATGGCGGCAGAGATCATCCTGCACAAGGGCAGCTAACGCGGGTTGTCTGGCGATCCAGGGCCCTGAGACCTCCAGGGCAATGTCTATAATCCTCAGAGCCATGATACGCATGGGATCGGTATGGGTTTTGTCATGGGGATCCAAGAGGTCGATCAAAACTCGAAACAGCTCTTTTATCGACGGCAATGCATATGGCTCGACATTCTCTAACCCATTAGCATGCGTCGGAACGGTTGAATGCTGAGGTTCCGACGAGGAAGCGGCCTTGGATTCGGCGCCGGCCCCGGCGTCTTCAGCAGTCGAGGAGGAGCCTCCTTCGACATCGACACTCGGACGATCCGCCAGCTCGCCGTTGCCCATGACGCTTCCCGTCATGGGCGGCTCAATTTTGAGATCACCATCGGCGGCGGCCGTCTTGGTATTAGAACGACTCCTCCCTCCTTCGACCTTGGGAACTTGTTCGATTTTGAGCGTCTTCAACCGGCTAAAGACGACTTGACACATGATGACCATGGCCATCTCGGCCGACCTCCTGAGAACCTCTGAGAGCCGGGATTGACAACACATGCTTAACCCCGTGCTCATCATTTCGCAGATACTCTCGTCTCCAAGCAGGAGACCCTCTGGTCGGGAAATAATGAGTTCCATGAGCCGTAGAATGCGTAGGAGAACCACCTCATCCGCAGCAGTGTCACTAGCTTCGAACCGACAATGCGTTATAGCAGCACTCAGCAAATGCATGGCCAAGGCGATCCGTGGACTTTTCGTCGTGATGATATTGTAGGCAAAGAACTTGGTGACCGAGATTACCGCCAGACTCGTAATCGCCGCACTGGTCGAAGAGCTTCGGATGACCTGTAAGAAAGGATGAAGCAGTTCCGGTGCATCGACGCTACGCACGTCCTTGCAACCCGCCAGATCCCTTCTCAAGCGTGCAAACGCCGAAAGCAGAGGGTTGTCCGGCGTGGGCTTGCCCTTCTTCCCACGCAGGCCCCACCGACTGGCCAGACTGGCATTCTCGTCGTCGTCCGAGGTCGCACTGTTGGTGACGTTGAGTTTGGTCTTGCCCGGGTCGGAAATCGTAGGGCCCTTTCGACCACTTTGCGACGACAACCGTCGTTGTAGATCCTGCTCTTGAGGCCTCGATGCTCCTCCCAGGATGGCCGATACCGACGACTGTGCCCACCGGGCATGCTTGCGCATGGCAGAGGTGATGGTGATACATTCTGTCGTTATGAGCGCAACGGGATCGATCGCAATCGCTGGGGTCGTGTAGTCTGTGGTCATATCGACAGCAAAAGGAGCGAACGACGGTAACGGTAGCGGAGATGATTTGGGCAAGGACTCGGAGCCAGGACGAGGGCCGCCGGAGTTGAGACCTGAAACGTCTATGCTCTCCTCTACATTGTGAGCACTCGCACTCGTGTACGTGCTCATGGCAGGCTGACAGGTGGAGGATGGTTCGATTTGAAGGGCGGTTCAGAGGTTAGTTGTCTACCGCTCGCAAGATGTTCTTGTTCATGATGGGCGCAGCAGAGACGTGTCCTTCAAGTTTCCGCGGCTGGTGGATGGGCGAACGGCGTGGATACTGCGACACAGATACCACGACTCTACCGCTGCAGATACGTGTCAATTATCCCTCCGACAAGACGTAGATGCCTCAAACTGGACCATTGCAGTCATTTCAGCACTCACAGCATGTCATGCAGTCGGTGTCACCGTGTTGATGGCATTCCGCGCTGCAGACACTGCGGGAAGGTTTCCCGACTCCGCGTAATTCAGGGGTTCATCAACCTCGAACATGGCTTTATCAATCAGAACTTCTACTCTGTACTTCTGTCATTATCTCGAGTACGGCTCAATGCAGTTTATTACAAAGTCTAACACAATGAAAAAAGTATCCTATGCTATGCTATGTACCCACACACAACACTCCCCTCGGTGCCCCAAACGCCAATCGCTCAAGTAGTTGTAGACAATGAAAGCCTGTACACCAGACCCAACGCCATCCGCCCATCCAATCAAGCTAAACATCTCAGACGAACCAACTCTATCATGGACATCTGCAACGCCCAGAATGTTCCAAGTCTACCAAAGACTCTCTATTTTACCCCTATGCTTGACTTGCCTGGCCCCGGTCTTCATTCGATGGTAATGACTGCTCGCCTTCTTCCAGCAGATCCGTAATCCGCGCCAGATTGCTGATAGTCTCGCGTCCTTGACCCATAAGTAACAGTTTTTCGGCGTTAGCAGGAAGGCCCAAATATGCTGGTGGTTCACGTTCAGGAAGACTGTCCACCCAGCTCAAAAAGTCACGCATGGTGGTTCCAGATGGGACTTTGAGTACATGCCCTTCAGTATCAGACACCAACTCATGGTCGTTTTCAAAAGCAGCAGCATCAAACACTTTGGCCACCATTTGGCCAAGCAGCGAGAAATCTTGCTCATCGTCAATCTTGCCGCCGTACATCTCGGTGATCAACGTGCGGATTAGATCCCAAGGAAGTTTGACAGGGGCAATGTTTGATCGACCTTGGGCAACAGCATCGATCCACGAGTCAATAATGAACGAGCAGCATTCGTAGTCGCTGTCGTTGAACTCCCAAAGCCCCTTCCATCCCAGAGAAGGCGCATATCTCAGCCGCTCTTGGAGGACGGCATGTAGGAAGCAAAGCAGAAGATACAGTCGTCCACGTTCGACAGGGGTTCTTGCGCCTCGGTCAGATAGTACTGTCAACGTGTCCTTCATATTGGCTCTCATGCCAGCCGGCTGTTCGTACACGAGAGTTCTCGAAGCTTGAATCAGATTGACAGGTATCTTAGGACTCGATTCCATTGACAGGAACAGTCTGAAGTCTTGATGAGGCTTCAGCGCCGAAAGTCGCTTCTCGAGGCTTTGTAGCCATTGCGGTGCCAGATGAACATTCTTGATCAATACCCAGCTTCCATTCGCCGCAGCACTCGTGATTGCCTTGTCCGCACTTGCAGCACTCTCGTCCGATCCCATCGCGACGTTGGCGCACGTGGCGTGCTGCTTCTCTACCAGAGCATCCACTTTGTAGCTTGCGTCAAATCCGGGATTGGAGCAAAGAGCGATCGGAACAGAAGCAGTGACTTGCTTGACAATTGTTCCCAAGTCATCCGAGGCTTGGAAGACCTCCGGTCCAAAAACACTGGCGACCAGACTTTCGGCTGCAGGCAAGAATCTGTCTGGTCTGGCGAGTTTGACAAGTAGTAGCTTGTACAGACTCTGGTCGATGACATTGTCGGTGTGGTTCCAGACCTCCGGCACATATTGCTCCGCTCGGTCGGCAGCCAAGAATTGGCTCCAGCCCTCACTCTCGGCATTCAACTTGTTCTCATCGAATATTGGAATTCGCTTTACGGCAGCCAGGATGTCTTCCTTGCTAGCGTCCGCAGGAACACCGCCCTGCGAGTGTGGCCGATCATCGAAAACGAGGTCCATGGCAAAGCGATCGAACTCATACGGTGTGGCGCGGACAAGTAGCAAAGCAAGGGTGATCCGGTCCTTCTGTAGCATCGACAGCGAAGTTCGTCGATACGTCTCCACGAAGATGTCCTTGAGGATGATCTCGCCACGTACATTGTGGTCTGTCTGGCCGGCCAGATGGGGGTTATGATGGAGGACCGAGTCGAATATGTCGATAAAGTACTGGAGCGAAAATCGGTAACTGTGGTTCAGGTGGTGAAGCTGTTCAAGGAGAGCAAAGATGGCACTGCATGCATTTGCAATGCGGCTGTAGCTTTGAGTGATGCGTTCCACTTCTGCCATGACGCCTTCTGTTTCAGCAACCTTCTTGGTGATGACAGCTGCCTCTTTCTTCAGCGTCTCGAGGGTATGGATGACATTGTCGTCGTCGAGAATGTTCCCGCGAGATTCATTGAGAGCTTGCAAGAGGCTCTTCTCCAATTGTCGGAGGTTTGTGTCGAATTCTCCTTGCATCTTGACCAGGTTGGTACGACGTTTGTCAACGTCTGGCCGCTCGGCTTTGAGAACTTCGTTCAACGACTGCGTCTGCAAGCTGCTTCGTGTGACAGTGAAATTGATGAAAGTGGTCCTGCTGCAGACGTCGGGCGCAAATGCAGCCGACGGATCCCGGGTAGAGAGATACAACTGGAAGTGTTCGGAAAAGTCGATCTCTTGCTTGCCCAGCTGGATAAGGACGCGTCCACCGGTTTTCTGGTATTCCTTATTCAAAACATGCGTCAGGATGGGATCCAAATACTCCGCATCCTGAATTAGAATTGGGTTACCGAAACGCAAGGCACTCTCGAGCTGCTTGGTAAAGGCATCGTCAAGGAAACTGGTGACGGTTAACTTTCGTCCTTGATGTTCCTGCCTCAAAAACTCCGTCACGCGTCCAGGCGGATCGATGATCAAGGGATATCGATTGAAGCGTTTCAGCATGATCGCGTTTTCCATGCACAGGTCATCAGCCGGAAGGGAATGTCGCTGCCATTGGAGGCGTTCATCTGCTGAGGACAGATACCCAAGCACCGACCCGTCGGTCTTGCACGAAATACCAGATTGAGACATATGATGCAGCCAATCGTCCACCATAGTTTTTCGGAATTGTTGATCGTAGAGCCCAGCGTATGCCAGGAACGCCGAGGCGATGACCACGTCTCCCACCAGGGTCTGGATCTGAATCTCGAACGACTTGCTGGCAGCTTCCCATCTCACACGTTCAGACGAAAGGCTGTCCAGAAGCCGAAGGCTGCGTTCGACTTTGGTTTGTACTCGAGCCATCTCGCTTTTGATTGCCTGAGTCTCGCTAATGAGAGCCGCGTATTCGGTCTTGTAAGTCGCAATGCTCTCTTCAAGCTTGATGATTGTATTTTCAATGGCTTTGGCTTCGGCCTTGGTTTGAAGAGCTTCGTCCTCGAGTTGCTCGACTTCGGCACGTAGTGGACCAACGCGGTCTAGGATCTCAGAATAGTTGACTTGAGCCTCGACCCACTGCACAAGTGGACCACACGCTTTACTCGCACGATTGACTTTCTCGAATGTGAAGTCGTCGTTGGACAGATAGTCGTGGCGCATCTTTTGCCGCAAAGCAGGTGTCATGTGCTGTTCATTGTCATAGTTGACGATGTTGGCAATGAAATCATCTTTCCGCACTACGGCCTGGATACTCTTCCAGCTGTCAACCTTGTGGCCAAGCAGGGTACAGACCGATTCTAGAGCGAGTTTGACGCCAGCAGGTGGATTGGCCATTGACCGGACCTCAGTGAGATGCTGTCTTTTGATATTGCTGACACTTCGCTGAGCCTCAAGGACTGCAGGCTCGGCTTTGGCAAGATCACCAAGCACAATTTCCTTGCGGCTGGCGATCTCCTTCTCCTGTTTCTCCAACGCCGTCTGTATCTCGATGGAAGCAGTCTTTCTTGATTCAGCTTCCCGCTGATCAGCAACCATACGCTGGAGCTTCTCGTTGGCTTCCGCATCTTTGAGTTCGAGCTGCTGTTTTTTCGAGGCCAAACTTGCTCTAAGATCCCGTACTTTGTCAACGGTGTCCCGGAGCTTCTCCAGACCCACATTGAGATGTCGTTGCTGTTCCTCGAGGTCTTCCCGCTTCTCTCGGAACAATCTCCGGAACTGTGTCACAAAATCCAGGTAGTGTCGAGGGGTAAGATATGTGGTTACGCCATGTTGTGCTTCCAACCGGTCATTGGTCTTTTGTACCGAATAATGGATATGCACCATTGCATTGATGACGGTGTCACGGTGCGATGCAGGAAGGGAGAGGTCCCGGTATGCGATCGGGAGGCTGTCAGGAGCAGTGAAGTTCGCTTTGTCCAGATCGATCGACTGAGTGAGCTCATACCCAACTTGGAAGAGAGCCTGATCAGACCAGTCGCCCATCCAGTTGAGCACGCAACGATTGAAGAGCGCCGGACTAGTGGCAGCCTTCGACGACAACCCTTCTTGCGGAGGGTTCATCGTGAAGACAACGTGCAAATTGCGGACTATCTGCTGGGTGAACCATTTGTACAGCTCTTCTTGTGAGTCCAAAAGAAGCCCTTGTCGTTGAGCGCCTTCTTTGCAAGCTGTCATGAGCGCCGAGTACTCGTCGCCTTCGAACAGCCCAGGAACTTCACCGTTGGCGAGCAATGTGTTCATGCGCTCAAGGAAGCCAGAGTCCAGCACGTTGGATTCATCCATGATAAAGCAGATCTTTTGGCCACGGCAGCCGCAGGCTCTTAGGACGCCTCGAAGATCATCGTCAAAGTCTTCAGCCGAGTATCGGCCATGGACCTTGATCTGGAATATGGTCAAGCCATTCATCCAAGCCACAAACCTCGACAACGTGGTTTTGCCACTACCACTCGTACCGATCAATATGAGATGACCCTGTGGTTGGCGGAAGACCCTGTCGATCCGTAGAGCGTGCTCTAGGACATCATTGAACAGGACAAGTGGGACATCCACCTCTTCTTCACAGAACGTCTTGAGGCGAGCTTTCACGAATTCTCGAAGTTGCTCTTGCTCAACTGACACATAGTGCTTGGAGAGCCAGTTCGAGAACAATATCGGACCTTGGAGCGCTTGGTCAATATTGGCTGTTGGGAAGTGTTCCAACGCAGTCTGTCTGACCATGTCAGCAGTCCACGCTCGTTCTTCCGGCTCAACAAGTCGATCTTGGAAAAGCCGCAAAGCCTCGTGGGCCCAGATACGGACCAACCCTTCCACTGACAGGTGTTCGAGCGGGGCAATCGCTTCGTATATGCCACGGACCCACCGAGTCAGTTCTCTGGGTGAGTACACATAATGCGGCTGTATGTCTGGGGTGAAACGAGCTTGAGATTTCAAGTAGAATTCGACCATTGCGCGGGTCAAGGGGTCGGCGAATCCTCGCAACGTCGGTATGACCTTGAGGGCGGCATTATTGAAGGTTCCGTAGATCTGATTCAGCGAGACTTCGCCAGGATAGTCGACCATAACTACCGGCGCGTGCCGCAGGAAGCGTGCTCCCAGAGGGTGACGGCCGACGTCTTCTGGGGGGTTACACGCCCCAACGAACTGAATGCGTTCGAGGGACACCCAAACCCTATCCGAAGCACGCCAGAACCCATTCTGCTCCACAAGCTGGCGGAGGAAGCTGATCGCGCGCTGGGTTGCGTACTTGTCAGGAGCGGGAAGATTGATTTCGTCGCAGAAGATCACCAACCACCGGCCCAGCTGAGTCGGTGACAGGACCATCCCATTGAGTGTCTTTTTGTACTCGCAATACTGCTCGAATGTCTTGATGATGAGTTCGGGCTGTGTTGCACTGGAGAAGTTGAGGCCAACGACTTCCATATCCGGGAGTTTTCGAAGCGCACTGAACAGTGTCATCGTTTTTCCAGATCCTGGTGGACCGCACAGCATCAGCGGCTTGTGTTCAGACAGCCAAGAATACAAAACATCCTCGTGGCGGACGGTGTCGACGGTCGGGATGATGACATCCGTTTGGGTGATCGAGTGAGTGTTCAGATCAATCGTAGGGACCTGCGACTGCCACGGAACCCATTGGGCATGGGGCAACGTCACGTCGTAATCAATGAGAGACGTCGAACTGTCAATATTGGGGAGGTCGATGTTGGTCATAGTCGCCAGGAAGTCTCCAAATTCTTTTCGGATGCTCAACGCTGCGTCACCTACAAAGCTCCATACCGTTGCCAACAGGAGTTTCTTCGAGATAAACGCCTCGCTCTGTTCAAGGTCGAGCGGGAATTCGGTGTGGTAAATGTTGTACTCCAACACGCTCCGACATGCTTTTGCCAACAAGCTGAATAAGCTTTCCAGAGCTCTGGCAGACGTGAACTCCATAATGTGCTTGTAATTGCCTGCTGTCGAGAGGGCCTTAAGTAGAAAGTCGTCCCGATTAATCAGGGCTCTGAGTGTCTCGACGATGTGGCGCTGTGTTCCTTCGGCTTTGGCGGTCAAGCCTGCTGCTTTGAGTTCGTCGTCAAGATCCTCGAAGGTCCGGCTGGCGAGGTTTTGTAAATAGTGATCCACCATCAAAGATGGGCTGACAGTATCATCAGAGAACCAAACCATCCCACAGCGACTGACAGTGGCCAGAGTGGCGTGTTTCAAGCTCTCCACCTCAAACATGATGCGCACGTTTGGCGGCAAATTCAATCGTTCACCATTCGGCAGCGTGAGAAGCTTATTATCATCCAGCACACTGTTGAGATTTTCGACCCATTCCGGATCCACGTCGCCATCAAAGACAATCCAGTGTCGTTTGTTGTCCTCACCACGTAGATTGTCGACGACCTTTCTCAAAATTGCGGTAAACAACCCATCGGTCCATTCCCGAGTGGTACTGTCAAGGCTTCCGTAGAGGGCTTCCTTGGACATGACCTTCGGGTCAATGACATGCTGCACCCCCTCGACTCCTTCCACTTTTTGAAGGGCCTGCAGAAGAACTTTCCATATTGCTGACTTGCCGGAGGCAGATTGGCCAACCATCATTACGCCGTGATGGATGTTTTGAATCTGGTAAAGCTGCAGAATCTTGGTCATCCATGCCTCGCTCTCGGTCAGATGTTCTTCCTTCATGACCTCCCGGATGGCGCCAAAGAGCTTGGTCATGTTTGCAGGCACATATTCGACCCCCGGGAAGTCTTGGGCTTGCAGCTCAATGAGAGTTTCCACATCCTGCTTGATGAGCTTGGGCGAGACGGTTTCCCGGATACTCTGCACGATTATCTGTGGTTCGAGAGTGCGTTCATCATCGAGACTCCCCTCTGACGTCTGAATCCTGATTCTCTTCAACCCGCCAGAACTGACGAGAACACTTTTCAGAGCTCGCAAGCCGAAGTCGTAGTGCGGTTGTTTGGAGAGTCGCTGGGCGCAATGGTCGAAGAAAGGCACCACCTGCGAAGAAAGCGCTTTGGCTTGCTTGAATCCTTGCGAAAATAGCATCACCTCAGCAATCAACTCCTTGTCTGGTTTGGACATGGCCACGCTTCTGAACAGCTTTTTCAAATTGTCAGGTAGGTTGGAACGTCCAGCATACCCTGGGTTCATGGTGATAAAGAGTCCAGTATTGGGATTGACCTTGAAGCTGCGGCCCACCAGATCGATCTGAGCCTTCTGCTCATGGGTAGTGTTTTTAAGACCAATCTGGATATTTTGAATTTGTTGCGACACCGCGGAAAGAATGCGCTCTTCAAGACGGTTGAACTCGTCAAAACAGCCCCATGCTCCCACCTGACACAGCCCGAGGAAAATGCGACCCATGGCCTGGAAGTCGAAAGTATCGTCGCAGCAGAAGACCAGAGTAAATCTCCCCAACTGAAGACCCAAAGCCTTTACCGATTCGGTCTTTCCTGTACCGGCAGGACCATAAGGAGACCCACCCAACCTCTGGCAAAGCGCCTGTGTCAATGTCAGGAAACAACGATCAGTCAGCGGAGTCCGTACGAGCCGATCTGGCACGCCTAGGTATTCATAGCCATAATCCAGGATGGCGTTGGCCATCTCGACGCGCAGTCGATTCATGAGTTCTGCGTTTGGATCGTACACATAACGCATCTGAAGCAGCCACATGTAGTGGCCTGGAGACTTGGCTTCGGCCTTCAATAGCTTCGCGATCACATCTCGTTGATGGACAGCTTCCGTGATGAGATGTTCACATTTCCTACGAATCAATACCGGAAGATCTTGCAGAACACTTCCGGCGAGTAGTTCGAGCAACCTCACTTCGTACTCGTGCAGTTTTGACAGCCCTTCGCCTGCCGCCTCGAGCGCCTCACGGACGAGATCTGTCCAGACGACTTGGGCAGCGAGGATCATTATTTGAGCCGGGTAACTGGCCATGTACTCCTGAAACTGAGCTGTATCCAGATCGGATGCAGTGAAGAGTGGACGGAAAGCACTGACGGCCTCTGCCAGCAGCTCAGCTAGTGTCTGCTTGACACTGTTGTCGAGCGCGGTAAGCCAATCGTTGATCTTCGGCAGCTTGATCAGAGAAACCTCTTTCTTGAGCTGCACAACCTCGCCTTCCTTCGAAGTCACCGCGGTAATGGAGTTATTGTCGCTAACTTCGGCGCCGGAGATACCAGCAAACATTTTCTTGAAGTGTTTTGCAACACGCGTGATGTCGTTGCTGTTTCCGATGATTTCAAGCAGATCTTCGTCTCCAACAAAATAGAATCGAGGGAACGACATGCGCTCTCGCTCAAGATATTCACCAAGAGCCTTCTGGATCTTGCTCAGGAGCTCGGCCAAGCGTTCCAAGGACTTCTGTACGCCAGGAATCGCAAGGACATCCATAACGAACGGAGATTTGTAGACCTTCTTCATGACGGCGGAGAACTCGGTGTTAATGTTTGAAAATCTGCTGGACTCTGTAGGTAGCAGATGCTTGATGTCGTTGTTACCAGTGAAGACGCCTTCCAGGTAGACCCACTGTCGTTGGACGTCTATCCAGACATCGAATAGTACATGGACTCTGTTGAGCTTGTCCTCCCATGCAGAGGCTTCCTCTTCAAACTCCTTGTAGTAGGGTGAGTGGCGCATAGCTTGCAGAGAGTTGAGGTTCTCGCTGCATTTTGTGAAGAGTTCATCCCAGCCTCGAATCAACCGGCATTTATTCTGATAATTGACAAGCTCGAGCGGGTAGCTCTGCCATGTTTCACGCACTTGTCGGATGAATTCTTCGAGAGCCAGCTCTCCTCTTGCCTGGGTGATGATATCACGAATGGTTGCTTCGCTGGAAACCAACTGGAGGTCCCACACGTCTCCCAAAGTCATCGACGCTTCAGAATATCGTTTGTTCGGTCTTAGAGCCTTGTAGATCTTTTGCCAATGTCGCTCTCGGATCGCATCGGACTTGAGATCGCTTAGCAGTGAGTTTGCCTTGATTAGCTGCCGCAGGACGTTCTGGACGTGCTCGAAGGCAGCGTACTGTCGCATTCGACTGGGCATTTCCTTCGTCATCTTCATAAGACCCTCCAGCGATTGGCGAAGTTTTCTAGGCTGAACGCTCGTCCATAACGTGTCACGCAATTCGTTAATGCTCTGCCAGATAGTAGAAAGCGCTGACCATACGGATTTGAAGTCGCCAACCTCCTCAAGGGCTGCTTCAAGAGTATTGTCCTTTGTTACCGGCAAGGCGAGGGCTTCCTTGGCTTTGAAGACTGTCTCAGCCTCACTTTGGAGTTTCTCCATCCGTAGCTGATATGATCGCAAGAGCTCCGCTGCCTCGTCCGGAGGGACAGTTCCTGAGACAGGCTTCTCTTCAGACCATTGAGCGACAACATCCGTGATGCGTGCAGTAATGACGCGATCTTCAGCAATGATGTTTGCCCGCAGAGCGTCTGTCTGGTCCTCGATGACCTTACTCTTGCGGCTGAGGATTTCCTCGAACGCCTCCCACTCGTCACTCACTTGATTTGCCGAAAGCCAATCATTGCCAAAATTATAGCGTTGTCTGGAAAGAGCAGTCTGTCCTTGTTTGAATATTTCCACTTCAGGGCCCCACAGGGCGGCGTTCCGGCGACATTGCTGCACGGTTGTGATGAATGTCACAGCTTGCGCCGTGGAAGATGCTTCAAGAGACTGGTTCTCGAGTTCAAGACGAGCCCGACGCATATCGGCGAACACTTCTGACATGCGGTTGCCGAGAATACTGCCGAACTTGCTTGTAACTTCGTGCTGCCATTGATCGTACTTTTGGGCGATCTTAGCCTGGACCTGTTCATAATCGAAGGTGACACTTCCAAAGGTTTTCCGTCCTTCGGACGTGTCAAACGTTGAACGGGCGTGTCGGACTTCCTGAAGCAATTGGTGCCATTGCGCAAGATCATCACCAAGACGTTCGTGTAGTTGTTCGCTGCGCAGATCCCAGAGATTTTGGTACGTGTACCATTCTCCAAGATATGCGGCCATGACCTCGATTCTCTTGTCAATCCCATTATATGCTTTTTGAAGAGTTTCTACCTTCTGCAAGGGCAAATCTGCAAATGTAGGCAAGGACTGTGCCGAGTTCGCATCAGCCGTCACTTGATACCGAGACGCTCTGATTTGAGGCAGATGGCATAATACATCCAACCAGTCCTCCAAATGCTGGACCCAAGATGCTTTGACATAATTCAGCGGGGGATCGACGAAAACAATTTGGTTGTTCATCATGATCTCGATCTGCAACTCAGGAAAGTGCACTTGATAGACATTATCCTCGACTTCTGTATAGCTTGCTTGAGCTGCATCCTCTGCATCCAAGGAGGAGAAAGAGCTTGTCCATTGCACCAGCGCCTGATGAAGTCGTTCTTCGAAGAGCTGCCGAATCTGAACGTTCAGTTCGGACACCCAGCTGGAGAGGTTCGAATAGTTCTCTAGGTTCATCTTATCCACGGCGTTTTGGATGATATCCATCTGTGTTTCGAAGTTCTGCACAGAGTAATGGCACGTCTTCATCTCTGACAACGCATGTTGGATGGTTTGATCGAGCGCTTTCACAGTTGCAGTCTTATTCTGGAGAGTTGTAACCGCCGTCACCACATCGCGTACATACTGTACATGTGCGGAGTCGGTGCCCGTCGACTTTCCTTTAATGTGAAGCTCGTATGAATTGATGAAGGACTCCCAGCGGAGCCGCACGCCGGTGGCGAACAGGTTCTGTACCTCTTTCTCGTAGCTTGCCATCAACGGTGCAACACTAGGTGTTTCCTGAATCGCTCGAACGGCGGAGAAGTATCCCGCAACACTTTCCATCAGACTCAAGGCATATGGATACACCCGTTGGGCCTGCTTGGCCGTGGTGGTGATGCGGTGAGGGACTTGAAAATTCAACCAAGTCAGGTTCCTGACCTCCTTGAACAACGAGATGGCATGATTGTCGAAGTTGACGCTCAACTCCAATGCTCCATTTGCACCGCGGCTCCGTAGAATGGCAAAAAGCCTCCCACTCACTGAGATGTCCCGAGACTGAACATCCTGAACCCACGCCTGGTAGATCTCTCTCGTGGAGAGCTTCTTTCGAAACATATTACTCTCGATCTGCAACTTCTCCCCATCGGCATGAAACATCCATTCTTCGCCCAGCACGGCGTGCACCTTTGACATGTAATTATCCAATTGCGTCTCAATCTGGCGAACCCAGAGTATGGCGCCTGCGACCGGGGGGATGTCTCGAAGCTGAGCCATCATCTGCGCCTCAGAGCCGCCGTACTGCTGCTTAAATCGTTCATGGAGAGATGCTATCGCGTTCTTGACATTGTCAAGCAGTTGAGTCTGATAGGCTGTTATCGCTCCGCGAACTTTGGGTCGAACCAACAAGGGATTGAACTTTTCGAAAACGCGAAACATTTCATTCGCGGTCTTCGCTTTCCCCAGGCGGTCCCTTAGCCGGGTAATGATCGAGTCTTCCACACGAGATGTGCGCTCTGTGTATTCCTTTTCGGCCTGAATCCAGACGTCGGTGCCTTTGGTTGAAACATCCAAGACATCAACATGGCGGACAACTTCATATGCAGCCGAGACTTCCTCCACAGCATCCACATCCCCGAGCTCTTCCACAATCGCGGCACCGCCTTTGTCAGAGGAGGCGCCATCGGTGCCGTCTTTATTCCCGAGGACGGTGACGATAGTTTTCTGCAGCTGCTCATGGTTGTGTCGGAACTGAGCGATATATCGAAGCCGCTCCTGGGTCTTAGCATGTCTGGGAATCACTTTGACCGGTACAAAGTCTGTGTTCTTCTTCCTCGTTATTTCTCGCGCAACAGCGGTGAAGCTCTTGATCTGGTCATCCCATGTTTCCCAGATGAGATCGACAGATCTCATCAGCTCACTGAAGTCGTCATAACTCAAGGACATGATTGATCGACCCCTCAATAAGTTGTGGATCTGTTCATTCATGTCCTCGGAGATGCCTTCCACCAACTTCAGAGCACGACGGATAGGATAATTGCAGACCCTCCATTTCTTGTTCAAGTGATTGAAGATTAACACTATCGCCTCGGCCACTTTTCCTAACGATGTAGCAGAAGACAATTCGTCTAGTGGGAAGTCCCGCATGAGCGTGTTGTAGTTTCGAACCGTCTCCAGAGCATCTTTCAGCCCAGTATCGGTTTCAAAACTGACCACGGCTTGCTGTCGTTTGGCCTTTTTCAGAATATCGAGGGTCAGTACAACGCCATCTGAATGACGTTCGTCGTCCAACTTGTTCAAAGCCGACTCAAGGGACAGCCAAAAGTTGATCTCCTGGGCGGCAGAATATTGTGTCGAAGGCCCGTCCTTGGCCAGTTTAGTTACGCCTTGGATGGATTTGATCCAGCCAATGACGTGGTTCTGTATACTGTTGAGGACAGTGGTGTTCTCCAGAACGTGAGCCGGTATTAGCTGGACAGAGGGCGATAAACCCTGAGCAGCCGCGTCGTGTAGAGCTCCCATGACGACCTCATGCATAGGCAGATGGACCAGGGGTATGTCGGTATTGTGCTGCAAATGCAGCAGACTCATTTCCAACTCCTTCATCCGTCGCTTCGCTCCGGGAACACCGCTCTTGGCCTGAGAATCATACCAATTGCGGTCGATAGGGCCGTTTGCCCTGGTATAAGCATCGAAGTAGGGGGCCAGGACATTGTGCAGGAGAGAGTAGAGAACTTCGTAAGGGGAAGTGCCCTCCGCGCGGCGATTGTTCTCTCCATCGACGGCGCTGTAGGATCCTGGAAGGTGGAAAACCTGTATCTGACTAGCAATCGACTTTCGAGCGTTCAAAGGCCCTGACAGCTTGAGGAAGGCAATCGAGGCCACGGTTGTCGGGTTAGGGGACAACTCGGTCGAGAGAGTGTAAACATGTTCGATTTCTGGACCTATGGTGTCAGTACCTTCACGAAGAATGGTGCGAATTGACTGACTTTCTGTGTCATCATGCCCGTTTACCAGCTCTTCTGTAACATCCTTCTGGGCATACAGGGTAGCCTGAGGATCCTCCGCAAACTGGGCGCATTTGCTGAGAGAGTCGGCATGGCTCGCTTTGGACAACAAGCTGCCGACCGCCTCGAGTTCTCGTCGGGCCGCACCGAGGGTGGTTTCGATCAGACTGGCGATGTGCTCGAGGACGTGGAGGGGGTCGACGGGCTCCAACGTGGCAGGACTGTGCGCCCCGTTGGGAGCGTTGGGCGATAGGACATCCATGAGGGCGCAGTGCAGTTATCAGATCGGCGACAGTTCCGTAGACACGACATCTGCCAACATATCGGAATCATGCAGGCACCGGCGCACGATTGATGGTGATGCCACTGCGTGGATGACGGAGATTCAGTTGTATGGGGAGTCTGTGTCTGTTCGAATAGGCCGACACCTAAACCCAAATTTGTACATGTAAACTTGCCTCGCGCAGGGGGAGACGCGTTTCTGGCGCTGCTGGAGTCGCCAAGCCGTGGAATTAACACCGACCGCCGTTCTACTTACAACGTTGTACTGGAACACCGCAGTCCCTTCCACTGGCACCACTGCACACCCCAAGTCTCCATCTAAACGGCCCGCAACGTCCCTACACTGTTGTAGATCCTCCTAACCTGGCGCAACAACTACTAAACAGGTATTACTTCAAAGCCCACAATCACAGTCACTGAGATTCTCAAATGGCGCCTGGACAAGGCTCCGAGTCGAACAACCTTGATCTCCTAGTCACGTTTCCAACTTGAATCATCAATATTCAGGACATGTGTCATTCAGGTTGATTCGAGGATTGTCATATCACAGGGCTCCCATTACGTTTTTACATATGTCTCAATGTTTGGTATCGTATCGCTTCATATTGGCAGTGGCTCCTTTCTGAATAGCTTGCCCAATCTTGCCCAATCGCCCCCGAAATAGCTCAATGATTCCATCATTTCGGCATAACAACATAACACGCATGAGTATGGACATGGATATTATCCGTCGAGGTATGCTGTGTCAGCCCAGGCCTGCGCCCTCACAGCCTGCATTGGTGAAGCAATTAATCATAACCATCCATTTGTGTCACCAGACCAAACCCAGATCTCGCAGTGGTAGACAATATCCGGTCTTTAGACGTTCGTGTATATATATCAGGGCCTCTAAGCTTGCGTCCAGCGTAGCCTCCAATGGATCTGGGCGCCGGGCTGTACTGTCATCCTAGATCCACCAACATGCCAAAAATAGTCATGGACAGATCCTGGTACTGGCCCTTGCGCTCAAGCTGCCGCAGAATCACTTGGCCGGCCGTGTGGTTGCGTCTCGCATGCGTTGTTGTTGCATGGACTCGTTGGTCACCTGTCGAACAGCCATGGCATAATCCAGGTCGGCGTCCGTTGTGTCATCTGACAACCGTCGGTCTTGCCAGCCGGATTGCGGGCGCAGCATGTACGTATCGCTGGCCTCTCGTCGTGGATCGGCATAATCGATGGCATCAAAGCCATTTTCTTCGACGTCACGGTCCCGAGACGCGTTTCTAGCAATATGGGCAAACTGCTCGTCCTCCACATGGTGGGAATGGCCCTGTTTGAGCTCCTCCCAATGGGGTTGAACATAATCATCGTCAGGACTGGGCATGGACGGCAGAGTACCGACTGGCTGCGGCCTGTCCCCGGTTGATGGCGGACTTCCCCATCCGTTGGCTTTCCTTACTTCCTCTTCATGCTTCTTATTCCGAACATCAGCGCCATCCATGGCGAAACTGCCCAAGCGGCTTATTTTGAACGCTCGTAGACGGTCCAGGGCGGTCTTGAAGTCGTCCAACACAACTGAATCCGTCAAGCATTTGAAGACAAAACTTAACTTCCAGAAAGGATTGATGCCCACAGGGAGGACGGATTTGAGGGCGGCGGTCACCGAGAGCACATCGAGAACGATGAAACAGATACTCAGAACCATGGCTCCAAGCATGACGGCGAACCGTGGGGAGATGCGCACAATTTGGGTGATGGTGAGGTCGTATTTGGTTTTGATGTTGTATATAAGAAGACAAGCGGCCAGGATCCACCAAGGATCACGACACAGCGCCTCCCATGGTCTCGTCTTCAGGAAGATATTATTTATGTTGTGGAAGTAGGCGAAGTTGGCATATATTTCCACCACCCAATATGGCTGCACCAAAATGACCGAGCCAATGAAGAGACGGCTGCCTGTCTTGCTGAGAAATGGCCGCAACTTCATCCATGCGATCACGTTATGGAGAGACCAGGATATATTGAGGGGCACTGCCGCGACGGAAAGCCACCAGGCATAGACCGGTGGGGTGAAAAGTATAAAGAACCCTTGCCAGTAACCCAGGACGAGCTGTTGGGGAAGTCATGTCAGCCAGAGGTGTTCAGCAGTAGCGGAAAAAGAAAGAGAGAAGTCCGCGGGCGCATACCTCGAGCAAAATCAACTTATGAAGCAGGACGCCCCGTCGCATGTTGGCCAGGGTTATACACGACATGATGATGAGCGAGCCCACCATGTATCCTTGGGCCCAGGCCTCGAGCACAAGGCCATTGGGGTCCGAGGGCCGGTCGTTGGGATTATCGAGCTCTTCCCGTCGCAGCAAGGTGTGCAGAACATGGTGAGTCTCGGGGAGAGGGCTCATAGTTGCGAGGAGGACGAGGAGAGAGCGCTCGGCGTAGACGAAGGGAGGGAGTATAGGTCAGGCCGCGCCCATCAAGAGCGAAGATTCGCAGCCGTGGGCATGGCCACACCTGAATGCGCGGCGATGGTCAGAAGTTGGCGGACACGGGGGAGTAGAGGTTGCGAGACCAGCTGCGAAGAGGGAGAAGACGAAGAGGGATCGGGACACCGAGACTCGAAGCGCTGAAAGATGATCGAAGTTAAGCGAGAGAGGAGCGCAGGCTTCTTGAGAGAGATGTGTTCGCGAGGATGTCGATCTGTAGGTGAACGGGCTGCGGCAATAATAATCGTGGGAGGATACTGGGTTCACGTTTGTGGGCATGAAGCATAGAGCATTAACGAGTCGAGGAGACGGGCGGATGGATGGCTTGAACTCGCAGCGGGTAATAAGAGGGATGAGACGCAGTGCAGTGGTTAATAGCAGAGAACTTGGTGGTGGTTGTAATGGTAGTAGCAGGAGTAGCTGTTGCAGTGCCAGTCAGCGGTAGAAGTGCGGAATTTGTGGGAGGCAGGAGGGAGGAAGAAGGGAGTCGAGATGTCAGTGGAGCCAACAGCCACTGGTTCAAAACGGGACAACTACCTAATCCCTACATTGTACAGCCAGTGGCATCCAGTGGCATCCTACAGGATCCCCGGCCGGAGCTCTCCAGGTGGCGGCAGCAACAGCAACAGCAACAGGCAGGTCTCACATTCCTGATCACTTCAAAAGACTACTGTACTACTACTACTGTGCAGCGGTATGTGCGTCCATGCGGGCGTTGGTCGGTGATTCCAGGGCCGGGGAAAAAATGCACCAGGACCTGGAGAGCCGGGATCATGCGAGCAATTTTCAACCTGGACTCGAAGCTTGTGGCACCAAGAGGCGGCCTCCGCAATTCTCCCAGGCCTTAAACAACGGTGACGGGAATGCCATGGGCGCCCCTCGGCCTCCTGCCAGTGACCCTGTGTTGTCGCGCTTAGCCCCAGGAGCCCCGCCGCTCTAGCATTGTTCGGGCAAGGTGTTCGTTTAACAATGCTTCCGAGTCTAACAACTTGCCGAATAATGGGGTGTCTAGCACATGCTTACCTGCCTAGGTGGTACTAGCATAAAAGATCTGCCAAATGACAATAAATAGTAAAAGAAGCTCTTCTTACCACTGGCACTGTATTGCGAGAAGGGAGCGAGCATCTTGTCCTTTTGCTTCTTTCTGACGGGCACTCTGTACAGGAGGTGCACGGACATGTCGGTACCACGCCGCAGGACTGCAGGACTCGGAGTACGCAAAAAGCAAGAACTTCGCTCAACGCGGCACTGGCAGTCCGCACCAAGATGATACCCACAGGTTAAACGAACGCCCTTTGGCTTTGGAGCCTATTTTTCTCTTACGGCACGATTCGGTGGAATCGCCCGCCTCGGTCTAGTTTGAAATGCCTCAGGCTCACTACCATTTTGCAACATGCAACTTGAACCCCAGCTCAACAATTGGGTTTCTCCTAGTACGTGATGGCTAGCACATTTGGCTGCAGTCCCACGGCAGTCCTCTACATAGTACCTAGGTACGTTCTCTAGATGCTGTGCTACTACAATATAATTAGTAGTAGTACATCTGGTAGCTTCGGGTCAAAAACAGCCAACGGCCGTAAGTAGCCACTCCTGGAATGGCGGCATGCGGTGTAAATAAACAATACCTCTCGCCATCCCTCGTCCTCCTTGTCCTGCATGGCAGGTTACGGGATACCCCTGATTTGTGTAGGTTGCAGTGGCGTATTTCAGAGCTACCCAGGCAGCGCCCGCAAAGACCCCGTTTATACTGGTAGCTCCAAAGGTCGGCCATCAAGTCAAGCCTCAGTTTGCACCCCATAAAGCTATCCCACGAAATCGGGCCGGACATCCCATCAAGCTCCTTTTGCGCTTTTGCGGAAACGTCCAGTCTCCCAAACGCCAAACACATGCGATGAACCAGGACGCAAACTGTGAAGACAAGCCGAAACAAAATACGAAGTGCGACACAACGGGAAACTGGTCTTGCCGCCATTGCTGAATCCCTCACGATGCTTTGGTGTTCTGCTCGTTTGCTTCCATTCCAGCCAAAACGCCTGCGCCGATGATACCGCCATCCCGAGACTCTCGGAGGAAAACACTCTTGCCGCCATCTTGAGGTCCAGCCTTCATAACAAGCCGATCGATAAACCGCTGACACTGCTCCTTGAAGTTGGGGTAATGTTGAATAATTCCCCCGGTATACGCCACAACCAGCTCTTCCGGTCCTGACTTCCAGGCTGTAGCCCCGGGCGCCGGCGACAGTCCATCTGCGGCATCATTCGCGGGAGCGCAAAGGTGGCCGGTGGGCTTAGGTGACGGTGGTCGACTGTTTGGTGCCGTCGTCATCGTTACATCCTGTCCAGAAGCAGGGCTAGCCGGTTCGGCCAAGGCTATCTCACCCACCATTGCCAGCAGGCCCACTGTGGCCGCAGCAATCAGTCCCGCGGAGCGAACCTGAACAAGGTGCGCAATCTTGCGGAGGGCTCCTGCTGATTCCGATGTCCATCCCCAGTTGGAAGACTCTGGAGGTGGAATGCGCCGCTTCAGTTCGCCCGCCAATTCCGAATCCGACCGTGCCCGTGCAACCACCGCGCTGAGGAAGGTTGTCGTAAAACTGTAGCTGTGGACGATTGTCGCTGGCAGTGCAGCGGGAGGTATGGGCGGCTTGTGGACCCGGGTCATGTAATCGAGAAAGATAATCCGCACGAGCTCGCCTATATACCTGCCTCCGGTCATGTACTCCAGCGGTTGAAACCCTGGTCTGGCACATTCGGCATCCAATTGGCGGTCCCACTCTGTCGTGACGGCTTCCAAGGGCCCGCACGCTCCAGCAATGGTAATCTCGGTGTTGACCACGGTCTCGGTGGCATCGGGTTTGATCTTTCGAATGGACTCGACCTTCGCCTCACCCAGCTTGGAAAACGGCATTGGAATCGTGGCATTACATCCAGTGCCGACGATAATCCCTGCCGCGACCCGGGAATTGGGCAATGACTTGACGGTGTACGCAAGCGAAGCTAAGGTGGCAATGGTATCGTTCGTGATGGCAGCAATCTTTAATCGTGGAAGCGGCCCGAGTTTCCTCCTCTTGGCTCGGGGGGATGAGCCTTGGGATTGTCGGCGAGTGTGGCGTGCATATCCTTGCAGTAAGGTCGACCCTAGGTCCAGGTTCGAGCTGATGCCGAACCCTTTTCCCATCGGCATCAATGTCGCAGAGGAGACTTCAGTCTGGCTGTGTGGGGTATGTCAGCGTGCTTTACTCAGCGCTCAGGGCAATTCAAACACCTACATCATGGGAAAGCTGAATGTGATGCCCATTGGCAGTTCTTCCGGGACAGGAAACTTGCCCATGTCAGAAGCGAGCTGGTCGCCCACGACCTCGGCAATGCAATCACCAATCCATGCAAACAAGTCCTCCGTCTGATCCATCTTCAGGTGCTCTCCGATGGGCCATGCCTTTTCTAGCGTCCGGCGTACTCGAGGTCGCTGAGCATTCCTGATAGTCTCACGTGAGCGCTCGGCCCCGTTGGCGTTCGGCAGGCGGTCATCACTAGGCGTATCGCCCAGCAATTCAATGAAGGCCACACGAAGATTGGTGCCGCCAACATCGATGGCGAGGAATTGGCCGGTTTCTCCACCCGAGGGTAGTTTTGTCACCGGCGTAGGCAAGAATTGTTCTTCAGAATGCAAGGCTAGCTCTTCGTAGACCTTGGAGAATTGGTAGGCGAGGCTATGCACTACGGCATCATTGATCACCAGCGGCCGCAAAAACTGGTCAAGTTCTTGCTCCAGGTCATCCGGAGGCGGACTGCCATTGCTGGCTGATCTAGTCGAGGCCAGCTCCGACATGACAATCGGTGAGCGTGAGATATGAAGCGTGGGAGCTGAAGTATCGGAGTGGTTGCACAAGACACGTCCTCAAGGTCGGTTGACTCACGTGCAAGGCAACCAAGCCAGAATTGGACCCTCCCAAGGCAGCAATCCTACTTCCGCGACCTCGACTCTGGCGAGAGTGGTTTTGCAGATCCGGAGTGCTTGGAAGGATCAAGTACAGCAGCAGTCTATCGGTTCAGGAAGGCTACCACATAGTTCATACAAACAGTCCGTGGACGGGGATTAAGATATGTTTGTTGCCTTGTCCGCCGCTCAGATGTGACCCTGGAAGTCGGATGTGACGCTGGGGGGAAGAGACTACCACGAGGTCTCGAAGGAGAATGGGAGAAGGACAAGCCGGCCTCAAGCGGTATTGCGCTATGCTGGTTCAGTTGTGGTTTCCAGGGCCTCCCCAGCCCTGCGCCTTGAGGACCACTGACCGAGCGAGCATTAATATTTATTTCATTCCGGCATCGCACAGACCCCGCCAACTCGGGCAAGCTAGAGTTTCGATCGCAGCGAGCCTGACGCCTTGCAGCCTATCGAGCCGCTCCTCATTAGCCCAACGAGTCCCCTGAATGACAGCGACTGGGCCGGCTTGGTGGATGAGGGGGCCTGCCAGCCTGCCACATGGCTTCAGGGCTTCGATGACACTTGGGGAGGATGGCACAAGTCCGAGACGAGTGTCTGGGTCTGCGATAACGGCTGGTGGGGATCTCGAGTGGATGTGTGTCTGTGTGCGCCGTGCGGTTGGTCATCGTCGGGCATTCATGGGGCAGGAGTTCTCCTGCTCCGACCTGGATAGGTACTAGATGCTCAGCTGCGGTATACAATGCTCCATCAGTATTCGTCGTAGGGCGCAAGGCAGACTATTGTTCCCGGTGCAGTGGTACCCTTATTTTATCGGGAAAAGTACAGTCGTATTGTCGTGGAATTGGCTGCGAGAACGGAGTGGTTGACGATAGATTTACGGGATCATCCCCGACGAAGGGGAGAAAGTTTGATGAGCTTCTTTCTTTGCACCGGAGGCATGATGTCTATAGCTAGTACCTATGTAGGTACAAGTATAATATTGGACAATTGTACAATTGTACAGGCGCCTTCAAGTTCTTGTTGAGCTGCAGTGCAGCCTCCGAGTCTCGCTCTACAACAATTATTAATGTACTGCCAGTAGCAGCTCGGAGGCTGCCCGTGGTGTTCGTCCCCTTCGGCCGCCAAGCCGGTGGCCGCAATTATTGGGGGTCAGTGCTGCGTTGCAGTTACGTTGCTCGTCTGCGATCACTGGACTTGAACACTGGCCGCATGTTCTCTCGTACCGCTTGATGCTGAAGTGTACTTCAGACGCAACAGGCACTGGCATGCCATGACCCCTTGGTCCATATAATTCTCATCTTTAAGAGCGCATTGGCTCCATCAGCCTGATAATAGAGACCCTCCACCTCCCTGCATTGAGCCTTCGAGATCACATCATGGCTCCTTATAGCCCCGTGCCTGTCGACGAAAAGGCAGCACTCTACCACTACCAAGAGCCTTGTTACACAGAGCGCCGTCGGCCAGGGTCAAGACCATGGAGAAGGACTTTGATCACACGCATTATACCGGCTCTGCTCACGTTACTGGCGGTTTTCTCGTTATTCCGCGCCGTTTTCGTTTGCAACCACCATTACAACCCTGGCCTGTCACCCCATGATGCCGACTTGGGCGATAGTCTAGAAGGTGGAAATAAAGTGCCACTTGAGATTCATGTCATGTCCAAATGTCCTGATGCGCGGGATTGTCTACGTGAACTGGTGGTACCGACCATGGAACGAGTTAGCGATAAAGTCAACTTCACAATGTCATTTATTGGAAGGTAAATTGGTTGCATCTGTTCTGTCTGGCCCGGTCACCCTCGCTCACACTGTTCCAGCATCGATCCCAACTCGGACGCTGTTACCTGCAAACACGGCCCCGCTGAATGTCTCGGAAACGTCATCCTCCTGTGTGCAGCGCATGTCTACTCCGACGTGAAGGTGTGGCTCGGGTTTGCCAATTGCATGATATCCGATTATCCAGACATTCCCAATCGAGACTTGGTTGAGGATTGCGCCATGGAGCACGGGGTTGACTTTCAGAAGCTGAATACTTGCATCAGCGAGGAAGGAGAAGGTGTCGGCCTGCTTCGAGAGAGCGTTCTCAGGAGTCAGGAAAATAACGTAACGAAGAGCTGCACAGTGAGGCTGGCTGGCGAAACCAGATGTATTCGTGATGGGGGCAAGTGGTATGACTGCCCAGGAGGCAGTTCGGTTAAGAGCCTCGTACGCGACATCAATCATCTGTACAACAAGACCATATGAAACGTCGGCTTGGAAAGCGACGAAATTGTCAACTGGCCGCCTCTTTGATACCCTCGAATGACGAGTGCTTCAGAAGGTCTCCTCTCCCCCGAATTGTTGGTTGCTGACACCCGAGATCTCCATAGCCCTTTCAGATGTATCTGAACATGTTCTCGCGGACGCCTCTTTTCATAGCAACTGCCTTTCCCTCTTCCAGTTCGACTCCGGCCTCTCCACCGTCGCCAGCTAGATTCTCCATGGCTCTGCGCATCTCTTCATCTGCCTCTGCCATGCTCTTGTGCACTTTCTTGAGTTTTTCGATTTTGTCTTGCTTCTCTTGTGAATCAGACCCTTTATCGGATTTAGAGTCGGTAAGACCTTTCGAAGTTGACGTAGAAGCCCATCGTTGTAATCTCACGGTCTTGTTGAAAGGGAGGACTGGGCGTTGATGGAGGGTGCAGGTGCGGGAAACAAGAGATATGGTCTTCATTGTGGATCTCATTTGCGATGGATAGAATAGTCTATGCACGGCTATGGACACCTTTTGTCTTCTGACATACTACTACAAGGAGGAGGTGAGCGAGAGGGCCTTCTTTGAAAGGAGCTGTGATCAAGGAATATGTACACTGGCTATTGCGGTCACTGCAGTGAGGCACGAGGTATGAAGTAATGCAGCGCCCAAGTATCACTGCTCTCAGCGAATCAGGCGAACCTCATACGGATCTCAAGCCCCGGCCAATGTCAGTGGCGCTCCGAGTCCCCCATTTAGCGGCCTTTTGGCACTAACTCTATTCGGGCCTAGTGGCCTCATGCCAGGCTGCGCTGTACTTCTGTGCTTCACAATACAACTGCCACTACTAAACTCCTACTTGTACTGTGGTATGCTTCTTGATATATCTCGACCTTTTACCACATGCACACTTCATATTGAGTTATCCTCCACTCTCACTCAGCCTACAACCCTCCCTGATCCCTGCTCGACGTCCAGGACGACGTGAGGCACGAGCGATCGGGTCTCGAGGAAGGGCCTCTTAGGATGGCTGCTCAACAGTACTACGAACTCTATCGGGGCAGCAGGTGGGTTGCGCTTTGTGGTTTTGCGCCTGTTTCAGCGCCCTTTCTCCTGTCTTGCACTACTGAACTCGTCAACGGAGTGGAGGGGCCGAATGTTGACTAGTCTTTATCCGTAGCATCGGCGAAGCGCTCATCGATACTATCGATGACCTGATCAACGATGGCCGGATAGAACCCCAGTTAGCCATGAAGATCCTGAGCAACTTCGACCGCGCTATAGCCGAGACGCTGGCCGAAAAGGTCAAGTCAAGACTTACGTTCAAGGTTAGTGTTGCAGAGACTGCTTTGCGTTAACAGTACTGAACTGGAACATCAGGGTCATCTGGAAACCTACCGATTCTGCGATGATGTTTGGACCTTCCTGGTCAAGGACGTGAGATTCAAAAGCGATGGTGGGCAGGAGTTCCATGCCGATAAGGTCAAAATTGTGAGCTGCAACTCCAAGAAGCCTGGTGAGATATAGTGGCGCAAGCAGGCTTCTCCTCGTCGTGTCCACAAACAGAAGCCACAAGTCCGTGAGAAAGGCGCATGCTGTTGTTGCCCGCATCCTGGTCATGACAAACACAACGGAGTTTGGTGCAACGGAAACAATTGGCGTAAAGATGGTCGATGCATTACGAAGGAAATGGCAAAATGATACCCCTGGCTGGCAGGCTACAAAAAGTCACAGAGTCAGATACTGTAATTGAAACAACACAAGAGAGCTGGTCTACTGTTCTTGTCAGTACTGTCTACATGATTTGGAACGTCGAATTCCCGTCTATCTAAACCTTTGCTGTAGAACAAACAGAGGCTGTGCAGGAGATAACGGTGAAAATGCTGGAGTAGTGGAGTTGAGTCTGTAGCCTGCGGCTGCATCACTTGCTGCAGTTGGTTGAAAGTGCAAGCAAAGCCTCGCGAACTTCACTTCGCGGTCAGTGACTTCTCACTGCAGAACGTCAACCTCTCTGGCTTTGTAGTCATCCACATCTCTCCTGCCTTGTACTTCACGCATTTTAGACAGACATGCACAGAGTGGTTGTCGAAGAGAACTGCACCCAACGGGCCAACCCTCCGTGAGCTTCCAACTATATTTCCTTCCACCGACCGAACCGGACCTAATGGCGCGTATCTTACCTTGGAATGCTGGCGCTGACGAGGGCCATCCAGCGAAGAGACAACGGGTGACTCAGACTCTGCGACCAAAAGCGGAGCGGGCGTCATCTCCAGACACGGAGTCGCGAGCAACCGAGCAAGAAACCCCGGATGTGCACAAAGCTCAGGCACCAGAAACTCCTGAGAGGGCAAACCCAACAGCGAAAAGGCTGGACCCAGTCTCAAGAAGAAGATCGCCGTCATCTTCTCCTGTGCGGGCGCCGTCAGTTTCTTTCGAGTGAGTAGGTGCTGCCTGTTGTACAGCATTTAACTTACAAAGAGGTAGACCTATGCGTGAAGGTTACGATGCCGACGATATCTATATTATGGTGGAAGACGAGTTTCAAACAATCGCGCAGTCGTATACTGCACACCTACACCGGGCCGAGTATAAGAGGTTGGTTAGACAAGCACGCGAAGCGGCGCCCAAGGCCCTGCCTGAACCCACATCACCCATGTCGAAGGAGGCAAGACACCGAATCAAAAGACTGGCATTGGAGAGCAAGCAGAAAGAAACACTACAGAACGTTTTTGGGACATCCTCTAAAAGCGCAAATGCGGAGGAGGAGGAAGAGGAAGAGGTGGTCGACTTGTGGTCTGGAACCAGTCTGGCACCGCTGATGGCAAGTGGTGGCCAACAGAAGAGGTCCTTGATCGGGCTTGAAAAGATCACGAGCAAGACGAAGGCGAGCATGGGCTTTGCAAGAAAACAACCGGCCGATAACGCTGCCAGGGATGAGGTCGCCGGACAAGGAGAGGAGCACCGAGACGACTTAGCGAAGGGTTTTCGACAGAATCTACCACGAGGTCGCGAGAACCATGTTGCCGCTGGACCCTCCTCTTCCCGGCTCCTGAACAGCGAGGCTTCGAGGCGAAGACACAGTCCCGCCGAACCGCGAACCGACGATATGCGTTCGAAAGGGAATACTCCGTCGCCTTCATCTGGACTCGACCACGGGTCTGTTGTTTCTCAAGATCGAAAATATGACTCGGCGTCACGCAGGCCGCGGTCGGCAGCCCGAGTCAACCGCAATGGTCTTGTGAAACGGGACTCGGAGGACAAAGAGAAGAAGTCGCGCTTGGAAGAAGTGCCAATGTTCATAATATGATGTTCTGCTTCTTCCATGGCCGCCTGACTATTATCCCTGTTCCAGGGAGCTTCTCACGCGCAAGGCCATGCCAAGAGCAGCCTGCAAAGCCATCGCAAGCGATGAACAGCCAAATGATGTATGTTCTGATGCCAATGTCCAGCCCCTCCACTCCTTCACTCGTGATTGCTCCAGCTAACATGGGTTAGAATGTTTGGGTGTGCTCAAGCTGTGTCGCTCCGGAGCTGCGTCTGCGAAGCTCGATGCATGGCCTGGGCATCCTCTCGGGCTCGCTCGATGAGAATCGCGTTTCTATGCGGTAATGGGTCAGCGTCACTTGTGTCTTCCGAGGTAACAAATGGTAGGGCGTTGCAGCCGGCTCATACCCATCAACATCTTTACCAAGAGTTATGTTCTCACGGCGGAAGTTGGTAGGTGGTCCCTATAGAAGATATCAGAACTCGTGGTCGTCGGTCATTGTACCAGTACTGGCACGGCAGCAACGTACAATGACAATCTTCCTATCCTGCTTCTGGCTCTCGGAACAGCCGCGGCGCAGCTTGGCCTTGAGCCACTTGCGGCCGGTGCGGAATTTCTTCATTGTGACGAGCTTGAGTTCTTGCACAGACACCATCGACGAGTCGAGTACAGAGGTAGGTTGGTGGGTTGAAGCTGGAAGTTGAGGGATCACGGTGGGAAAGGTTTCATGGACGACGGTATGTGCAAGTTTGTGGTTGTGGTTGCATCAGGTTGATACTACGATAAGAGAAACGAGGTGTTGTGTCGTAAAAAAGGGAGCTGATTCAAGCGGCAAGTTCAATAAAAGATTTGTTCAAATGAAGCTGGGTTGAAGCGCGAGGTGCGGCTCGAATGAGTGACAACCGAGTTGGATAACACGAAAGACTAAAGTGATGTTGCGCTGCTGTTGGAGCCAGGATAGCCGCAATACGGAGGGAGGGATCCCCAAGGCATATCATGCCATAGTCGAATATGGCAACGAAGGGCGCTCCGAAAGCAAAAATCAAAAAAAAAATCAAAAAGCAAGCCAGGACGAAGCGAAGTGAAGTGAATGGAGGAGGCCCTTCACTGTCAAGCTGAGCTTAAGTCAAGTCCATTTTATCCTGCCATGCCACGCCATGCTATGCCACGAGTCAAAAACAGAAAGCGCGCCGTGCCCTGTCTGGGGCCCTCGTTACGAATTTTAGCACAGTCCGTCTCAGCTTTATCCGTTTTGTCCTCAAACACATTGTCCGAGATTATCATTACAGGCTCGGTGGATCGAGATTTCACTATGTATAGGACCAAGGACAAGGAAACTGCCTCCCCTTCCTTGCACGAGATGCAATGCCAGGAATGTGGACAGCCACGGAAACGGGCAAACACCGGCTTCATGGTTCAGGTTCGCGTTGTCATCGCGACTGACACTGCAACGCCCGCCCTTCAACGGCTATGACCACTGCGTAATACCACCTGAAACTTGAACTGGGATTAGGTGCCCGGTATCCAGGGCTCCAGACACGCATGTGTGTCTATGTGTCCGTGTTCCCATTCCTCGGGTTGATCCGCGCAACAAGTGGTGTGTGTGTGTGGTTCGGCCAGGCGGTCGGCTACTTGCTCGGGAGTGGGAGTGGCGCCATGCTTTTTGTCTCTTGTCATCTTGTCCTACTCCACGAGTCACCTGGGTGACAATAGCAGAGTCCGTTGAACGATAGGGCCAACTTGGCGGTGAATACATTACTGTCTTGTTGCCATGGTTCTTGACACGTTACACGGCACTGGCAAGGAAGGGAGGGAGGGGCCGAGGGGTAGTCTTCTTGTCTTGCAGGGCGTCGGGCGTCCCTTCGAGAAGGAAGATTTGATCAGCCGGGCCGGGAATCAATCAACCAACGCAACCCTAACCCGTTTCCTTGGTAAACTAAACTTGATGTGCTACAGCACTGTGCAGCCACTCCTTGCTTTGCAATCTTGATCTTGCCGATGGGATGAGACGCGACATACGCGACGCGCCGGAAGGGAAGGGAAGGCTACGGTTTCCGCCCGACCCGCTGGCCATCAAAGCAAGCATGCATGCATGCAAGGGGGTAGACAGATGGTACTGTAGATGACAATAACACTGAAAATCAATTGATTAGATCTAAGGTTCTGCACTGCAGCGAACCTCGACATCGCTATTGATGTCTCTGTCTCTCGGCCCATCAAATTGCCCTTGTTTGTTTCAATGGAGAAAAATAATGGATGGGGACGCACACGACGTATATACTGTGTAGCTTGGAGGCGCTATGATAGTTTTTCATGCTCAAGATTTGGGAGAAAGGCGAGCAATTATAAGGTGTGCAGTGTGATTGATTTGAAACACGGGGAACATTGGAAATCATGTATAGAGATGACGACTCCGAGAGTGGCATACTCTATGTCGAATTGTTGTATGTGTCTTCTGCTTAATACACTCCAGCATACTGAGTCGTCTCTGCCAGTGCCATCTCCTCCAACGACGGCAGGCATGCTATGATTTGCTTCTTGACCAGTGACTCTTGGGGTGCAATGTGCAAGGGTACTCGATCGCCGTGGTGGGAATAATAAAGTGACTGTCTCTCGTCGAGCTCCACAGCTCGTCTCATCCTCCAGCCTCGACTTGCAGACAACTCGTCGCTTCATGGCTGCACTTGTGCCTCTGGTCGAAGACTTCGTTCTCGTTGAAGGTTGTCAGTTTCCACTTGTCCTTGTACAGCTTGTCGACTATCTGAGATAAGCGGTGCTCAACGGGAGCCTGAGAGTTGCGCATGTCATTGGCACAAGTAGGTAGGGTGTTGAGATGACCCTTGAGTCAGGGCTATTGCCGGATGCCCAAGGATTGCTCCAAAGATGAAGCTGGTGGCAATATCCCACAGCCTTGTTCCAGCCTGGACATGTTATTTACCATCACCAAGGCACATGGGTCCTGAAGCCATGTCTTGAATCCTGGTGTCTGTTCAAGATCGCAGAGTGGACACTGATACTTCTCATTGCGCGGAAGCCTCACCAGCCGACTCGTTTTCTGGTCGGTGATATTTCACAGGTCGAAGGGCCATATCGCTTTCAAGTCCCTTTCAGTTTTGATCGGCTCATCCGGGTCATCATCCGCCTCCGCGGCGCTTAGTATGGCTTGCACCACATCAGAATATAATTGCTGATGTTGCAATTGAATCGCATCCCACCCCTCGTCGGGTACCCAGCCGTCGGATGAGATGCCGACATAGTCTTTGACATGTTTGCGTAGCCTTTGGGCAGCAAGAAAGTATCGATACTCGCGCTCATGAGCAGCAAACTGATCCGAGTCTGGTGTTGCGACGGGACATTTCTCCTGAAACCCTAGATCGCCCCATTCTCTTGCAGTCATGAACAGATCATGTTGAAAAGCAACAACGCCATCGTTCCACGTTCGGTGTGGATATAGGAGTGGGCGGACAAGGCGCTCGTCCAAGGAATGAGCGCGAGCCCACTGTGGGCAATATGATCCCATGAAGAGATCAAATGCTTCAGCGCATATCACAGCACTCTCATCCGTCGAGTCATCAGGTAGAGTCGCAAAATCGGGTCTTGTGTTGGCGACCACCCAGAATGCCGGATCTAAACTGGCCGACTGCCAGTCAATGAAGCTTGCGACTTTGGTGGGATCGTCGCGGTCAACGAAGATATTCCTCTTGTTCAAATCTGGATGAGACAATATCGGGTCTGCGACAACCCGGATCCTCGGGTCCTTCGACATTGTTCTCAAGAGCAGACGTCCCTCTTGAAGTACTTGAAGATGCATAACAGGAGTGCCGAAGTAGGATGGCCGACACTCTTGATGATTGTCATGTGGTGGAACTCTCGAGATGCCGGCATCGATGAGTCCATCACTCCAAGATGAGAGATCCGTCCCTAATGAGGAAATATTAGCACGACTCTCGGCAAGTGAGGATGATTCTGGTGGTGCGTACATGGGCCTCTATTTGGCCGCTTCATGTCGTAGTATCGAAAATCCCCGACGTTGCAATCCCAATATCGAGATGCGACATGCGGCCCAACGCAAAATCGGTCATCCTCCGGTAATACTATCGCAGACTCGGGCTGGTCATCTGTTGTGTAGTATAAACTTCCGTACGCTGGAAAATGAACGTCGTCAATCGAGCCTAGCAATTGACAAATGTTCTTGATACATTCGACTCGCTGCTCGATAGTCATCTCGGCCCATTTCGAGTGCAGCGAAATCCCGGCGGAAGGCTCCATGATGATATACTCGCTGCCGACCTCGTTGCTCTCATCGTCACTCCAGTCATAGATTGTGGGTATTGGTATTCTGGAATGTTTCTTCACTATGAGAGAACGGACACTGAGTCAGACTAAGAGGATCTCGTTGGTAGGAAGTGATGCTACCAACAGAATTCAATCGTTGCAACCTCCGATTGAGTGGTCAAACGTCGAGGCCCTGCATTCGAAAAGGGTAGTTTTGCGACAACCGACCTTCCATTGTCGGCGGTGAAGATAAAGGCCCGGTTGAAGCCACCTTCCTTCTTCTCGTAGGTCGCAACAAAATCGGCTCCGGGACAGAATTTGACAACTCGTCGGCAGAGAGCGTCGAAGTCGAACGAAATGTGACGGGCTGCTTGATGTGCTGCATTGTTGCGCAGCCATTGCCCGCCAGAATATTTATATGGGTCCGCACCTTCTGACTATCAAATTATGAAGCCATAAGTTGACAGTAGGTATTTACCTACCTTTGGGAGCATTGGTTGAGAAGGGTTTCTGGACATGTAAAGACACCCTGCCGTGCCTTCTGCTTGGAAGAGGAGGGCGGACAAGACATGGTGGCACGCAGTGGTACCCGTACCGTCGAACCACCGAAAAGGCACCAGACATAGTAGGCCTCGTCTGCGCAGCTAGTATGCTGAAGCTGTACCTACCTAGGCATTGGACATGTTGGTAACGATAACCATACCTAGGTACCGGATACCGAGAGGTGCTCGAAGTTGCTGTACAAACTCCGCGTTAAGCGAGACTTGGCGATACACCTAGAGTAGACTAGCGCCGTATTAGTCCTACCGTGCACTTTTACTTATATTACCTTATAACGTTATATAGGATTAATACGACTTCTTCTTCTCTTTATTCTTCTCGTCTTTTACTACTCTATCTATCTAGATAGTAACTCGTATAAACTTCTTATAACTATTCGTACTAAGTTTCGAGATAAATATATATAAGTATATACGATTACTCGTAAGCTCTCGCGAGTATACGCGAGTACCCGTACCGATAAAGAATCTAGCTAATTACTTAAGAGTACGTCTATAAATCTTAGAAAGTAATAGATAATAAGAATAGTAATTTTATAGCGTAAGTAGTCTTAAATACTTATATACGAACGTAAATACTCTTAAGAAAGCGAAGAAGAAAAAGCTAGTATAAAGAAGAGTACTTAAGTTAGTTTATAAATATATATAAGTATTAAGTATAATACGAATAAGACTTAGCTAGTAGTTTTATAGTATTACTTTATAAATAATTATAAATATCTAGTTATTAGATACTATAAACTTAGCTTATATATCTAATCTAAAAATAGATTCGGGCGTACTTAAGTACTAATAAACGCTCGTAAGCGCCCGCTATTAACTATAGATATACGCGAGTATATATCGATATTTATAAGCGTATACGGATATAGTAATATAATAATAAGTACTTATAAGTGTACGAGAGTAGTAGAAAGAGTATATAAGCGTACGAAATTTACTTATAAATAATTACTTAGTATATACTAGAATATACTTAATTAACTATAAATATATATAAGTATACGAGAGCGAACGCGAGCGCCAACGAATATACGGAAGTAATAATAAATGCCCGCGAACGTACGCGGGTAGTAGAAGACGTATATAAGCGTACGAAATTTAATCGTAAATAATTACTAAGCGTATACTAGAATATACTTATAACTATATAAAAGTTATAGAGAGAGTATATAAGCGTACGAACTTTAGTTATAAATAATTACTAAGCGTATACTAGGATATACTCGCGACTATATAAAGGCGATAATAAGCGCTCGCGCGCCTATATATATCTTTATATACGTACGCGAGTATTTATTACTACTTATAAGCACTTACTAGCGTCCTATTACTAACTCGGTTATTTTTAAGTTTAATATTATTTATAAAAATAAATACTCTCTCTAGTTTTCTCTTCTATTTTATCTCTAAACTACGATATTCTCGTAAATATTTACGATAACGAATAAGTAATATCGACTCTATTCTAAATAATTACTATAATACTTTAGTACTTTAAATATATCGGCTAGACTTATATAAAGCCGTAAGTTTATTAATAATAATACTACTCGTAATCTAATATAAACTCTCTAGTAACTACCTAGAACGAGACTCTCGCGCGTATCGACCCTAGCCGTAGGAGGATATAGTAGATATTCTA